>NC_136490.1:43988129-44250629 GCF_053919585.1 Euprymna scolopes | reverse complement strand
TTTTTTAACGTATGAGAAGTTCTACAATAATAAAAAAAAAAACTTTTTTTATTATTCGTTCTTACATCTAATAGATACGTCTCGTCTCTTTCACGAATCTTATCCCATTTTTTTTAATTCTGTAAAACTATTTTTGTTTATTTGTTTTATGTAGTTTTTTTCGTAAATTTGATATTTAAAAATGTTTTCTATTTCTTTGAATGAGATTTTAGTAAAAGCAGTCTGGATAAGTGGGAAGGGCGGCCCACCTGCAGAATGCCTTGTCGAATAAGTGTCGAGAACGAGTAAAAAATGGCGTGGGTTTGTGAGATTGATTGGTGTTTATTTAACATTGTCAATCACTAACAACTGCAGTGTTTCCTTGTTAAGAGTTCTCAAAGGCTCACTCAGATGTAATTAGTAACAAAACGATCAAAACATTTCAATTAATTTTCCAGTATTTTTTTTTATCTTAATAGCAATTTACTTGCATAGACGTATGCGCCTTTGAGCATGCGCAATCTCCGCCAACTCTTAAGAATCAATAAAAAAAAATAACCAATTTGCGATCCCCACACACACCGCATAACTCCTGCATCGTGACATTTTCAACGACCCTCCATTTTTAATCATCATCTTTACACACGACACCTAGTTTTATTGTATGAACTAATGAATGCACGGAGACCACTCGAGAATAAGGGTTAATGTGCTTGACAAGTTTATAAGGAACGCGTAAGCGGATATGCAAAAGCGTACAAAATGCGAAACGTCACTGTGACGAAAAAGACTTAAAAGCAGAACGTTCCCGATGACGATCGAACGAAGTTTGAGAGGACAAGGGTCAGAATGGATGAAACGACACGAGAAGAGTCGTTACAGTCGGAATAAAATGTACACGTGGCGGAAGAATGAGGAAATAGATTGCGTTGTTACGAAAAAGTGAGTTCGAGTCACTATTGATCTTGACCTCCCTTACAATGTGTTGGCTCTGCATGGGTAAACGTGTTACGTTACAAGTTAAAGATGACATACAATATTCTGGTTTCGTAACGACGGTTAAAGCAAACCATAATTTAATTAAATCTGTAGCTCTACATAACTTTGTACCTATTTGATTTGAAAAACAAAGAAATCGACTATTTTGTATGCCACCGGGAAACAAATTTATAGCATTCTGTTCAAACATACATATTGTTATAGGTATGAAAATACACTGAGGAGGAGTAAATGTTAGCAGATGTTGTAATTAGGCAACTGTTTTTGAGGTGTTGAGAATTTTTTAAAAAAATTATTAATCACCCAACATCAATACGGTAATAATTACTTGTGGGTTTAAGTCAGAATCAAGCTATCGCGGCTCTTTGTGTAAATAAATTGAGCGTATGTACTATGAGGTAGTTACTTGAGGTAGTTGCCTATCTAGCCACACTGATGAGATGTGAAACAGCGAAACAGTATTGTATGTGGATAACTATAATCCTTCTTTTTGAGAATTTGGGAAGTGATATAAGAATTACCATTAGCGTATTAAACGATGCTCTTTGTGTAAACAAATTGATCTTGAGTACTTTGGACCATGTCAAAACATTGTTATATCACTGCCCGCATAGCAGCAGCCGTATAGCGCAACGGATAGAAGCTCCGAGTGTCGTTTGGGCAATCGGGTTCGGATCCTGGCTTGAGGTAGTTATTTGTCTAGCCGCACTGATGAGCTATGAAACAGCAAAACAGTACTGTGTGTGGATGACTATATATATATATATATATATATATATATATATATATATATATATATATATATATATGTGTGTGTGTGTGTGTGTGTGTGTGTGTGTGTGTGTGTGTGTGTGTATGCATATATACATTTAAAATATAGAATTGGTATATTTGTAATTTGTATATTTAGATGTATATAACGTACGGTGTGTGGATGAATATATATATATATATATATATATATATATATATATATATACATATATATATGTGTGTGTGTGTGTGTGTGTGTGTGTGTGCGTGTGTGTGTGTGCGTGCGTGTGTGTGGGGGTGTATATGCATATATGCGTTTAAAATATAGAATTGGTATATTTTTAATTTGTATATTTAGATGTATATAACGTATACGTGTTTCTGTATTCGATACTCGGGTATCGTCAAATAGCAAGTGCTATAAAAATGGTCACTTTTCATTGTGTGTGTACGTATCGATCTATTATGTGTATAAGTAATAGTTTGCTCTCTGCGTATGTTGGTGTTTTCACATATTCATGACAATAACGAACTAACTGAGAGTCTTTACCAATTGACAAATTAAACCCTTTCTTGTTTATATAATTATTATAGGAAGAATATTTATTTGAGTTATTCTCGGATTACAACATGTGTTTAAACTGCTTTAGTTATCTGCATTCATATGAATTTAGATATTCGTAAATGTTTATATATTTATACGTACTTTCTTCCCTTCTATTCTAATTAACCGATTATAATAGATTTTTAAACATGTGTAAAATCTTATAGTCGGCTATATGCATATACCGAGCACTGAGCGAAATGATGCCACGTTAAGGAAAAAAGACGACTATAAAAAAGAGAGAAAACTTATGAGAAAGCGATCAGGCGAAAGATGTAACATCCGTAATGAGAAGTCACGCGTGGCGGGAGAATGAGGAAAAATAATTCGTTTTACAAAAGTTAACAGGTTGATTCCGTTTTCTATTATTTGTCTACTTTCCGACTGAGGCTACAACTTTGGGTTTCATAATTATGTTACGCATGACCGCTATTGCGTAATATTGGCTATGTTTATGTTAATTTTGCTTTATCAAATATTAACCACATTCAGCGTATCCAAATTTAAGTTATTTTGGTGTATTTTATAAGTATTTTCATAAAACATCTACTAGGTAGCCCCCCCCCCATTCAATGAGTTACATTTATTTGTTTTGGATTTAGTTAGACCCATTGTGGCAAAACAATAATTAAGTTACATTATTTGATTTTCAATTTCCTCTGAAAACTTACTTAATCTTAAAGCAGAAATATGTATGTGTATTCTCGAATTAATAATAGAGCAGTATATTTGATGAAATTTATTAGATTTATATATATATATATATATATATATAGAGAGAGAGAGAGAGAGAGAGAGAGACAGAGAGAGACAGAGAAAGAGAGGGCGTTTAATGTACAAACATTATTGGTTTCACATGTGCATATATTTTTCAGTTAAATCTAATTCAAGCCAAACACTGCATCAAACCAATAAAGACTCAATAGAATCAAGAATTTGTCAGATGAATTATTATCCTGAATGCACATATGTAACCAATAACGTTTGTATAATAAACAGAATATATACCAGCTCTGTCCTGTAGTGAGCACTCTTTAATAACCACGCGAATTTCATTGGATTTACACCCAGGAAACTTATATATATATATATATATATATATATATATATATATATATATATATATATATATATATGTATATGTGTGTGTGTATGTGTATCTATTGGTTTCCTGAGTGTATATCATATGAATATATATATACACACACACACACACACACACACACACACATATATATACGGTCTCTGCTAATCAAGCCCGATGGTTTGTGTTGCTGGGTTCGAATCGTTCGACTGGTATAAATCGTGACACCCTGTACTGAAGATTCCCGAAAGGATGAAACACTAGTGTCTGCAGGTATTTACTTATAATAGTAAAAAAATAATTATGGCAGCCCCTTTAAGAAACTCGTTTCTTATGGTTGTGCACTTTCAGTTGAATTAAACTCGGTCAATTTATCTCTTATGCATGGATCATCGTATAACGATTAGATCACTGTCTGACTGACGTAAAGAACATTTAAAAAAACATTAAAATTCAACATTATTTCACGCGGTTACTGCTAGCCGAATGGATACGGTCTCTGCTAATCGAGCCAGACAGTTCGTGTTGCCGGGTTCGAGTCGTTCGACTGGTCTTAATCGTGCCAGCCTGCACTGAAGATTCCCGAAAGGATGAGACACTAGTGTCTAAATATATGTAATTATTATAGTAAAAAAATAATTATATATATATATATATATATATATATATATATGCTTGATTACCTAAACGTTAATCATGTTGCTTAATATTTAAGTCAATTTACATGGCTTAAATTCCTATTGATATATGTAGACTACAGTTGGGTAACTGAGTTTTAATATATTAAACATTTGGAATTATTCTTTTCATATAATTATTTACTATAATGGTTATTGAATACCTATACACACGAGTGTTTCATCCTTAGGGGGAACCATCGGTGCAGGGTATAACAATTACATACATATACGAACCCGGCAACAAACCATATTTAATTCAATTCCTGTTGTAAGTTATATATTTAATTCATGTGTTATCCTTGAAGTAATTCAAATATTGATGCAGAAAAGCATTTTCCCTAAACGCTAGTTTTGTCTAATTCCTCTATTATTTCATAAAATGTTACGTCCACACAAATTTAATATATATATATATATATATATATATATATATATATATATATATATATATATATATATGGACCCGTATTTTGTTTTAGGACTAATTATCTTGGTTTAACTAAGCGAGAGGGAACTCTTACTTAATACCGATTTAAGTTCCGCTAGTCGAAAAGGGAATTTATTTTCAATAAATGTGATTTATTTTTTCCTTTATTTGTCGGTTTCCAAATATTTCAACTATTCATTTATTTATTTATTTATTTTTACAAGGTGGCCACCACTTATCAGGTCCGGAAGCCACTCAGGGATAAGGGTTATTGTACGTATAGTACGTTAGTGTTGATATTTAAAATGTCTACTTAAGGGAGCGGTTCATCAGGAATTTGTTTACGTTGGACTTGAAGACATCCAAGTTGTAGTCAGGAGGGAAGCAGGCAGACGGAACAGAGTTCCACAGGCGTGCAGTTCTAAGAAAGAAGCTTTGTTCATGGAATTTACGCTTTGATTTAGGCATAGATAAAGAGTGGGGACAGTTTTTGACAGTGGATTCAGCTAGACGGGTGTTTTTTGTAAAAGATTGGCGAGGGGGGACCAGAGATTGGAGTTCAGACGAGCATGTCATGGAGATAACGATAAAACAAAGATAGGCTTGCAACGTCTCTTCTGTGGGGGAGAGATTGCAGGGAAGAGAAAAGGGCATCTCCCACTAAGCCACGAAGTCTATTTTGTACTCTGTCAAGGCAGGATAGGCTGTTTTTAGCAGCTCCTGCCCAGATATGGCAGCAGTATTCCATCCGTGGAGGTACTTGGCTGTTATATAGATAGAGAATTGCATCAGTAGTGAGATATCTTCTGGAGCGGTTGAAGGATCCCACCATCTTTCCAGCGACCTTGGCAACAGATTGATTTAAGCCAATCTACAAATATACTAGTAGGCATTCCGCCATGACTCAGTCATAAAATACGCAGAAACGTTATATTTTAATTAATGTAGAATTCTCATTTATTTCGAACAGATATTTCGGATTTATTTAAGATAATGTAAACCTCTCTTCGAAACGATGTAAAAAATGAATGAAACTGAGATAAGTGTATGCGAGTATCTTTTTATTTTCTAAACACTTCATTCTTGTAAGTAAAAATAACACGTAATCAAGCCGACGTCGAAACTAAAGACTATTGACAGTTTATCAAGTATTAGTACCTATAGGCTAGCTTGACACATTCTTTAAAAATATTTTTCGAAATATACTTATTCCTTACATAAATAATACGTCATGTGAACGATTCACGCATCATAGTCGCGAAAGAGTTGACAAACATTTAAAGATCCAATGACTCCGGCCTACCAACTTTTCAATTGTTACCTCTTAGCAGACCTTTCTTTCGGATAGAAACTGATTAACAATTTTCCTATATGCCTGTATACCCTATATACCAATTTTATGTCTGTAGTTGAGAATTTAGGTTAAGAAGTATGTTTGGTATATAGGTTTCTAAGTGTCCTCTCACATACACATTCCAACTTTTATAAAACACTAGCAGTTCAGCTTGAAGTTGCTGGGTCCCTATGTATTTTTCATAACTTTAGGTGCAAAAGTATATATATATATATATATATATATATATATATATATATATATATATATATATAATTTGGACTCCTATCCATATAACCAACATCTAAAATTTCAAGATTTTAGACGCAAAATTGGAAAGGAGGTGAGTCTACAACAACTCATTCAGCTTTGACCTCTTGGCGATTTCAAATGTTTTTACCGGAAATTGGCTCGAGACCGTAAAGGTAAAATCTTTTAAACTTTGACCTCTTGGCCGCCCAATTTTCGGCCAAAAACCGATTAAAAAGCTTGCTTTATTTCCGAAAACACTTTATTTAGAATGTTTAGACCGAAAATTGGCTGAGCAATTTGATAGAGACCGCATAGCTTAACATTTTTAAAACTGTGTAAACAATATTGACCCCTTAACATATTTTTTGGGGGCTTAAATCTAATTAAATAGTTTGATATATGTCTAAGTAATTACAACTACATCTAAGATTTGTTCAGACTTAAAATTGGCGGAGGGGTTGGTAGATTGTTCAAAGGTCAAATAGTTGAATTTTGACCTCTAACAGACAAATTTCTGACCGAAAACCAAATAAAATATTTTCCCAAATCTCAATACCCTTGATGTCAAATCTCGAGTCTGTAGACTGAAAATTGACAGAGTAATTTGGTAGAGAACTGCACACACACAAACATACAATTTCACTTTTGGTGGCATATAGATAAATAAATTAGATAATGTTTCCTGAATTTCTTAGCTTTTTATCGAATAAGGTAAAAATAATCACGAGAAAATTATGCCAACACAAAATAATGATGGCAAACATACGTTTCATTATTTTATTCGAGTATAAAGATTCCTGATGCCATATTCTTAGTGTTAGTCATTTTACAAATCCCGGATCCAATTTGATCCTCCTTCAAAATAACAAGTTTTCTTCACCCACGCAGGATCAGCTCAAATATCAATCATCAACTTCCCTTGAAGCCATTGATCGTCAGATTATCTCTCCAGTGTCCTTTGCTCTTCCGATTCGTCAAAAGTTCATCAAGAATTGAAGGGATTTAATATCCGCTGCAAAGAAACGGTTTTGTTGGCTTACAATACCTTATATTAGAAACACAAAGGGAGACGTGATTAAGCCAAGACCACAAAACGTACAAATGTCATTTCCTCGTAAATTGCGATGACCAATACAATGTGGTCAAGACATAACCTTAACAACTACCCCATCGCCGCCATTCTTTTCAACGGTCATTTCAACAATGCCGGCTTAATATATTGTTGATGAAATACGAATCAGCGCCGAATAACAGTTTCTCTAAAAGATGAAGTTTTTGGAAAGATTGTCAAAATAAGGCACGTATAATGTTTAAGACGAATAATAAACATAGATTTATACAAACAAATGTTTAATTATTATATTTGGTCGTGTTCTTTAAAGAAACAAGATGGTTTATAAGGAGTAAAATATTTGTTTGGATGAATAGAATAGCGTTTAAAGTAATATGTTAGTAAGTTTAAATATAAAACGTTTATTTCAACTAGAGATATATTTCTATTATTTTCTCACGTGCACATTTTTTCATAGCTTGAAGTGGTTTAATCTTAATTTGTTCTTATCTTACTGTCGATAGCTAAAACGGTAGGAATATAACTGGAGCGCTGAATGCTTTGATTTCGAGTCCAACTAATGGCACGCAAATAACTTTTTTAAAATTTTGTGATTGCCTGATTTAGCTAGTGAACTCAGCCAAGTTTAATATCAAGTAACTTCAATTTGCACAGTAGAGAATATAATAATGGTTTCTAAATATATATTTTTTTACTTTAGTAATAAAGATAATGACTTTAATAAAAAGTGTAAAAAGCAAGAGTCAAGTATCCAGATAGACTTGTGCCCTAAAGAGGAATATTCTGTTCAAAAACTTCCTTGTCTTATCGGAGAACAAAATCTTTATTTTGTAAAATTATGTAAACATTCATTTCAAACTCGACCCTTGTAATATCAAAATACATACTCTTGGTTTTATTCACTGTAACTTTCTGCCTGTACGGTGATACAACTTCTCAAATACATCTATGATATTAGGCTGTATAAAAATATTTATTCAAGTCAAAATAAGTCTTTAATCTGTAATCGGATTTTTCGATTATCTTTTATCAAGTATCTCGGATAATTTTAATAGAAAACCTCGGTAAGAGAATTAAAAGATGCATCCATTTTTTTTTGTGTGTGTGTGAAATTTCAGAAAACTGACCTAGCTGTTTCGGAGTCTATAAGGCACGAACTCAGACAAAAACAAAATGAGTTTCATATATACATATATATATATATATATATATATATATATATATATATATATATATGCTATTTTAGCTTTAAGTAGATGTATCTATTTCCAAGACATCCCCGTTTTATCAAAGAACCTATATTTGATTTGATTTTATATGTCGGACCCTTCTGCTCGGGCGGTAAAAAAAATAACACTTCTAAAATGCAGGTTAGATATTAAGCTAAAATAGGGCGTTTACTTAGGTAAACTCTAACTATCCTTTTTAATCAGTTTTTTAGATTTTCGATTTTAGATACATAAGTATCAATATAATATATTGGTATTTAAAGTACATTTGTATCAAATAAAAATAAATCTGTTCAGCCACTTCGAATCCATAAGGAACGTACTCATACAAAGTGTATTTTATATATATATATATATATATATATATATATATATATATATATATATATATATATATACTCAGACAAAGTGTATTTTATATATATATATATATATATATATATATATATATATATATATATATATATATATATATATATATATATAAAGTAGTCGGGCGCCAGACGTTGCCCAGTCGTACAATACTCTTATACATGATATTTATATTCATGCAAGTATGTACCTACATATGTATTATTGTAGAATCAATCTTCTATTCAATTATATGTAATAGGAGGAATAATTTGCTCGGTGGATCAATTCGCAAAAAAAAAAAGAAAGAAAGAAAGAAAAACAATAATGATAATATCGTTCATCAAATTTCGTCTGTAAGTTTACAATACAACATCACCTTATATTAGGGTTTGACGATGAATGCTCTGGAAAATTAACTTCTGATTAAAGTTTAGTTTTAAAATATCTAAACAAAGAAATGATTTGCGGCGATTTTAATTGGTATCTCGTTTTATCCTAAATTGAACTCACTAATAAAAAAAAATAAAATGAAATGGTGAGGTACACTCGGGGTTGCACAGGGTGACGACTGGATTAGCTGCCACTGCATTATTCTACCACTGAGCCATATTTCAGATTACAATTGTTCTGTTATTTTAAAGAAAAATAAGTTGCTGAGAACAGAATCTTTCTTGATTTGCTGAGAATTATATCCGTTGGATGGTGTAATTGAAAAATGTTCTCTTGTGAATATTATTTTTATATGTAAGAAAGATAAACTAATTTAAGAATCGGATTTTTTCGATTTTCGATGCTTATCTGCTTAATTTCTGTATAAACCAAGTATTTCAATGGTGAATGCTCTGACGAACTGCAGACACTTGTGCTCCCACGACGTAAACACCCTCGACAAACCCGACAGGTAGCTAAATCCTACCCCCACACAGTAGAGATCCCTAGATGTAAAATATATTTCTACTCCAGTAGTTTCTTCCCCAGAACCGCTAGACTCTGGAATCCCATTCCAAGTTCCTGCTTCCCTAACTGTACTGACATGCAGAAGTTCAAGTGCAAGGTGAACCGACATCTTGCTGCGCAAATCCCAACATAGTTCCCCAGTAGTTGTTGCACCTGATAGTCGCCCCCTACACCAAAGTGGCAATGCGCCTTGTTTGGGGTGAAAATGTAAAAACAAAAAGCACATCTAAGAACACTGCCAGATATATAAATGATATTTTTTTTAATATGCAAAAGATAGGCTCGTTTCGGAACATATAATAAAGGAAGTCACACACACACACACACACACACACACACACACAAAGTAACTTTTTTCTAATAGAAGAGATAGAGGTTGATCATAAAACAACATGTAAGGCTTGAAGCCAGATGCAGATATCTAAATAGATATTTTAAGTTAGTTAAGTTCTGATTTGAAATATTCGATTTATAATCAAGTTAAATGGTATTTACTGACGTAAACACAGTTTAATCTTCAATTTTAGAATAACGTCGAAAACATTTGAAATAATGAAATATTTCTTTCTTTGATGTTTAGATTAATAAGAAAAAATATATATATATATATCAGTTGTATTGTAAGTTTTATAAATACTGATTGAGATGAATTTATCTCTTTTAATTTACAAAGAACATAAGGTTATTGCGATTTCAAAAGATTCGATTATGTAGAAGTCAGTTTAGTTTTGTCAAATTTCCCCTCGCTGCAAACACGTGAGGAAATGTAATATGACCCAGTGTATTAAATATAAGTATTATACAAGTTAATGAGCGATAAGTTGATTGGTAGTTTTAATTATTTGTCGTATTCAAGCATGTGTTTAACGCAATACTTCGGACATAAATTGATATGGTTCAGTCATGTCTCATCCAACCAGCGAATATTTATTTTGAAGTCAGTAATCTGTATGATATATTGTATGATTTATCAAGGTTGCTCTTGTTCAGCTCAGTATGTTTGTGTAGAAATCTAAAGTAGTTCGTTTAATGTAATTTTGGTATCATCACCTGTGACAATTAAACCTTTAAATTTCAGAAGTACATCCCACATGGAACTGGTCTAACATATTTTTATCGCAGTTGCACCACTATAATTCACGTAGGAAGTTCATGATCCAAGAACATATTATTCGTTTAGATATTTATTTTACGACTTATACTTTCTCTCTGTGTGCCTCTTTCTCTCTCTTTATATATATATATATATATATATATATATATATATATATATATATAGTAATTTATAAAATATATATGGCGATTAAGCTACACTGAATATTCCGCGTTTCATCCACTCTAGGATTCTTCAGGCTTATGCGCGAATTTTGTGGTTGTCTGTCGTTAAAATCTCAATAGAAGGTGCGTATATAAAAACGACAGACAACCACAAAATTCTCGCATAAGCCTGAAGAATCCTAGAGTGGATGAAACGCGAAATATTGAGTGTAGCTTAATCGCCATATATATTTTATAAATTACTAACTAGCTCTACCAACGCATTGAGCATTTTTGGCGTAAATACTTAAAGTTTACGCATGAATTTATACTTTTGTATATTACTTTCATGTGAGAAAATGAAGTAGTTATACACACACACGCACAAACACACACACACACACACACACACATATATATATATATATATATATATATATATATATATATATATATATATATAAAGCTGAACGTCTGTGTGTGTCTGGTCACGAATAGGCTTCTACATGGTTGACTATTATAGAAAACTGATCACATATAATGATAGAAGATGTATCGAGACACAGGAATGGATATGTTTGATCTGGCATAATTATGATTCATCAAAATTGTGGGGTCTGTGTACGCGCCTGGTCCACAAAGTATGGAACATTTAAAAAAAACGGTTACAAATGTTTTAGATATAGATGTACATTAGAATACTTTGATAAGTATGTTTTAACTTAAATAGGGATGGTATAATAAAATTGTGGAGTCTGCGTTCGCGGATGGCCTTCATAGAATTGAAATAGGCACAAACTTTAATAAACATTTTTCATATCTATCTGCGTAAGTATATTTTTATAATTATGTTTCATTTTGAAGAAATATGGTATACTAAAATTATGGGATGTTCGTTCGCGCCTGACCTCCATAGAATGGAAATATGTCACAAAGTTTAACAAGTTTTTTTTTTAAAATATAGATTCATAGAATATTGGGACAAGTGTTTCAATGCGAACAGGTATGGTATAATAAATTATGGGGGAATCTATTTTATTTATACTTTCATCATATTTTGCTTTGGTTTTGATACCCCCAAATTCCAAGATATCTCTTTACAACCATTCTTTTTCATAACCTATCATACTTTCATAAATCAGAGTAAATTTTCTGCAGGGTGTTTTTGAACCCAGTCAACGACGGGTACTTTTGCTAGTATATATATATATATATATATATATATATATATATATATGTATATATATATATATATATATATATATATATATATATATATATATGGTGTCCCGCAATTGCCCGTGATTGAATATATGAATATAGATCAACGGATCTTTCACACTGTCATATTTTTACTGTCATCGAAATCGAAGAACTAGCCCATTTGTCAATCAATTTTATTGCCCGCTCTAATTGGGAACCATCGCGATGCACCTAGTGGAAGCCTCACCTGTCTTTCTCAGTGATTACATTCGCAATGTATTGAAGTTCACATTGAACGGCAAAGAACCTACTGTTGATTTTATAAAATTATTTTTATATATAAATCGTAGCATTATTTTTTTAATGACAAAGGTCATTTATCTTGCTTAAAATAACAATAATCTTGGACCCGCCGTCGTTATATCAAAAGATTCTACTGTTGATTTTATATGCCTGGCCTTTGCTGTATATGAGTTGCTAATGGCTTGAATTTAAGATAAAAATGTAAAATGCTGGTAGCATTGTGAAATTGTGCTTTAAACAGAAGTGTTAAATTTCGACCGCGCCCCTGTTATATCAAAGAACTTACTGTTGATTATGTATGTTGGCCTTTATTTTGTTAGGCTGTGTGAGATGTAAAATTTGGTCAAAAAGGTCTGTTCCTCCTTTCATCGAATTATTTCGATTTTTGTATCATCGATACTTGTCAATGACATTCAGAGAAAATAAAAACTATCTAAGAACACTGTCAGATACACAAAGTGTATTTGTGATATTTAGTAAAAATCGGCACATCTCTTATCGATTCCATATGGAACGAACTTATACAGACAAACAAACGCATGTATAGTACCTTCGTGTGAAATTCCATTAAAAAGACTACCAAGTCGTTTTCGAGTCTATGGAAAACGAACTCACTGACACGCAGACAGACATATACACAATAACAAAGGCCAGGTTAATTTTATATAATACTAGACATCCATCCCCCTCTCTCTCTCTTTCTCTCTATATATATACATATATATATATACATATATAGATATACTCTGTTTATTATACAATACATATATATGTTATTCAATATATCTATACATCTATCTATCTCTATCTATCTCTCTCTTTTCTCTCTCTCTCTCTCTATATATATATATATTTAGTCTGTTTATTATACAAACATTATTGCTTACATATGTGCAGGCTTGTTTTGTTTCAGAGGAATCTCAATTAAAATATTTTAAGGGGCCATTAAATCAGATTAAAAAAAAAGTGGACATTATTGAAATTAGAATCAACGTTACATTCGTTTTTGTTTTATAAAATATATTCGTATGTGGTTACCGGTCTTAAAGAGACGGGGGTCTTTTATTTATGAAGTGGACAGTAGATGTTTTGGAGGGAGGTATGGTGAAGAAAGGGAGTCTGATAGCAGGGCGTGAAGCCAAAGGTGAAAGTGCGATCACGTGTGCTCACGCTTTCGCAGCAAGGAGTTATTGATATTATATAAACTTGGCAGTTGTTTATTGGCTTAAGTTTTTGCTTTGAGTTGAAGTAATATTGTACCCACTTTATTGTTGTTCCAGTATCTTATGTTTTTATGGATGTTTTTTTTCTTTTCTGGTGGCGACGTTCTTATCTATGTATTTTTTTGGTAAGATCTATTAATTAATCCATTTTATTCTTTGCTTTATTGTCCGTTACTTGTTTTTCACTTTTAATTAATTCATTTGCTTATTTTCAAGTAAAATATACATTTAAAATTTACTGTCACTGAGCAAGTTCTTTTTGAACCATCTCCATAAATAATCAAATCCTCCTTAATTTACACCAATTCACACCATTAACGATTACTACACTATCATCTTACATTCATTAACTCTTATCCTTCATGCTATAAAAGTTGTGATACTCAAGTAAAAAACAAAGCTAGCTATAGTCCAATGGTAATCATTTTTTTACTTAATATTTACTGTTACATGCAATCAGTGTGAAAGCGTGTGTTTATGTAGTATAATAATTAAGTATTTTTTATTTCATTTATTAGATTGTAAGAAATTTAAATCAATTAATCATTCGAGAGCGATTACTATAAATATTTCGTATTTATTTCTATAGTTGTATATTTTATATTGGGGTCTATATAGCCTATTATTTACAAATGTTAACTTTATGATTTTATCAATGTTTAATATTAGTTTGTCCGATAAGTTGTTCCAAATGTTTACGTCTAAACAATAATAATATATAATATACGAAGCTTGTGTCGATAATTAAAGATTCAGCAAATCAAAATTTAGTTTAATAAACAAGAAACATCTGTAACACAAATTTACAATTAAATATGTCAACTTGAAAATTAAATAAACTAAAACATTGACCAAAATAATACATATATAAACAAAACGAGACGTAATTTTATTTGCAAAGAAAAATAGGTGTTACCCTTCTAAACTCTATTGTACAAACGTTAATCTTGACTATCCTACTTGGTAAATAGAAAAATAAAAAAATAATAACAATTTGATGTAAATTCTGTTATTAAGACATGCAATTATGAAATATTATAAACAGAAAAACGAAGAATAAAATCCATATAAAAATAAATAAAATAACAAGAAAAATAAAAGAATAAAAATGTATCCAGAAAATTATATTAATTGTAATATAAAAGAAACGGCAATAGAATAATCTATTGGACGAACTAATAAAGGGGAGTATACGATAGGTACAAAGAAACTAAGGGGGATAACAAGAATTAAACTTCAAAGCGAGGGAAAGAAAGGAAAAGCAAAGAAAAAGGAAGAATAAAACAAAGGAAAAAATAATTAAAAAAAAATAACCATGGGAGAATAGAAAATCAAAACAACAAGAAAGAATGAAAAATAAAAAAAAGGTAAAGAATATAAAATAATGGACAGATAGTAGATATAAATTTAATAGTAGATGAAGGTAGACACTAAAGTTTCAAAGAAAGAAATAGAGAAAGAAATAAGAAGGAAAGAAAAAAGCAAAATAGGAAAAGAATTAAGTGTTTCTGTATGTGAAAAGAGACAAAGAGAAAGCAAGCAAGCCGATCTGAACGAATGTCATAAAAAAAACGGTTTTGATTAACATGTTTTTGAGAGAATATTAAAATCGAAGAAAAAGAAAAAAAAAAGAGACAATCACGAGATAAGGAAAAGGAGAAAATAAAAGAGAGAATTGGAGGGCGGGAGGCAGACGATAGCTGGGTGTGGTTGAGCAGTTGTGATAAAGGATGAGTTTATTGATTTTATGCCAGTTATTTTTTTTTAATTCCAGGAAACGAACAAATCGAATCGCAAAACACCGGGCGAAGACGGAAGGAGACGCTGAAAACGCAATAAACACAACGGAGATTAAAGACTCCGCTAATACGCACGCTATGATGCACCTTTTACAGAACGTGCATACATAGACATGCACGCGAAAACGCACCAACACATAAATGCACACATACTTACGCAGACACACATTAGAATATATACTAGCGCACTCGTACATAGTTTTACCTCATACGATTTACCGCATTCACTTTCATTATTAGATACGTTGTTATCCTTTATAATGCTGGCTAATCTTTTCTAATCCATTCTAATGCGAATTCCTTCTAATCTTTCTAATCGTTTATAATCTTTTCTGATGCAATTCATTTCTAATAGTTTCTAATCACTTCGAATCCTTTCTAATACTAATTCATTATACATGCTAATAGTCCCTTCTTGTCCTTTCTAACTATTCGTAAACCGTTCAAATCCTTTCTAACGCTAATATTTCTAATCCGTTCTTATGTTTTCCGATCCATATTTATGCAATAACTATAACGCAAATATCACTACAAGTGACAAGTGAATAGATACCTGTACTGGCACACGAAAACACAGAAGTGCACGCATACTTAACGCAGACACAAACAAAAAACACTGAAGTCGTCCTGGACACAATTCTCACGTGTGTTCTGTCTCGTTGTAAAAAATGTTTGTCAGAACTGTGACATGAGGATACTAATCGTAGAAAGTGAATCCTGACCAAATATTCAAATAAAAAATGGTCTCATATCTCCTCAAGCCTTCTGGCACGTTTCATATGTTGCGAACGATGACAACTCCTCTATTAATAAAGGTCGTATTCTAATACCAAATAAGAAGTCAACGAGGAATTAATAATAAAATAATGAAAGCAATAAACATACAAGCATGTAAGTATTCAAGATAAAAATGGACACTAAACCCGGTTATATACTAAGCTTAAAAACGGAAGTAATCGTGTAAAATATCTCTCATCTGGAAGTAGCAGTATAGTCATATCATAGACTTACGAAAGTCAGTCATAGGGCTGGGATATCAGAGGTACGGGACTTCTAGCACAATTAATTTCAGCTACCAAAAATTAGAGGCTTAAAATCACAGCCATAGTATGTTTCTGAGAAGAATATGTTGTTGTTTTGTTTCCAATATACAAAGTTCAAAAACTGAAACAAAACAGCAGATAAAACACTACCGCAAAAAAATCGAATATGGCAAAGCGTCTAAGAAGGAAATATTTCTATCAACCTGATTAAGATACGTTCTAAAATGAAAAGATTTTGCCTGACTTCGTGAAATGCCACCGTCAAAACCTTTTCCTACTTTGACAGATAATAGAACATACTGAGAAATTTAAGGAAGAACGATCACTTCAGTAAGAATCACAAATATTTAAGCAACCGTGAACAAGAAATAAAAAAAAATCAGCAAATTCGTTAGATGTATATATCAACCGTTATCTGCATTAATCGTATGGAAACTGATTTTTTTAAAAATTCCTAATTTTATTTCGATGTTAGTATAACTCCACGAAAATAAAAAAAGAAAACAGCCGTATATTTCTTAGTTTTTCTTAGATGAGGATAATCTGTATAATTTTGAGTATTTGTACAACTATTCACATCTTGAGTGTTATGTTTGAAAGTGGTTTGATGGAAGAAACTTTTGAACTACTCCAGTTGTAATTTGTCGAACTGAGGAATTTTTTCTATCGAACTCAAAATTATTTTCTGACAAACACAGGAATCTGCACTGATTTTTCAACACAGTCCTTACTTGATCTACTAAGGCAGTATGCTCCCATTCCGTTTATCATAACTAAGTAAAAGTCTTATAATAATAAATAATTCGTAGTTCAATTTTTTGTGCCACTCACACTCAATATTGAACCTCTTACTTCATTAAGAGTGTCACTTAAAACTGTACTTTGTCAAATATATTATCCACGCCTTTTTTTAAAGACAAACTTCAGAATATACAAATAATACAATATATTGCCAGTGTAATGAATATTGAACGTAAGATAACAATAATAAAAAATAATTTCCTTATCACTAATCCCAAGTCTTGAAAATAAACGTTCACCAAAGCATACATCACCTGCAAATTAACGTTTACTCGCCTAAGTTTAGCAAAGTTAAGAGATCTCATCCGTCTCCGACCATGCGTTATCTCCCCTGTCTATATTGTATGTCTCATCAACACGTTAACATGAAAATAAAATCTTAATGAAAAATATTTCAACGCGTAAAAGTACACAGATCCGTATACGATCTCATTCTATTGCGTTTTCTATAAATTATTCGTTGCGTTTGTTTTTGTTTACGAGTTCTCGACTGTAAAATATACTGCACTTTACTCGTCTATTTTTTCCCAGCCGTCTTTTACAGAAGATGTACTGCTAGTGCTTCACTAGTCCAACTGAGCTCCATTTTTCGTCTTAAACCTTAACAGTAATTTTTCTGATTACCGCAACGGAAAGACTAGACATTCAATTCTTTTTACCACGTTCACACGGAAATTAAATCTGCTGTTTCTAAAACGAAATACTGCAGGACCGATGTCCCTATTATTGTATCATCGATACCTTCAAATCTACTGTGAAATGCTTTTCATAAACCGACTAATCTTATTGTACACTACTCCTTTTCATTAGGCTGAGAATTATTTCATTATAAAACTTACCTTGATCTTTATAATCAGTGCCCGATAATTATAAGAACAAAATATGCATCGCTGTATTTATATAAAACAATAGAATATGACTATAAAGAGCGATGAACAGTTTAAAATGATTTGGGAATGAAGTAAAGAATAAACGAAAGAAAGACATTTGATTTGATTGTCGTGTTTTATGGCAGTTCAACGTTATATATTTATTTGATGGAAGTCATTTAATAGTCTACCGTCTGTATCAAATATCCTGTTGGTATACTGGCATGCTCTCCATAAATAAACTCTCATTAAAGTCAGAGCACCTGCTGATGTCATGGAATAAAATCTGACTATACGACCGGAAGTTATTTAGATGTATCGAATTGTCGGGGTAAAATCCCGAAAATAGACAAGCAGCGACTGCATTTTCCTTTCTTAAAGAAAAAGGAATTATTTTCCATTTGAACACGCACAATGAAAAAGGAACATTTTAGGCGGCGAAATACAGTATAACAAGTGACATTTATAATTTTAATACTTTATTTATTATGAAGGTTGAATATAATAAAGAAAGTTGACACACCATGTGTTTATTACTACTTAAAATACATGTTTTTACCTTTATTGACACTCATTTTAAATACATTTATTACTGTTGGTTCCTTTGACAAAAGAAGGGTGGACCTGTTAATTCACCTTTGTCCGTTCGTCCGTCCGCACTTTTCTCAATAACTACGCCTTGAATTTTTTTTTTTTATATTTTGCACTAGCATTAAACATGATACGAGTAAAAAGAGTAACAGCATGAAAAAACTCCGGTTGCCCCCTGGGGGTACCTCTCGGGTTTAAATGGCTAAAATTGGCACTTTTGTGCTTATAAAAATATTATGCCTCGGATTTTTGTAAAACTTTCTGAAAAGTTGTAACTAACTGATTTCTATATAATTGTGCTTGTATATATTTAGCGGTAACTTTTTGGTGTGCCCAAGCGGCTCTTTAAGAGCTAATAAAAACACTCAATTTTGGGGACAATTTTACGATATTTATCCAAAATTTTCTGTGTATGTCTATTAAGCAGTTTTGCATGGTGCTGAATTCTAATTTAAATATGTTCAAGTCTTAGGAACTCTGGAGGCTAAATGGGGGGAGGAAACATGATGGACTTCTTTTTTTGCATGGTGCAGAATCCAGATTTAAAAATCTTAAGGCCTAAAACTTCATCGTTTGTTCATTTTCACCAGGATTGGACGTCCCCTGGGGACTTTTAGATCTAAATGGGGGGATGATTAATTTTTAATGCATCGTTCAGTGTGCACTCACAGGGAACTATGCATGCTTCACTTATTCTTTAAATGAATTAAATGTTTAACGCTTTAGGAGATTATGTCTTGTTATATCTGAAGAAAAGTAAAAAAAAAAATGTTTTAGTTCGATACAAAAAAGTTTTTTTTATGCGACGCTGGTGTAGCAAAGAAGATTTTGATCTGTTTATTTATAATGTATTTTCATTCCTGACGTGTCTTCTATACAAACCATATATTTTTTATAATCAGAGATTTTTATTTAAACCATTTTTTGTGAAAAATCTCAGTGAACGTAAACATGAAAAGCATGTCTGTTATATTATAAACCCTTTTCAAGAATTCAAAACACAACAACCATTGGTGTAAGCAACAGTCCGTTTTTTTATTTTTCCTGTTGTTCTTGCTTATGGTAGATTGATAGATAGATAGATAGATAGAGAGAGAGAGAGAGAGAGAGAGAGAGAGAGAGAGTGGTGGAGCGACAGAGAGAATTATCGTGGCGTCCACTCGGTTGACAATCAAGTCTCCAACTGCAATCTTTTTCCTTCTGTGACTTTTCATGTCAATCTTTTCAAAACATCCACATACCCAGATTCCTTTCTGTTACATTTTTCATAACAATAACAATGTTTGTTTATATTTGTGATAAATATTGAAACAATTCCTGTTTAGCTTGTCAATTTCTGACATTTCATCCGCAGACGCGTGCCACATTTTAATTCATGAACATACATACATGTATATACACCTATACACCCACACCCACACCCACACACACACACACACACACACACACATATATATATATATATATATATATATATATATATATATATATATATATATATATATATATACCAGAATGTCAACCCGGCTTAGACCGGGTCATTCGTGCAACATGTGTAAATGAAAGGTATACCGAAAAAATAAAATAGCCGTGTTCATGAACAATTAGATGCCAGCCTAACAATACTATGAATGAAGTTCATAAAACGATGTGTTTGATTTTACAGCTGTTTTATTTGGTTGTTCCACGTGGACGATATAACTAGATGTTTTTTTAAATTTCGGTACAGTGCTGAAATACCAAGAAAAAGGGGAATGTGTAACAATTAAATAAACAACACAAACATGCAGAATCCCACAGCACGAGTGAAATGTTACTTTCATCATGACTAATATTTGTGCAAAATTTAAAACAAATCCAGACGTTATTATTGAGAAAAGTGTTAACAAATGAACATATGAACGATTTAAATAAGTAACTCGATAATCAACACCAAACGAATCAACTTAGTAGCCGGCAGTTTTTTTTTTTAATTTTTTTTTTTTACACAGTGATCACCATTTATCAAGGCAAGGAAGCCACTCAGGGATAAGGGTTATTGCAAGTACATTACGTTAGTGTGGAGATTTGATGAAGTGTTTACTTAAGGGGGCCGTTCATTAGGAATTTGTTAACATTAGATTTGAAGACATCCAAGTTGTAGTCCGGAAGGAAGCAGGCAGACGGAACAGAGTTCCACAGGCGTGCAGTTCTAAGAAAGAAGCTTTGTTCATGGAATCCGCGTTTTGATTTAGGCACAGATATAGAGTGGGGGAAATTTTTCACAGTGGATTCAGCTAGACGGGTTTATGTTCTAATGTATCGCTCGTCCACTGGCATAAACTTTATTTCCTTATGTATATGAATTATTATTGCTGTTAATTTGAGTAACACAAGTTTTAAAGAAGTAGATAGAATGATCGGAAAATTACTTAAAATACATTAATTATCATATTGAACGGCTTGGCAAATATGTAATAGTAAACTAGAGGAAAACTGGGTTGTTATCGGTTATTATTTAATCCGACCGTTGTGACGTTCTAGGATTGAAACATTGTTCATGGAACTTCTGTTTGTGTCATTATAGAAAAAGAGGGAAAAGAATTTCATTTCAATTATTCTAACTTTTTATTGTGCTGTATCATAGATTGAAATGAAGAGAGAAGGAATATACGATAAAACTACTAAATGAACAATAGTAATGCTTTATATAACAAAGATAGTGTAGATCTTATACTAGTATAATCGATTGTCTAAAAGTCAAAAGCGCTCGCAATAGAACTTTATAGACACAAATATGGTTAACTACCTCTGGAATATTTCATACCTCTATACGTTTAATAAAAAAGACATGTATATTTCACAACACAATATAATGTGAATATGCGATACATAAGCATGTATGATAAATAATCGTTCGTGAAATTAAATGAGCTAATAGAATTTATATGCCATTAAACAGCGGAGCAAACAACCTAAGATGCTTCTGAACTAAAACTCACCGAATGCTGATGGACTTTCAAGTATTACTTCGTGCATAAAAGTGTGTTTCCGGTGTGGATACCGAAGTCAATAACTACAATGATTATGTTCTAACTTTAGATTCTGTTATTTTTCCGATAAATTCATGACTATCACTTAAATGAGTAGTTTTATTTGAAGTCATTTTACATTCCACTCTTAGTTTGTTATGAAATTTAATCATGTTTTATTCGATTCAGATGCTCACATCTAGTAACATTTTACCTTTTCTGAAGTGACTGCTTTAAAAAATGCCTATTGTTAAGGCAGACACTATCAAAATGCTACAAGGTGATTAATAGTGCTAAAATGTCAAAAATCAAATAATGTTATGTTTGTTATTTAGTGACTTGTGTAAAAGAAGCCAACGCTTATCGCCATATTTTTTTCACGGAAGGTCAGTTTAGTTAAAACGTCTTATACATTTCTTATGGGCCACTTTATTCTATAACAGCAGATGCTCATGATATATTCATAGAATACCAGCAATATAATGTTTTTCGGTTTTAATTTGATCGACACCTTGTACATTTTTGCAAGATTTTTGGAGTTTATTTTCGATTTTGTTACTTTCTTGTAAGACATCTGACCACCATAGTAATAGCTAAAGGGCGTGGCTCTAAAAAATGATGCAATTACTACTTTACTCGCAAAAAGACGCAAATATCTCTTCCTGTAGATATGAAAGAATTATTTGATGGGAAATCACGAAGTTGACTTGAGGGTAATATCAAGGCATGTAATAAACAGGAGAAATAATATAAAAATGTCAGAAAAACAGAGAAATATATGAGAAGGTGTTTAGTGAAAGTCAAAAATGGCAGAGTAAAACTAATAAGGATGATTTTAATACAAGTTTGTTTCAAAGAAATTCTATTATCTATGAAAGTAACGTAAATATACTCGAAAAATCACCTAGCATCAAAATTCCTCACGATTAGAGTTGAGGTCTCAACATAATAGACAACTTTCTACTTTAATTGTTTCATTTAGAGGATTGATTGCATGCTTCCACGTTTGTACCATCATGCAGAATACTGTATATAGGCTCATAAGTCGGTAATCGGTGAACATTTATTGCAATGACCGATTTGCACTGCATGGTAGACGAATGAATCAACTAAAACATTCTCGAGTCGGTATCTATTTATTTCTGACAATTGTTTCTATGTAAACAGAAGAAACATAGCCATAATTCGGAACTGATGGGTGTTTCTCCTTTCCCCTATACGATTTTTTACTACTTTCGCTAGAAATTAATGCTCTTTTGATCACGTTTTTTAAATGATGTTGTCCACTCTCCGTTGTTACGCCATTTTGAAAAGTGTTAACTGAAAAACGTATGAACAAGTTTTTCTTCTACCCTACTTCTTATTTATTCATTACTAGAAAAATAAGAAAAACATTAGAAGAAACGTAAAAATATCAGAAATGTATTTTAAATTCTTTTATTGCTCAAATTTGTCTCCATTAATAATGTATGGTAAAACTATATATATAAACAAAAAATTCAACAATTGATAATAATTATACTGCGCTCTATATTATCCAAATGTTTTATAAGATTGTGTACCCATAAAAAATCTTTTAAAAAATGTAATTGGAATGACATGCAAGATCGTGATACATCTTAGTACTAAGACATCTTATCTTAATAGTTCTTCTAATTATAGTAGCATTTAAAGTTTCCAAAATAACATGTTTTATATGTGATATATAAAAAGGTACGAAAACGTATTACGTATATACGCAAAAATGACGAATACACATTAGTAAAACAAATATTATTATAAATATTATTATATTGTATCTGCATTACTTATTAGTTAACAAACGTGTTTATTGGTGAAATTTTATTACGTTTGAAAATGAAGCAAATTGAAACGACAATGGTATCGGAATATCGCCGTGCAACTATCAATATTTGTGTTTTGTGAATCTCAAGACGATGTTTTCTATAAATGTTATTGTTCCCGGAACGTTAACTCTGAGAATAGGCTTTCAAAATTAAAGTAAATTGATATTCATCGACAAGGAATTTAAATTAATAGTTTTTGGTATAAAATACCAGTGGAAGATGGCACTCCTCGTAATTCGGGAGAATATTTTTCAAGCTATAGAATCACATAGGATAAATTTAAATAAAAAAAATATCTTCAAAAATTATTGTGTACGAATAGGAATTAAACTGGTTGAAATAGAATTGTTTATTTAAAAACTGGAGATTTTCAAAGCTGTTTGTCAATAACAGGGCGTCTTTAAATGAAATGTTGGCCTACGTCAGAAATATGGCAAACATGTTCTTTGCAGTTCCGCATATTTTTAGAGGCTAAACTTCTAGAGAGAAACCGTTATTTATAGAATTTTAGGTGAGCCACCTATCTACGTGTTTTTGCTTATAATATGATTTTAATTTGTTTTGTTAATTTTAAATGATATATATATAAATGTATATATATAAATATATATATTATATATATGTATATTCTTCTCTCTCTCTCTCTCTCTCTCTCTCTCTATATATATATATATATATATATATATATAAAGAGCAAACAGTTAATAAAACATGTTAAAAACACTTTGAAAAAGAGTTAAAACATATTTTATCTGAAAAGGAAACACTTGATAAGTGGATAGTTCTTAATTCGCGGAGTTTCGAAGAAATACTTTCCTTATGTTATATATATATATATATATATATATATATATATATATATATATATATATATATATATATGTGTGTGTGTGTGTGTGTGTGTGTGTGCAGGAGAGAGAGAGAGAAAGTCTTTAAAGTTACCACGTTTAGAAGGATAGATCCACTAATTTTCGAGAAGTATTCCTTCTATTGACAACAACATTGCGTGCACTTGCTTAGGCTCACAATGTTAGCATTTAATGGTTCATTAAATTATAACTTGCACAAATCTGGACTTCGCCAGCGCTTTAGAAAATATACAATATTTAAAAAGTTATTTCAAGTGTTTTTTTTTTCTTTCCGACTACAAATACGTTATTTTCAATATGAACTGAAGATAACGTTGGAACTATTGGGTTTTCTAATGTGCTGATAAAGCCCAGGCTTGGGCGAGTTATAATTTGGTGAACATTTTAACTTTATAAGACAACAATGTGGGCCGAAACAATTATACGCAATATTTTGACCAATAAAAGAAACACTTTCCAAACATTAGTATATTCATCCTGTTATATATGAGTCTTATTAAAAGTGATTCTTAGAGCCTTAGAGAGTCTTATTAAGAGAGATGTTGCGTTCTGTATTCGTGTTATGAAGAGATTCATATATATAAAATGTTCATACTTAGATATGTAGTGAGGAGACAGTGTTGAGACAGTCTTAGTGTTCACATTGTAGATATAAGATATCGAGACATTGTGTATGTAAAGACATTTTAAAACACATGATATATAAGACATATAATGACAATTTCACTTTACATTTTGGTAGAATTACAACACAAAGACGACGTTTATAAAAAAACACATGACGCGTTTATTTCTGCTTCGACCGGTCGTGGTTTTCTTAGTCAGGAATTCAAAGTTTTACATTCTATGTTTCAAAGGTGACCGTCTCGCTTCCAGACGTTCGGCTCCCATCTCTCGACTCCAGACTGTCGTCTGTAGTCCTCGGACTCTCTCTCAGACTCCTTCTGTTTAACTCTAAAGTTTCTAACTATATCGAGAACTTCCCATTTTCCATGACGTCATACACATGTTAAAACATGTGTCTTCTTTCACGTGTTCTGGAAATTCGTGTCCAAAAACTTTTTCCTTTGTTTACAAAAGAATTTTAACCTATATTCCCAGTAACCTATATTTCCAATATGTTAAAAACATGTTTATTAAAGTATCTTATAGTTGCATTTTTCAATTGAATTTCATAACAGTATTGACAAATGCACATTCTTTTCTTAAAACTATTTTATCTCTTAGCTAAACAATGGTTTGTTTTTACATTCCATTTGCTAATTCTCTCTCGTAATCTATTTCTACATCTAAATTACGAGGTTTGAATTTCGTCTAATCTATTTCGTTTTAATTTTAACTAAATCTCTCTATTTTTATACTTACATGAAAAGGGGACAGCCCTTATCATATAACAATCCTTATTAACGTCCTCGCTTAAAGAAAACATATTCATACTTTTATCATTATATTATGTAACTATGGTATCTAACGGGGAAAATTATGCTATTCATCCATATTTAATCATTGCCCCAAGTAGTTAAATTATGCATACGCAATTTAGCTTTGCTTATATATATATATATATATATATATATATATATATATATATATATATATATATATATATATATATATATAATCAGAGCTGAACCTCTGTGTGTGAGTCTGGTCACTATAGACTCCTATATGGTTGACTATTATAGAAAACTGATCGCATATAATGATAGAAGATGTATTGAGACACACGAAATGGGTATGTTTGATCTGGCATAATGATGATTTATAAAAATTGTGTGTGTGTGTACGTGGTCCACAGAGTATGGAAATAAAAAGATTAAAAAAAAAACAAAAAAAAACGTTTACAAGTGGTTTTGAAATAGATGTACATAATAATATTTTCATAAGTATGTTTTAACTTAAATAGGGATGGTATAATAAATTTGTGGCGTCTGCGTTCGCGCCTGGCCTCCATAAAATGGAAATAGGCACACACTTTAATAAAGACTTGTCATATCTATCTGCGAAAGTATACTTTGATAATTCTGTTTCAGTTTGAGGAAATATGGTATGATAAAATTATGGGGTGTTCACTCGCAACTGACGTCCATAAAATGGAAATATGCCACAAAGTTTAACAATCTTTTTTTTTTAATATAGATCCACAGAATATTGTGATAAGTGTTTCAGTGTGAACAGGTATGGTATAATTAATTATGGGGTTTATCTATTTTATTTTTACTTTCATCATATTTTGCTTTCGTTTTGATGCCCCCAAATTAAAGCTATCTCTTTACAACCCCTCCTTTTCATAACCTATCATCTATATATATATATATATATATATATATATATATATATATATATATATATATATATATATATATATAAAAGTTAAAATGTGTGCATGTATATTGCTTTTTGTGTATGTCCATGAAAGGCTTTTTTAAGAGAAGCTCCCGTTCGGCTCACAACTTCTTAAAACATTTTATATCACATATACATCATAATATCTCCGAGTAAACAACGGAGCTCGGCTGTCTATTTAATTTGCTCGATTTTGGGAAGATAAATATTCAACAGTTTTCGCTCGCCGCATATAGATTAGACTTTTTCCTATAATAAAAGCGACACTAATTCTGACGGTATTTCCGGTGACGATCGCCGGAAATGTCCGAAAGCAATCAGCTTTGATCAATGTGGAAATATTTTCCTTATATTAGACAATTGCTATTAAATTTGGACAAGGGAGCTGGTCCCCACCTCCAAACATCTTGGGGCAAATAAAAACAAAAGCGTTCTCGCAGTAAATTAAATACGCCGCAGTCAAAGTTGACTTCATTTAGTCATTAACACGGGCACCTGCCAAATCTATGTAATTAAATAAATTCAAACTTGTTTCCGTTAGCATGTCGCGGTGGCCCAATGGTTAAGG
The DNA here is from genome assembly GCF_053919585.1 of Euprymna scolopes. Taxonomy (NCBI): domain Eukaryota; kingdom Metazoa; phylum Mollusca; class Cephalopoda; order Sepiida; family Sepiolidae; genus Euprymna; species Euprymna scolopes. The sequence goes on along the minus strand of NC_136490.1, from coordinate 44,223,176 downwards.
TCGCATGTTTATTTTTGTCTAATTTCCAACTTGGCCTCAAGGGTGGGGTTCGACCCTAATACTCACCTACCAAAACATTTTTTATTTTATTTTACCCCTCCCCCCGGACTTTTGATTTACCTCCAATATAAAGAAATAGGCACGAATGTAAATGAGATAGCGTTTAATATCAGTTTTCCATTGTTATTAAAAATCGATCCCCGGTTACAATTGTTTGTATAAAAGGATAATTAGTTGCACAGAAATGTAGAAATATCTCATAAATCACACTTATGGAAAATACAGTCTCTACTAGCACCAAAAAATGTATATCGTGTTTTATGTTTAGCTTCCGTTTTGCTTTATATCATGTAAGATATAATAATCAAGGCACTATTAAAAAAAAATCTAAGCTTAAAATAAAGCTGGATATACAGAAATTGATTATACAATCTAAAAGTTCTAACTATGATTCAATGCATCAAGACAGCACAACATAAGTAAATCGCATTTATCAGTTTTCTTTCGCATTTTAAATTTCTCATGACAAAAATAACATCTGAATCTGATAATCTACAAAGGCAATCGCGACGTCCATGTTTAATAATATACTCAAAAGCACGTAACTAAACTCTCTAGAACATTATGTGGAACTCGTTTTTTTATTGATTGAGATTGTCGGACTGACTTCCTCTTCTTGGTTGTTATTGTCACCGCGTCTCGGCCGTTTTGCCCTCCGGCCTTCATCACGTGTTTTGTATAAAACTGGGGAACCGTTTGTTAGGAGTCTCGAACCCAAGCCTTTATTATTATTACGTGAGTACCGTGTTCGGACTCCAGCTAGGCTCTGGGACATAGTTGCTGATTCTCTGTTTTGAATGTTACTTTTTCACTGCCTTCGTTCAGGATTGAACTCAGCACCTTTGGGTAACTGTAAACTTTGATACAACGTCTAGTGTCATATGGCCGAGTAGTGCTGAGTTCAATCAATGAAAACACCTCATCTCAAATATACAGACAATTACTCGTTTTTTTTGTTTTTAAATTTTAAATAAAAATCTATTAATTTTATAAGAAAACATCGACATATTTCAGTTAAAATCGACGTCGACATATTTCCGTTATTTTTTCTATAATTGAACTGATTGCTTTTAATTGCAGGGGCATATATATTGCCTTACGTTTTTACAACATATTCCTTATTCTTTCTCCGACTTTTCTCTCATTCGTCTGTATAGTTATTTTTTATATCAAGGATTCATTTCCAAACGACATGCCGTTGCAAGAAATGTAAGAACTATGGCGACATTATGAAACTATTTCATCTCTTCCAACTAAACATTCACGATGATTACGTTGTTTGTGTAATAACTGGTTTTCTTTTATCATCGCGAATTTTTGTTATTATTAATGTTTCCGTTTTTTTTTTTTTATTAAAATCCATCCACATTTCTAGTTGACACTCTGCCAAATCTAATGTCGATGAACTCTTCTGTTTCACATACTGAGAAGAACCCAAATTGATCTCCGCAGCTGCAGATGAATCCGATCCTTATATTTTGTGATCACAGCTGAAATCTCAGCTTAACTACCTGAGTTTTAAAAAATCAACAAAAGTAATAAACAAAAAATAAAATATGAGAAAATAATCACAGAAAAATATATAGAAAATAAAAAAAAATACATATGCAGGAATCGACGTGAAAAATGTCCAATTTATTTTATTCTCGTAAAGTTTGCCTGGTATGCGTGCAATGTTCTTCCAAATCAATTATGTATATTTGTAGACAATTAATTTAATGTACGCTCCGCATTATATATATATATATATATATATATATATATATATATATATATATATATATATATAAACATATATATACATGGATGTATATATACATATATATAAGCAAGAAATTTATATATATATATATATATATATATATATATATATATAGTATAAACATATCAGAAATAGTCGGCTCTACATGCATTCCAAGATCAATCACACACACACACACACACACACACACACGCACATATATATATATATATATATATATATATGATCTGTAGAGAATGTATTAACGAGGAAATCAAATATTTCTGGATATAAGCACATATATGGATACTCGGATCTTAAATACCATGAGATAAAGAGTTTATAAAATATTGTAAACAATGCTTGTGTCTTATAGAATCGACGATTATATTTGTGATGTCTTAAATTATAATTATATGTATTTATGACTATATTAATATAATATAATATAATAATATATATATATATATATATATATATATATGCATGGATGTATGTATATATATATATACACACACACACATATATACATATATATATATATTTATATATATATATATATATATATATAACGGCGAGAGAGAGAGAGAGAGAGAGAGAGAGAGTGGGAAGAGGGGGAGTACGATCAAATTATCGCCCTACACGGCATGATTACCCTCTCGTTTGATGACAACCGCTTTTCTTTTTTGTTGGAGACAATTTACGTGTTGCCAATTTCTGATCAAATCCCAAGAGCGTCACGGGTCTTTTATTATGTCTTGAAGTGATACAATCTTTTACCTGCGAGATCGCAGATGCGCCGCTGTACAACTCATGGTCTCGACTGCTTCGAGGTATGAGAAAAAGCAATTGCCAATCCTCAAAATGCATCGCTGGATTGTCAAAGTCATCACCAAAGTGTAGCTGAATGTGTTGAAGAATGTAGCGATCCGCTGATGCAATTATGTATACCCTTGCAGACCCTGGGTTTCATAGAATGACGGCTCCGGCCCACACTTTTCCTAAAAACCCAGCTATAACTTCAGAACGAAATGCTACGATTTTTACTCTTCTCTTACTGGTATCCCTTCCCGCACGATCTGAAACCGCTAGTCTAATTCGTTTGGTCATATGTCGTGAACATCACCGACATGAAATCCAACAACATGAAGGGCAGCCTCATTGCTTCCATCCGCCGAGTATTCGCAGCTCCCGTCCCTGCATGTGCAAGTCATGTTTTCAATTCGGGATTCGTATCGAGACTGTGATTGGGGCTGGAGGCGACTACATTGAATAGATGGCAGTTATAGTGCATAATAAAATTACGTGAATTGATGTTTTCTGTAGTGTTGTTTTCGTTAAGGCAATAGCTTTATTATCCCATCCCGCATGTATATATATATATATATATATATATATATATATATATATATATATATATATATATATATATATATATATATATATATATGTATATATGTATATATATATGTATATATATACATATATATATGTATATATATGTATATATATATATATATATATACAGAGAGAGAGAGAGAGAGAGAGAGAGAGAGAGAGAGAGAGAGAGAGAGAGAGAGATGTTGTTTTGTTTTGGTTTTAGCGATATGTTTTGAATGACTTCAATTATTTACGAAAGGGCATTTTACCTAAATACGAGTTGGGAATAATTTTCCCTTTTAACCAATTTGGTACCCCCACATGGGGAGGGGTATATATATATATATATATATATATATATATATATATATATATATATATATATATGTATATATATATATATATATATATATATATTAATTAACAAACTAGCTAGATAATAACTGCATTTTGGATAAGTCTGGTGTTAAAGTAGTAGTTTTTACATTTGGGAGATGGGAAGATTAAATTATTATCCGAGAAAAAAAGCTGATTATCCCTTTTGTGTATTCATTTATTTAATGTTAGGATTCTTGTTATTTCTGACTGCAATAGAATTAATTTTCTTTTTAAGTTGTTAACGCACCACTGATTATACGGTCCATGTAGGAATGTTTCCATATGTTGAACTTAGTTACTGAAATTCCTATAGATTATGTAGGTCACACACACACACACACACACACACATACACACACACACACACATATATATATATATACATATATATATATATATATATATATATACATATATATATATATATGATGATTGCTGCATCTTTCCAGATGATCGCTGCCACATTGAGTTCTCCCATTCTTGTCATCCATGCCATCTCAGATGATTCTGCACTCCCGCCACAGATTTGCACATCTTGATGCAGATGTGACATACAAATTGAGCAATTTCCATCGAGTTGACTACAGATATATATATATATATCTATATACTACTGTGGATATATGAATTTGTACAAGTATTTTTATAGCTAAAGACACTAGAGAAGTAAATAAACACCTCACACATACACTTTTTGCCGGTGTTCTGTTTCTGCTTTCTTTGGGCATGTATTCATCTCTTAGCCTTCAAATGCAAAATAATATTTGAAAATAGTGATATCTTGTTGGCAATAGAATTGCATTCTGTCTTTTGGGGCCAGTTAGTCGCTAGAGATATCGGGCTTCTTTTAAGTGGGCCGATTAATATAAAAAAAATATTAGAGAAAGATCATAGATGGGGCTACTTTAAAGTGAACAACCCTATATATATATATATATATATATATATATATATATATATATATATATATATATATCCCCCACATATATATATATATACCCACACACACACACACACACACACACATATATATATATATATATATATATATATATATATATATGACCCTGTTATTCTTATCTATATAGACGGAGTTCTGTTTTTAAACAACACTCAAATCGTTACTAATATTAGATTATAAGTTCTGTCTAACACAGGAGAGTAACATGGACACATACATATATTTTAATAACGTACAAAATACATGCGTACACACACACATATAACTATATACATATATATATATATATATATATATATATGTATATGTATATGTATGCTTCAATTAAAAAAAAAAATATATATACGCATACAACTAAAAAAAAAATTGTATTGATATTAATATTAGAAACACTTTTTTTATCTTCATTTAAACAGTAAATACAACATAGGTCGTTGAATTGAATTAATCTGCAGAAGATCTAGCTAATTTGCATATTTTGAAAATATTCATTTTCATTTAATCCCTGTTAATATTTTTCCGGTTTTCTTATGAGATAATCATCTTTAGTTTTCTATTACGTGTAATTATAGATATGCAGACATTATACATGATTTATAATTGCATAGTATATCGATAAAAAAACTCATAGTAAACAGTAAATAGTAATATATTTGTTGAAAATATATTGCCTACCAAACTTCTCTGTCCTTTTTTTATTTACAGACGTGAAACTTAATGTAGTGGGAATTCGAAACAATGGGGCATTTTATATTTGTGTTTTAACCGGGAAAATCGGTGCAAAAATGCGAAAAAATCCGGGCTGAAGGTCAAACGACGGTATTACGAATAAACATGCGTAACGTAATAGCTATACGTTAATATTTAAATTTTTAGCCTTTTAGCAAACATGTCTTCATATCGCAGGCATTAACGTCAAAGGAGAAGTAGATTGTAAGCTAAAAGATTTGGTTTCGATTCCCCAGTCATTTATTATTTATTTTTTTCAATCACTATTATATATTGAGTCCAATAGAATATAATAATAAATACGAAATCTGCATTAATCGAAATATCGTATTCAAGCGTATTTTATGACGAGCAATGCCGGCCGGTCTGCCAATATATATATATATATATATATATATATATATATATATATATATATATATATATATATATATATATATATATATATATATATGTATGTGTGTGCATATATATGTATATATATGTATATATATACATATATGCATATATATATGTATATATACAAACATATATATATATTTATATATATACATGTATATATAAATATATATATATATATATATATATATATATATATATATATATATATATATATATATATATATATATATATATATATTGCAATTATAACTCGACTATCTTTATGAAATGAAAAAAATATTGTATGGGTAAATAAACTCATAACAGATTTGAAGAAATAGAAATACAATAAAAATAATTGATATAAACGTGATATTATCTTAATTGAGTTACATTAATTCAAAATGTTTTGTAAGCATCAACTCCTCAACCAATATTTGTGAATCTTTAAATTTGTACAGTATAGAAAATCCTTTTAATAGCGGTAGAATCCTCTGAATGAAGTAAGAAATGTCGAACTGAAAAGTTACTTAGTGGAATTCCAAGTATTAGTGGGTTACAGTCACGTTAAGATTGTGGAAAGTCTGGCCACATAATGTAGCCAATTTGTGGACACCCTGTATATATATATATATATATATATATATATATATATATATATATATAAAGTATGGAAATAACAAAATTTAAAATTAAGATAAATGTTTACAAGTGTTTTTTTATGTAGATGTATATAAGAATACTTTGATAAGCATGTTTTAACTTAAATAGGGATAGTATAATAAAATTGTGAGGTCCGCGTTCGCGCCTGGCCTCCATAGAATTAAAAAAGGAACACATTTTAATAAAAGGCTTTTCATATCTATCTGCGTAAGTATACTTTGATAATTATGTTTCAGGTTGAGGAAATATGGGATAATATAATTATGGAGTGTTCGTTCGCACCTGACCTCCATAGAATGGAAATATGTCACAAAGTTTAACAAGGTTTTTTTAATATAGATCCACAGAATATTGTGGTAAGTATTTCAGTGTGAACAGCTAGGGAATAATAAATTATGGGGTTTATCTATTTTATTTTTACTGTCATCATATTTTGCTTTGGTTTTGATACCCCCAAATTCGAATATTTCTCTTTACATCCCTTTCTTTTTCATAACCTATCATACTTTCATAAATCAGAGTCCATTTTCCGTAGGCTGTTTTTGAACCCAGTCAACGGCGGATACTTTTGCTAGTATATATATATATGTATGTATGTGTGTGTATATATATATATATATATATATATATATATATATATATATATATATATATATACACACATATATACATATATATATATATATATATATATATATATATATATATATATATATATATATATATATACAACAACTGTATATATATATAAATGTATGTGTACAGGATACTTTTTTAACTGGAAACGATTCACTATAAATATTTTAAAGTATGTTCCCGGTAAGACGGTGAGCACATATTTTGCTGTAAACATTAATAACCCGAGGAAGCCTCTACTTAAATGTAAGCATTAGATATATATATATATATATATATATATATATATATATATATATATATATATATATATATATATATATATATATATATATATATATATATATATATATATATATATATATCTAATGCTTACATTTAAGTAGAGGCTTCCTCGGGTTATTAATGTTTACAGCAAAATATGTGCTCACCGTCTTACCGGGAACATACTTTAAAATATTTATAGTGAATCGTTTCCAGTTAAAAAAGTATCCTGTACACATACATTTATATATATATACAGTTGTTGTATATATATATATATATATATATATATATATATATATATATATATATATATATATATGTATATATGTGTGTATATATATATATATATATATATATATATATATATATATATATATATATACACACACATACATACATATATACATGTGTGTGTGCCTGCGCGTTAAAAAATAGCTGCGTAAGCATTGCTGCCAGGGCGTTGATTTTCTCAGTTTTGCTAGTTTTTGTATTTTGTTAGAAGTTTTCTTAATCAAATTAATATTTTATTTTATTTTTTATTTATTCATTTATTTATTTATTTATTTATTTATTTTGTCAGGGGATCTATATCTATTTTCCTCGATTTCCTCCTCTACATGTCTGCAAATTGTTATGTCCAGCAGTGTTTCTATTTGCTGCTCAATCTGGTAAATCGCGCAAGTTGCTTTTGATCTTCCCACATTTTATTTTTAATTTTTTTTTTATTTTTAGTTTGTATTCTTTTCTTCTCGTGGACCGTTGGCTATGCTATAGTCCTCTGTTTTCTAGTATTTCACTTTTGTATTTTTCAAGCTGTTATTTAGTGTCATCTACGCAGTCTATTATACTTTACAACACCTTGATAACTTACTAACTTTTAAAAACCGGGTATAGTGCATGATCATTTTTTCATACTCCTTTTATCTCAGTTTTTAGTTTATTAATTATTGTTAGGTCCAGTATACCCTTTTGATGCTTCTCGGGTATTTACCCCGTTTATCCTTTTCCTATGTTTCTTCCAGTTAATTGTTCTTTCCATTTATTTCATCTTTTTATGTTTCATCCTGCTGACTTTATGGTGTCTGACTCAGAACTCCAAATACTTATACGCATCAAGTGCCGTCATCTTTTGTTAGTCAGATTGTCTTTTATATTGTGTTGCATTGAGTTTACATATGTTTATAATAGTACACAATTTACTATTCAGGATTTTACTCAACTGTCCTGACAGAATATACTCAGAGTTATATCTTATAGGACAGTTATATCTCATAGGATTAGAGAATCTCTCGACGGAAGCTTTCTTTCTCAGGCAATTGCCGTTGACATATCAAATGCCGTTGATAGGATATCACGTAAAAGTATAATTGACACAATCCCCAGCTATGGTATAGCTGGTAATGTCTTCTCAATTATTAAACCTCTTCTCTCTTATAGGTTCATTAAAGTAGTTGTTGATGAACAGAAATCAGAAGCTCACAGTATTAATGCTGGAGTCCGTCTTTGGTCCATCTTGGGTTCAACTCTCTTCCTGATGTACATCAATGATCTATTATATCACACCCCGAGATCATTCGTAGGCATTTATGCTGAGAAACTTCCATCTATGCCAACACTTCACAAGCTGTAAGCGACAAAGTTCTCTCTGATTCTCTCTCCTCTGATCTTGATCAAGTGTGCAATGGGGAAAGAGGTGGTGTTATATAATGTTTTTATTTTAGAAGGTACCAAATATGAGAGTGTGTTTCGTTGTTTTTATTTAGATGACGACTTATATATTTGTTGTCGTTCATGTAAGTAAGAGTCTTCGAGTGATAGAGACATTCTTAGGAGTGTTCATGTTGTTGAGTGTTGTGAGATGCAAGATATATATATATATATATATATATATATGTATATATATATATATATATATATATATATATATATATTCATTGAGAGTGTTCATATTGTCTTAGGATGTTCATGTTCGTAAAGAAAGCATATTCGAGACATACACAGTGTATATATAAAGAGATAGATAGGTCTTATATATAACGAGACAGCGTATAGGCAACTACAGGAGAACCAAGCCTGTAATTCAATGAGATGAGATTTGATATATAGATAGACCGAGAGATAGTGCGTTTGGCATTTACGTTTGACAGTTGTACATATAATATAAACACGTTACCTTTTTCGGTGTAATGATGAACACAGAAAGGCGGCAGTTATAACAACACATGATGATACGTGGTTATCTCTAAACCCTCTCGCTTCCAGAGGGTGCCTTTACTTTAGCGGAGAATCGGTCTGATATTCTCTGATTCTCTGCTCTGACTGATCTTACTCTCTTCTCTCTTCTTCTAACTCTGATTCTGATTTTTACTTATTCAACTAAATTCATAACTCACCACGTCACTGTCTGACCAGCACGTGGCCTCTCAGAACACATGGCATGACATGCCTCCGTATTTAAGCATGCATTGTTATTCATATGTTTCTTACAAAGCGGACCCTCTAACCTAATTTTCGTAACCCACTTTCCTAATAACATTTTCCATTGTCCGTTTTTAAATTCCTTATTTTAATTTTAATTTTTATAATAGAAACAAAATTCATTATTTCATTCCTTTTTCAATAAACAGATATCTAACTATTTTGTGTGAGCTAAACAATGGCAATTCCACAATTCTTATATTCAATAACATTCTGTATTTATTTTTACTTATGATTGGAATTCTCAATTCCAAGTCTAGCTTCGCAAGATCGAATCCTTGACTATCCTATTTTATATTTACATTTAACTAATTCCCTATTTTTTTACTAACATGAAAAGGGGACAGCCTTTATCATGTAACAGTGGTTGGTTAAATGTAATGTACAGGGTGACTTAAAAACGGGCCCCGATTCATCTTAGGACCCTTTTCTTAGTGTTTTGCCCGAATGAAATACAACTTTGGTCATAACTAGTTTATTATATTCAAAACATCACATCAAAACACTAGGGTATTTGGCCTTTTTTTCTCCGTTCTACAGCATATGTTCTAGATGACCTCCATTTAGCTTTTTTTGTGTCACTCTGTATTTAAAACCAAACTTCTATCTTACAATCATCAACGCGCTGATCTCGGTCTGGTATCAATTGAAATGAATGCTTTCGTCTTGTGGAGGCGTTATGTATTCACAGGCCTCTAAGTCTGACCTTTACTCTTGATCTGAGATGGAACACGTACATCAAATCCTTTGCCAAGGCCACTTGGAAAATAGTGGGATCGATCTACCACTACCGCAGATATCTTACTGCTGATGGAATTCTCTTCCTGTATAAGAGACTTGTACATTTCAGTATGAAGTACTGTTGCCACATCTGGGCATGGACTGCTAGAAGCAGCTTATCATGCCTTTTACAGAAATCAAGATAGACTTCGTAGCCTAATAGAGGGGGGTATTTTCTTTCCCCTGCCAAATCTTTCCCATAGAAAAGCTGTGGCGAGCCTGTCCCTTCTTTATCGTTCCTATTTGAAAATAAATAAATAATTGTTAAATTTATTTTCTATCCGTTGCAAATTATTCAAATTTTAGTATGCAATTATGGATGATAACGACTACCAGTTGTCAAAATTTCAGTTTTTCACATTGTTATTTCTAACAAATAGTAGGTTTTAAAACTTTGTCCCTTAATTTTGGACGCTACTGTATATGCACTGCTGTTTTGTATTATTTTATGTAGAGTGATGTGGTTGTCGGTTTACTAATTATGCCTTACTGTGTAAAAAATTGAAAGAATATTCTGTTGTCCTAGCCTTACTGATTATCCCCCCCCGCAGTAATGAAATTGTTTGGTGATGTAATTGTATCCGTTTTCATATATGAAAGAATTTCGTTCCTTGTTTATGTATCAAATCTTAATTTCTTTCAATTCTTGATTACTAAGCGATGGAACATTTATTTTTCCCTTGTTCATATATTTAGGTGTGTTCAACTGCTGTTGCTCTGTGTTCAGAACATTCTATGGTCTAACAATTACTGATCTGCAGCGTTTTAGTAGGTATTCATTACCTTCTACGTCTGTCTCATAGACAAGGAGATGGCGTTCCTGCTCTCCGTTGTATCATTTACGTGTCCTTAAAATTGCATTTAGTTTAACATGCGTCATGTTTATTCTGATGGTATGTGTTCGATGAAATCCTTATTCATACATTCTCCATGCAATTCCTGATGTTTATTAAAATAGAGTGACTTTTCTAAATTCAAGTGCACTTCATTTTTTAGCCCTTTTTTTACTGTCGTTCGTTTTGAGTATTTTTACTTTATCAATGCTTGCTTTTATTAAAAAAAAACTTGCCTGGGTCTTACTACTTTACATTGTATACATTTCCTAAAATTACGTCATGTATACATTGATGTATTGAAAATGACTTATCTAATAATGCTGAAATATTTAATGGTGATTACTCCTAGCAAATACTGTGAGTATCAGACCATAAACAAAAGTTCAAACAATCGGAAGTGGTAATTCAGTTAATAAATTGAGCGTGACGAAAACTTGAAGATGAAAATGAAGAGTCAAGAACAAAGACGTAGAAGATGTTCGACGACATTGGCTACAGTACGGACCAAGTATTCACTCCCATTTTTTATTTAATCGAACTCTTTTATTTCTTTTAACACAAATGTGTGGCTTTCACATTCTTTGTCTTACTACTAATTGATTATCTACCATTGACATACAATAGAGTTTTACTTATTATCTATCTTTGAGAGAAAATAGGCACATCTATAAAGATAGTTATGCATGTAAATGTGAAACAAGGGTTGCGCAATCTCGGCAGCATGTACCTATTTACAATGTCTCCCCACGGGACAGACTTAGACACCAGTGTCTTTTTTTTAACGTGGGAAAAGGTAACAAATAAAAATTGTCTCAGTCATGAAAGAGTTCTCCTCCACAGAAAGAGAACGAGAAATGGAAGTGCTGCATCTGAATAACAGATACTACACTTTGATCTTGACCAACAGATTGACGAAAGATAATACTGAGAAAAGTTGAGAGCACATACAAAACCTGGTATTCTCAAATGGTTACCCGTTTAGTATTGACCAGACTAAACTTTGCTTAACATAGGTGATCTATGAAGAGTCAGTGTGTTAACATGATCTTGCTGTATAATTTTAATTAATATTTGAGTCATATAAAAGAAAGTAATGTATACCTCACTTAGAAGTTAAAAAGCAAGTGCATATACAAAGTCATATAAGAATTGGTTATATATTCTTCATTAAGAAAAGATTCAATAACTTCATGTTCTAGATTCTCTCATTTTGTAGACTCTACGTTGAGTCTCGCTGTTTCGATCTCAAAATTAAAAAAACAAATAGTGGTGAGTAAACGACGAGAGGTCGTGTACTCACTTCTGGCGTCGCACGCAATATTTCATGTATTGTATATCAATCAAAAGCGACTTTGTTTTTTTCTCTGAGACAAAACAAGGTGTAGAGATAAAGATAGAAGGTTGCTCATATAAAACCATCTTGGGTTGTCGACACGAAAAGAACGTGGTTCGGGGTGGAACGAATGTCATAGTCTCTCGTGTCTGCTTATCAGACCCTAATGAAAAGTTTCCGTGCATAAGGTAGGATACTGACTAATAAGACCATGTTACAATTCGAAGGATCACATGCGAAAAAACGATACTAGCTAGAACGAAAATACTATTAGTATCATATTGTTGAATTAAATAACTTCGAAGCCATGTTTTAGATAAAATTGTAACTCAGAGACATGCACTTCGTCATACTAAAAACCATCAGTGAGGCCGAAAAAACAGTATTCCTACCACAGAACTCAGCATTTTCTCAGATTTCTTACATAACGAGGAGCAGAACGAAAAGAAAAAAACGTGCTAGTTTATATCTTATCAAAGTATGCCGAATATTTATATCTTGAATATATATATATATATATATATATATATATATATATATATATATATATATATATATATATATATATATATATATCCTGAACAGACTGGTTATTCACTGTATCACAGCTTATCACTGTATCACAGCTAATCAGTGCGAAGAGACTAACTATGGAATTACAGCTCTTTAGCATCATTTTAAAATAAAGAACTTAGTAACGCGTTACAAATTTACCAACTCGGAAGATGCATTGTGTGTGTATATATATATATATATATATATATATATATATATATATATATATATATATATATAAAGCTAAACGTCTGTGTGTGTGTCTGGTCACGAATAGGTTCAACAAAGTATGGAAATAAAAAAAAATTAAAATTAAAAAAACGTTTACAAGTGTTTTGAAATAGATGTACGTAATAATATTTTCATAAGTATGTTTTAACTTAAATAAGGATGGTACAATAAAATTGTGGGGTCTACGTTCGCGCTTGCCCTGCAATAGAATGGAAATAGCCACACACTTTAATAAAGACTTTTCATATCTTTCTGCGTAATACTTTGATAATTATGTTTCAGTTTGAATAAATATGGTATAATAAAATTATGGGGTGTTCGTTCGAGCCTGACCTCCATAGAATGGAAATATGTCACAAAGTTTAACAAGGTTTTTTAATGTAGATCCACAGAATATTGTAATAAGTGTTTCAGTCTGAACAGGTATGGTATAATGAATTATGGGGTTTACCTAATTCATTTTTACTTTCATCATATTTTGCTTTGGTTTTGATACCCCCAAATTCAAAGCTATCTCTTTTCAACCCTTCCTTTTCATAACCTTTCATACTTTCATAAATCAGAGTCCATTTTTCGTAAGCTCTTATTGAACCCAGTCGACGACTGGTAATTTTGATAGTATATATATATATATATATTGGGACTGTTAATCCAGATCGGGATCTGGAATCGAACAAATCGAAACATTTATATTCCGATGTTATAAATGATTATTTAAATTGTTTATTTTCTGTCTGTTTTTGTTTAGAATTAAGTCTATATTTTACAGAGTTTAAATAATCGAACTCAAAATTGAGTATTGTATCAGAATCTGGAATTTACACTTGGATTAAGGGGAAACATTAGAACCGCACTATTACTAATCTAATCTATAAAACTCACTATATATGTATGTATGTTTGTTTTTCTGTCTCCATATTTTCAATATCTCTACCAAAACTAAAAGTAGCAGAGAAAAGCTAAAAATGATTGAATTTTTACTATCACTTTTTACAAGTGACTTTTTTAGGTAATTAAACTACTACGCCACAGGCTGAATGTTAAAGGTTCACTTATCAGTGTTGGCGACCGAAATAGAGTAGTGTGAATTATTTTAGACCTTTTAAGGCCTTTAGGAAAAATAAATCCAGCAAAGTGCTCAATATGAAGGAAAATCCGAAAATATGAGCGTATTTATACACATACACACACGCACACACACATACACACATATATATATATTTGTTTACAGAAACCTTTTAGATGAGACAAGTTATTGATACCGTCGGTTTCAAACCCGATAATTAAGACCGTTGTAGATACCCATATAAAGCTCTCGTCAAATGAGATAAGTATTGCCTGACGAGAGCTTTATATGGGTATCTAAAACGGTCCTAATAATCTGGTTTGTAAACCGACGGTACCAATAGCTTGTCTCATTTAAAAACTTTCTATAATATATATATATATATATATATATATATATATATATATATATATATATGATAGATAGACTATAGATACATACATACTTAAAAGAAATGCATGTAGATGTCAGCTCTATTCTCATACGTCGACAAGCGACTTGAGAGCGACTGTGAATTAAAAATTTCAGTTCTGAGATTTAAATCAGTCCAACTCGCATAGTAATGTGTTACTTCGGTATGTGAAAGATATCTATATATCTATAAAATATCTATACATCTATAAAAGTAAAAATGTGTGTGTCTGTGTCCATTTCCCTACCAAATAGCTGTCAATTTTCAATCTAGAGAATCGAGATTTGACATAAGGAGTATTGATATTCGGGAAAATCTGTTTAATCGGTGTTAGACCAGAAAGTTACCTTTCCAGGGGTCTAAGTTCAACGATTTCACCTTTGAAAACCCTACCAAACTCCTCAGCCAATTTTATATGTCGGTTACTTGGACATGGATCAAAATTTTTAATTTTATTTAAGCTTAAAAAAATAAATGTTAAGGTGTCAAAAAATGGCGTCAAATTTAAATAAATATGACCTGTGCCGTCTCTATCAAATTACTCAACGAATTCCTGGTCTAAACATTTGAATTTTTTTATAAAAGGGTATTCAGAGATAGGGCAAGCTGTTTAATCGGTTTGGGTCGAAAATTAGAGCTGTCAAGTGGCCAAAGTTTAAAAGGTAATACATTTGCGGTTTCTTGCAAACTACTTAGCCAATTTTCGGTTTAAACATTTGACAGTCATACATAACGGGTATTCAGACATGCAGCAAGCATTTTAATTAGTTTTGGGGCGATAATTTGGCTGATAAAGGTCAAAGATGACAGAGTTAACCTTTGCAGATTCTACCAAATTCCTACGCCAATTCTGGGCCTAAGGACTTGTAAATTTTAGATGTAGGTAACTTGGACATGGGTAAAATTTTATTGATTTGAGACCAAAATAATAAATGTTAAATATCAAAATTGGGGTCAAAGTTTAAAAAAAACTGACCTGTGCGGCGGTGTCTACGAAATTACTTAAACAAATTTTAGTCTAAACATTTGAAATCTTATATAAAGTGTATTCACACGTAGTGCAAGTTATGTATCGTATACAGGGCCCGAGCACAGCCAAGCTGAACTGCTAGTTTTCAATAAAAGCACTGTGCTGTAATATTACATAATTTTTGCTGAACTTTATGATGCAATTTCTGACAAACTACGGTAACTTGTTGATATGAATTCTGACAGGCATTTGTCTAAGTAAAAAGATAATTAGAAACGTTAAATATCCATAATTTTTATGGAAATTAAAATTTGTCGATGGATGCTTCCGTCTTGTACGTTATTTACCTCTGGAAAAATCGCAAGCCGTTTTTCTTTTTTACAACATTCGAATAAATTATATCTAGTATTATAATTACTTATCTAATAAAACGTAACATGTGACCGCAACCGAGATTGATCTCACTGCACGTGTTTGTAGTGTAATTCAAATATTGTTCGTAGCTGAATACTTGATGGTTCGCTAGGTATATGAAGGGTAGTTTGCTATCTTGACGCCATCACTGGATGGGTTGCTTACCACAGCTTTAAGACAAACCCATACCCTCGAGAGAAGGCTAGACTGCACCAGTTTCCCAATCTGGTATTTTACATCGTGGTACATATAGCAATCCGCCTTTTACATCGCGCTACATACAGCAAGCCACCTTTTACATCGCGGTACATACAGCAAGCCGCCTTTTACATCGCGGTACATACAGCAAGCCGCCTTTTACATCGCGGTACATACAGCGCCCCGCCTTCCCAAATAGTCATCCATCTAGTACTTGCTAGGCCCTATGTTGCTTAACTTCGGTAATCTGGGAGAACAGTTGTGTCAGCGTGATTGTGCAACATCTAATATCAGAGGTTACTCTAATAAATAGACTTTTATATTGGAGTTGCATAACAATGAACTATTTATTAACAGTTATTTTATAGACATATCTGTATGAAACTTACATAAAATATTTTAATATAATTATGTGGACGATTTCAAATTATAAACGATGCTATAGAAATATATTGTGAATGATTCCTTAAAAAAATTATTATATAATAAAATATAAGACCTTCTATACTTTCTACCGCTATAATTTTGAACGATGTTAAATGTCTCGGTTGCCGCGAGAAACTCTAAGTTGACAGACTGATACTCGATTAATTTTTCTTTAACCTTTGGGTAGCGCATTATATATATTTTCACCTGAGGTAAAAATATTATAATTAAGAAACTACAGCCATTTGGAAATGGATGCTATCTTTTTAATCATCTTACTTATCTTGAACTGAATTTGTCTCGAACTAAATAACCTTACACAAACAGCAAAAAAAAAAAAAAAAAATTGAAATCCGTATTTCACTTCCAACTGAACTTTGCTCGATCTCAACTTTGATTCCTTTTGAATTTGAAACCAACAATTATTTATTATAAGTATTACAACAGGAAATGAAAAACGCGGCTGAACTCAAAAGATTCATTTCATAATGCTGACATTATTATGCGTGATTCTAACGTTAAAAAATGCGCAGAATCTGAATATTGCAACAGTTAATCTATATCGCGTCAACGGTAGGAGAACATATGTGCGTTAAGAATTCAGAGCTTTATGGTTTATATTACACCATCCAATTGTATCAATCATAACTGTCTATTTGTTAATATACACTTCCTGTATTTTGATTCTGATATATTGAAACGAGGACTGATCAAGATCTGACGGATGCTCCTGTAGATAAAGAGCGTAAAAACATTTCCTTATCTTCAATGCATCTAAAACCGATATTTTTTCACCACTACACTCATATGTACATTTAGCACTAACGAAACTTGTCGAATCTCGTCTTTCAATAAGCACCTTATTCCGACAAACTTTTCGAACTTAAATAGAAAACCTACATATGCTTTTTTTTTAAATCCCTGGGAAAATATTGCGATTAATCTACCGCTCCAGAAAGTATCTAAGTTATGATGCAGCCCGCTACATGTACAACGGGCAGATACGACCATGATGGAGTACCATTGCCAGATCTGGAGATAAGTAAAATTTCGCGCCGTAGCAGATGACAAAACACTTATTGGGCAAGCAGCTTTTCATATCCCTTTTTCCTTCTCACAGAGAAGACTTTGGAAATGTATCTCTGTTCTATGTTTAGTGCTCGACATAGTTTCAATGTATCCCTCCCTCTGTAACGATCTTGTAACAAATGTGCGTATAGTAATGAAACAGTTTCGCTTACTCTATATTTATGCCTTAAACTAAACGAAAATTACAGAAACAGAGCTTCTATTCTAGAGCTGTCTTTTTGTGAAGTACAGCATTATGGAATATTTCCCAGTTCCATATAACACGGCCATTGTCTAAATTAAATGTTATTGTTGAAAATGTTTCATTAGATAATTAACCCTAACCAAGTTTCAACACGACTGATTATGTCGCATCACCATTTATCCAACACTATAAACCCTTATCATGTATCATTGTTTACCCAATACTCATTCTCGATAAGCGGTGACACTCAAATTAAGAAGTGAAGAGACACAATTCAAAAATTTGAGTATAGAGGCGAAAGCATAAAAGTTTGGTGTTAGATACATTAAAGGTAACAACCCGTTTTTACACTATTGAAGTACGCGTTTTATTTAGGGGGAGATCCCGACAGGCCTTCGTCATTGCCGGCGTTTGATGTGTTGCCGAATATGGTAGTATCGTACGTATACATCTTAACTAATAATCATAAGAACGTTGCCGACTAGGAAGAGAGTTGGCCCCGAGATAGATCTGTCAGGCACGCCAGGGTTAAAACTATGGGCTTCCAATGTCTGTCAATCAACGACAACTTTAATAAACAAGAAAGCAATTGATGGTTAAGAGGACATTTCCAGCAAATCCGAAACTGGAAAATCTCGTGAAGTTGACCTTCATTCCAAATCTTCTCAAATGGCTTAGTTATGCCTTTTGCTCTATATATAAGAAATTCACTGAATCTGTAAGATATACTGTTTTCGCTTATCGAAACTCATATTGCTTGTCTCTGGTTGTTTTTGCTGAGAGGGTTGACTTTATATCCACAACGTAAGCAACTTTATCCTCACGCAAGAAGACTCATTAGTATCATTAAATGCTGGTGACACTCTCTACATAAAAAATTGTTTGAAAGCGTATCGCCTTGAGGCAACATTTGAAGAGTTTTAATGTATATGAGTTAGTTCTGGTTGATTTTATGCTGCACAATGGTTGATATAGTATCAGTGCCAGTTGCTTTGCTGAAATCATGGTTCACGTTAAGTCTAGCAATATCACAGACGTGTATATATATGTTACTCAGAATATATGCAGCCATGCGGGGAAATTCAGGGAGTAGGCGGCCCTGATCACGCGTTTGATATAAAGTGTTAGTCAAGTGTTTGCTTTGTTGGAGTCTAACGGATTTTCTTATTAATGCTTGTGTTCCTCAGGTCTATGTTCACGGCCTAACTATGTTTGTTCTCTGCACTAACTTCAGAGTAGTAACATGTCTACTGATGATATCCTTTCCTAACCTGGTGCTGTTTCTGCCAATATCTTAGCTTATGTAGAAGTTGATGTTGCTAAGTTGTCGATTGGGGTAAGGAAATGGCTGGTTTCGTTTAATTCTGTGTCTTTCGGTCATGGATATGTCTTTTTTACTTCCTAGGATATTCATAGATGGCTTAACTCTTCGATATAAATCGACTCCAAAACATGTTGGTCATTTCTTCTCATCGAATGTTTTTTGGAGTTTACATATTGGATTTATTGCTTTTTCTGTTTCAAGTACAGTCAGTTGTCTTTATCGCTATAAACACCTTCTCACGCCTAAGGCTATTCTCTGCATTTACAAATCAACTATCAAGCCTATATTGCTGTCATATATATTCTTGTTACTCTGTATCACGTTTAAATGTTCTTGATAAGGTCCAGAAACAATATGTAATTTGCATAGCCACGCTCTTTTTTCTTCTACGAAAACACTCTCTCACAGAAGTAATGTTACTAATCTGTGTGTTTGTTTTTGTAGATATAATTATAGAATATATTTTTCAGATTTGCTTGACCTATCCCTCTTCTTTTTGTTCCAAGTTTGGCTCTCAATCACTTCGCTTTTTTATGGCGCCTTGTTTTACAGCTTTTGTTTCGGAGAACCGGAGACTGTTCTTGCTTAATGTCTTCCTTCTATTTGCTGTTTCGGCTATTTCAAGACTTAGTCAATAGACATTTTTGTTGTAGTCATGCCGTTCTTCCCATATCTTTCCCCAATAGACTGTTGTGTCTATTGGGTTTGGTCGTTCTGTTTTTGTTTTTCCTCCGTTCACGTTTTGGTAGAATTGGATTTCGTTGTTTCTAAATGTTTTGTTTTGCTTGCATTGTTCAGATTTATATCTATATCGCCCTAGTCTTCCTTCTTTTGGGGCTATTTTTTTTTAATTCAGATCTTTGCGTTTCATGTTTAGTCTCTCCTTGCTAATCATATTTATACTTTTCAATTTTCTCAACGTCGTTTTCCTCCTGTTTATCATTTGTTTATTTGGGTGTCTAACCTTATTTCCTATCCAGGTTTTGTCGATACATCTTTCACCGACTGTTTTTTTTTTCTGATTTGAAGTCCATACTTACAATCTTATGTTAATTGTCTGTGTGCATTAATCATCTTTTTCTTAGCTTCTTTAAATCAATTGGCTTTAGGAATTGTCTGATGCGATTTATACAAAAAATAGGAATGTCACGTTTGACGCAATTTCATATCGGATAACATTTTTACGTATTTATTTGCATGCTATTTCCATGTTCTTTAAAATAAATGATGTTTCAAAAGTAGGAATCTGAATTTGTCTTAGCTTTTTATTATTAATTGTAAATGGATTTTTTAATCAAATTTTTGGTTGGATTTGCCTAATCTAGTTGAAGCATATCCTTTAAAGAAGCCCGAAGAACAAATATGCCGACGTGTTGTAATAGCAACATCTATCATAAAGGCCCAGTCTGAAAATTTCAAATGATTATTCATAATTAGATTCTAAAATAAATAAATAAATAAAGATATGAAAGAAAACGAAAAGAAAATACACAGAACTGCTAAAATGACCCCAAACTTTCAAGTTTAAAATGATTGCTTCCGGGAAACGTCATTTTTTTGTGCGTGATTTTTTTTTTTGACATGAAGTAAATACTTAACCTGACTCCATATTTTTTTTTAAGAAAATACTATTCTTTGTTATTATGTTTTCTTTAACTTTCTCTTCGTGACTTTTCATTTCTTTGCCATCGCACGCCTTCATTCTTTCTGCTATTTTCAGAGTAAAATTTTTATAAGAAAAAGTAATTTTTTTAAGTCTCAAGGTCAAAACTTACCGATTCTAAAAATTAGTTATCGATTTGAAAGAAACATATTTTTTTCTTTCTCCCCTTCCTATCTGAATATCTTGCATACACTTCAAGTCAATTTCCAAATAATTATGGAAAAGAGGAAACCTCTGACCACAAAAATTACGCTCGCATTTTTATAAGGCAAAGAAAATCATAAGTTGAACGCGAATTATGAGAATAAAAAATGCAAATAATAACGGTAATAATAATACCTCTAAAAAGTCTCGGCGAATACCACACAAATAGTTTCGAAGGGCTAAATGTGGGTAAAGATCAAAGAGCACTAACCCCCCCCCTCTACTAAAAATGTGTGATAGTACTGGGTTCTTGGGAAGGCAAATTGCCTTTGATATCAGAATAATGGCACATATTTTTGCCAGCGAAAATATGGTGGGGAACTGTTGCGATAATGCAAAATTATTTTAAATGGTTATTACACGATGCCAAAGGTACAGGGAAACGGGTGAGCTGTTTTTTTAGTCAGCCTCCAAGGCACACCGTCGATAATTGTTCGTTAGCAATTAAGCATTATGGTATGTTTGAGAACTTTTGCAGAATAAGCAATATTAAAGATGTAGAACGGCAATATGGAGCAAAACACGATGTCAGTAACATTAGCCGGCAACATATGCCATTTTCTCTTCTCTGCAACCTTTTTTCCACAGAAAAGACGGTGCAAGTCTTTGTCTGCTCCATCGTAATTTTCATGACAAGTTCTCGACTGCGCTCCAATCTTTGTTCGTGTTTGCCAAACTTACACAAAAAACACACGATTAGCTACAACGACTATCAACATTTTTCCCCGCACTCTACCTATGCCTAAATATAAACGCGAATTTCATGATTAAAGCTTTTCCCTAGAACTGATATTATTTATTCAACATAATAGCCTCGTTTCAACTGTAGTATTGAAAAATATACTTTAAAATTCAGTTGTTTTGTTTATTTTCATTTCAATTTGGATTTGATTTAACTTACTTTTTATTTATTATTATCTGAAATCGGACACCTGTTTATTTTCAAACCAGAAAACCAAAGGGGAATTACTGTGATGGTTAATTCTTTGAAAAATCGTTTAAAACAGAAAAATTTATTACATATTTTCTGTAATAGATTTGTTTTCATTTCGAAATATTCTTCTAAGCTGAATTATTATTTTTATTTTTAATTCGGGGGTATTGTCTTCGCTTATTCCTTATTTTTAAGTAAGCTTTTTTATTTGTTAGAGAAAAATAATTAAAACTAATGTCCTCATTTACTTGTATCCCCACGAGAGCAGATTTAGTCAGACACAGGGGCAATTTTCCATGTGAGCAAATCTCATCATCCCATACATTATCTGCTCCTTTTTTTGTTTAGAAAATTTAATCGGTTTGGCCCAGGAAATATTATAATAATTAGATCATAGCAAGTGTGTTTAATTGCCTGCAAAACAGATTTTCTTTATAATTTATTTAATATAAAATATAATTTGTTTGACCATATATGACATCACATACTCCGCTATGGTGTAAGTAGTACCATAAATCGGTATTTTTTTTTTAGTTTACCGACCCCATGGCATTCATCTTTGAATTGGCGACTTTCGTAGATTTTTGGGTACACTGAGAACGAATATAGCATTTATTTCTTGCGCTAACGCATAGTTTTCCATGTTTGAAGACATTCACTATCCAACGTAATTATTAGTTTGGCCAGCAAGATGGCCGCCCGTGCATTTAGGAAAAAACACCAAAAAGAGCCAAACGAGCCAAAAAATTACACCACCCCTCCTTTCCCTTTCTTAATTTCATCAATTTGGATATATAACACACTTCTCATGATTGGACAATTAATTATTTTTATGATAAACAAAACAAACAAAAAAAAACATTTATTTTCGTTTTTTGACACACATCGATTTTTTTTTCTGACTCCAAATCTGATAATCCAACCCGTCGCAAATTTACGGTTTAAATGGTATGAACTCCTGGACCCTGGGACTTTTTGAAGAAATGTTAGTTTCAATAAAGTTGGGGATTACTTTCCTATAATAATTTAACTTAAAATGAGCACCCACAAGTTGACACCCCCCCCATTTTTTTTGTTTTATTACATTAGGGCTGAGGGATGTCGGCGGCGGCCTGGAGGGGGGTCGAGTTTGCAGCAAAGTCCCCTGCGAAGCGCGGGTGTCTTTGCTAATATATATATATATATATATATATATATATATATATATATATATATATATATATATATATTATTTAATAAAATACCAAGTTGTATCTAATTTCCCCTGTTTCATATTCGTTGCATTTTTTCCAAGATGTTGTATGATTTCGATGTTAAATGTTATTCCGCCTCTAAAATGTTCTGTAGAATTAAAGTTTTTAATTTCCGGAATATTTGCTGCAAATAAAATCCAATATTTTATTTTCCATAAAGATATAATTAAGTTGAGTCCATGCAAAAAAAAAACCCCTTTGGAATGTATTTTTATCTTCAATTGCATTTTCTCGTATAAGAAAGTAAACATCAAATTCTATAATTAACGTTATCAATGCCCTATCGACTGGTTATTAGAATAAGCAAAACAAACATTAGCATATGCTGTAGCAGCAATATTAACTTTATTAAGGTTAAATATATATGCTGTAAAGTAAATAATACATATCAAAATATTTGCAATTATTTCGTGTTCAAGTGTATGCAACTACATAAGCGAGTATTGGTAAAATGTCAGTGAGACATGTGTTCCTCTTTAGCACTCTCTAGCTCAGATTTGAGCAATATGTAACAACAGTTTTCTCCCCCTCCTCATATTCTGATTTATACCATACTGGTGGGTAGATGCGGTTTCCATATTTTAGTGGAGGTGATAACGTCAAGGAGTATACGCACAGTTCAAACATTTCAAAGTACAACCGCTAGATACAACTCGCGGCTCTTTACAAACAGACTTCTTTCTCCAACGTTACAGCATGGTAAGGAAGAAGAAAGGGGGGGGAAGAAACAAACAAATCAACACACAGAAGATGAAGTATACCTCTGAAATATATTTCTGGTAATTTTAAAACAAGTAAAATATTTGTTTATTTACCTAGTATTATCTTGTGATTTGACTTTCAAGCGAACTAGATGCGAATTTTATTCTATTCAAATTAAAACAACGTTTCTATATGCACTCTCCTCCTTGACGTTATTCTCGCGTTGCCTACGCAAAGTTCAAACATTTCAAAATACAACCGCTAGATACAACTCGCGGCTCTATACAAACAGACTTCTTTCTCAAATTTACAACATGGCAAGGAAGAAGAAAAGGAAAAAAAAGAAACAAACAAAACAAGACACTGAATATGGAGGATACCTCTGAATTATATTGTGGTAAATTTCAAACAAGTAAAATATTTGTTTATTTTTCTAATATTACATTGTGATTTAGCTTCCAAGCGCATTAGATGCTTATTTTGTTTTATTTATAATAAATATATGTTTATTTTGTAATAATACGTTGTTTTGGCTTCAAACGTATCTAATAAGTATTTATTTCACTTTTTCTCTTCATTATATAAGAAGACACTGATCTTGGCGTCGGCATTTTCCCTCTTTCAACCACAACCCAATCAAGTATTGCTAACTTTATGTGTTAAAGTATTTATTTTTACAGAACAATATACATGCGTCACGACTAGTTATAATATTTAAAGAAAACTGGGTTCCATTGCAATTTATCGGTGCTTCAGAAGGTTGTCTGATGGGAATAGTCAGAAATATGCATAATGTCGTGCAAAATATACTGCTGAGAGTCTAAAGTCACTTGTTATGATTCGCCTATGAGATAAAACCAGCATTAACAACCATGTTACAGCTTTAATAATAATAATAATAATAATAATAATAATAATAATAATAATAATAATAATAATAATAATAATAATAACTAAATGGTCACGGAGGAAGGAAAGACCGATGAACTGACCTGACCTCAGTCAAATAAGTGCAAAGAAAACTGGAACCTGGAGGGGGGCTTAATGCCACTCAAATCCAAGCAAAAACCAATAGCTGCTGCTAACGAGAAATCAATGGTAAGCAGCTGTTGCGATAATGCAAATTGATTTGCAAATGCTATCGAAAGAGGTGGAGAGTACTGGAAACCTTGGGAGACTTGTTGTTACTCAGCTTCCAGTGAACACAACAGGCTGTTTTCAGGAAAAGATCTCTGAAGACCTGTGTGAAAGCTCCTTGTGAGCCAATAATAATAATAATAATAATAATAATAATAATAATAATAACAATAATAATAATAATAACAACAATAATAATAATAATAATAATAATAATAATAATAATAATAATAATAATAATAATAAATTACATGAACCCATAAAAAACTGAAATGGTATAATTGTAAGACTTTGTGTGTGTATATCACCATTACATGGCACCACAGCAAATAATTTAAGAGTCTCAAGGAGGATTGAAAGACAGAAGAGAGAAATCACTATCTACATCTCCGCTGGTTGAGTAGACAGAGGAATAGGACGTCGGGAGTGAATACAGTGAAGACCAATGGCCACTGTCAGCAAGAAATCAATAGTAAGGAGTTGTTATAACAACGCAGATTCTTTTGTAAAGATTATCCGAAAGTGGTGAAGAATACTGGAAATCTTGGAAGACATATTGTCATTCAGACACAAGACACCACCACAAGTCATTCTCAAAGAGAGCTCTTTGATGATGGCCTTCGTGATTACTCCTAGTGAATAAATAATCTATAATATACATCTCATCTGTCTGTTTAAATGTATGTATGTATGTATGTATGTATTTATGTATATATGTATGTATGTATGCTTACAACTTTCGGTAAAGGCGTCGGATTTTCAGACGATCGGTATCGTTTTGAAACTGCATCCTTCGGACGACAAATATCGAAAAATTGGCTGAATACATTAATTTCTTCACACTCAGTTTGCTACTTATCCATCGGGAGGGGTCGCTCTTTTAGTCTGTATTAAAGTTATCCCCTGTATTCGATTGAAGAGTCTTAATTTACACATTCGTCACTTCTGGTTTGGCGAGTGACGCCACAACGAAGACGTCAGTGTTTTTTTAACGTCCTTTTCATCATTCACGTTATGTGTTCGATCGTGCCTGCTTATTACCACTTTATATTTGTTTTTGCTTTTCTTCTTTTTTTTTGCTCAACGCACATTTTTAAAAAAAATAAAATGTCATCTTAAGGTTTTCTATATTCAAATATGTAATGGGGTTTCTTTCATGGAAATAAGTCCAAACAAGGTGTGAAACTAATTGCTATATGGCATAAAACAGATTGTTTCAAGGTTAAAAAAGAAAAAAAAACAACTGATATATCTTTCTTTAGATAATCATAACAGAGGACATTCATATAGGGTTAATACACTGGTTTATTTATAAATTGGATACAAGACAAAAGTCTGTCTCGTTCGGTGTCTTGGAACTCTCTGATTCCCAGACTAGTATTTCTATATTGTCTGCATATTATTGTAGGGAGGAGTGCTAGGCCATTGCATTATAATACCAACCATGAGATTAATTTCGACACAGAAAGCAGACATGCTTTCACTTTTTGTAAGAAATAAGTTTTATGGAATACGAGAATTAATATTAGAAATAACGAGACTTCAGAAGAGTTTTTTCTACTCGTGCATAACAGACAGAAAACAATAATATGTGTCAGTATTTTCTATATTCATTAGTATAAATACAATACTCAGGGTTATATTATAACCGGATGCGACTCTTTATCGTTTCCCTCTCTTTTTCCGCTTTCATAAATTAATGCTGGTCCTATGCACATAAAACGATCTATTTATTTTTTAGCCTTTATCTTTGTTCTACTTCTCACATGAGTCAAGTGCAATGGACAATTAGATACAAAGTATAATTAATACAAATTATCAATAGAATCAGTAGTGCATACATCCTTTATCTCGATGTCAACGCTAAACAGTTTGGGTTTGGTTTATCAGAATGTGTTAATAACCTAACTAGCTGATGTATTGGTGTTCACTTCATCACAGGTTACCATTCATATGAAGTGACTTTTACAGTGGATTTGTATGATTCCACCAGAATTTACGTTGACACTGATGTAATCACTACGAGCTTTGGGATTGGTGATATCAGACCCAATCTATCAATCGTCCCAAACGTCGCTAGTTATGTGCAGTTTGCATCGCGATAGAAAAATAATAAGCACTTTCAAACAAGCAAATATAATATTTTATAAATGTGAATTAAACTAAATGTTATCGCTTATCTCTATGTGTATGTTCTTACAGAATAAATTTACTAAACGCATGTAAAGCTAAGCGACATTATGCCTGTCTGTTGTGAATAGGTGACCATTTGGGAATACCAAGTACCGATAGGTCTCTCGTCTTATCTCGGCAATGTTTCAATTGTCGTTCTTGACTTACTCACTGTACTCAAGCAATGCTGATTAAGTAGAGTTTAAGTTATGGATTTTCCAATGAGTACTCCATACGTATACGGGCAACCCCACTGAAAGACACAATCAATTATATTTCAAGACCGAACGGAAGCAATACGAAAATGTTGGTATATTAATATAGATAGAAAGCACGTCTGTTGGTTGGTTTTTAATGCTAAGATTTAATTGGAGTATTAATAAGTGTAAAGTTGTCAGCCATATTTCTAGTGATAATCCTTTATGAAAACATTAGTTATGAAAAACATGGTGCTATGGATGTACAAATGTCTATAAAAATCACAACTCTTATTGCTACGAAGACGGGGATCTTTTCCGATAGACGGTCCTCAAAAAGAATGTCTAGACTTATAACTTTTGCACCGTCCTATTTTATAAAGTGGCAACAATTTATTTGTTTTACAAGTATGATTACAGAATGGATTCTTACAAACAATCCCTCCGATAAGGATATCCTCAAGTAACCTTAGTTCTTTCAATTTTGTCTTTAATTCGCCTTAGTATTACACGTCTCAGTCACCATATGCCAAATCAAGGAAACGAAAAAGGTGGAATCGTTCGGATTGCAAATATTAACTCTGGAAATTCGCTATATATAAGCAAACCAATAGACCAAAAGAAATATCTCTCCCTCTCTCTCTCTCTCTCTCTCTCTCTCTCTATATATATATATATATATATATATATATATATATGTGTGTGTGTGTGTGTGTGTGTGTAAGTGTTTGTGTATATATAATTATGTCTATATATTATATATATGTATATATATGTGTATATATATACACGTACATGAAAAGCAGATATATATATATATATATATATATATATATATATATATATATATATATATATATATATATATATATATATATATATATATATATACTGTCAGTTCCGCCCGGTTTTGCTCACACCCATGTACTGTTATAAAGTTATGTGCATATGTATTTATTAAAAAGTGTGAATATGTAAAGTAACCCCTTTCTGTATAATAGTCTTCTTTAACTACCATAGAGAACAGACAGACAGACATACATTTTCACTTTATAGATACATATAAGGATAGATATATAGATTGGATTCAATATATAGTAATGATTTAAAAGTATAAAAAGACTCATGCTCCAAACCGAGAATCGAAACAAAAACGTTAAGCTCACGATTTATTTTGTCTCTGCCACGAATGACTGGGCTATGAAAACTGTTTACTGCGATGCTAAAAATTAAAAAATGAACCAATACATACTACGTTATGCATTCGTAATGCCGGCGTTCGGCCTTCACCTGGCAAATTACATTTTTTTTTAAGTTTCATACTTTTGCACCGATTTTCCGGGCTAAAACCCAAATATAAAGTTTTGTATGTATTCAAATACCTAATATATGAAGTTTTCTGTCTGTAAACTAAAAAGTCTAGGAGGAGTTATTAAACAAAAATATATACGTATACATAAATATATATGGAAACAATTTTGT
Organism: Euprymna scolopes; assembly: GCF_053919585.1. NCBI lineage: Eukaryota > Metazoa > Mollusca > Cephalopoda > Sepiida > Sepiolidae > Euprymna > Euprymna scolopes. The sequence continues at coordinate 44,193,940 of NC_136490.1, read as the reverse complement.
TGTTACTATAAATTCTTTACGCAAATATTTTGCAAGTATAAATTATGTAGAATATCTGCATAAATATAATTAAACGTAATAGTAAACTACAGATGGTTATTCCATTATTAAACCGAAGTAACTATTAGGGATTTAATTAAAATGGATGTTTAAAAGAATATGCAAATTAGCTAGATCTTTTGCGAGTGAATGCAATTCCACAATCCATATATAAGAAAATTGCATTTTATTTTTAAATAAATAAATAGAAAAGAAGGGGTTTTATATGAATATTAATACACACAAAATAAAAACGAGTTTATAGGAGTATAGATAGATAGATAGAAGATATAGATGTAGTGTATCAGAAAACGATTCACCCAAAGTTAAGGCATCAATAAATAAGTGAAGATCAAAAATTTTTTTTCTTTTACCTTTGTAGAACTCAATCATGTTCTGTAAAGCCAAAAAATACAACAATTCTCTTATGGTTACCCAACGTAAACACCAAGATAATAATTGAAGATAAAAAATAACAAATAGTAATGACTTGTTCCTAATTTCTTTTGTTTAATATTTTGTTTTGCGAAATAACATATATGAATCCAAATAACAAATAGAATATAACATTTTTAACCAAAATGACAAAATTTGGCTTTGCTATTACACAAGGAATTGTGATGTCGTTAAAAAGAAATACAAACTAAACATTACGACTTTTATAAGATCAGGAATTGAAGCATAGATACATTTTCCAGAATGAGCATACTCGATATATACTAACAAGAAAAGAGTTGATATGGTGTCAAATAAAATAATGAAACACAATATATACACACATACATTATATTAATCCATAAACAATTTATTAGCAAGAATATATCTATATATTAATACTAAAGCGTGTATGTTCTTTTGTGTGCCACGATTACATCCGGGTCATTTAATTGTTATGTTCCTGTATTTCTTTTAATAAATAATTTTACCTATAATTCTTCATCAGTTTTGGTTTCGGTTTCGACTAAAGGTGATGCCACTAAAATCATCTATTTTTTTTTTATAAATATAGCATTTCAGCCCGGCGTTGACCGGGTGTTTTGAGGTGTATGTTGAGCAAAAAAAAAAAGCGGTACATTTTTAAAAAAATTAACGCCTATTATGACCCCTTAACATTTATTGTTTTGGGCTCAAATCAAGTTAAGTAGGATCAATGTCCAAGGGACCTATATCTAAAATTTCAATTGTTTAGACCCAAAATCATCGGAGGAGTTTGGTAGAGTTCTCATAGGTCAAATAATTGAACTTTTACCCCTTAACAGCAAAAAGTTCTGGCCTAAAACCGATCACATAGATTTTCCCAAATCTCAATACCCTGTATATCAAATTTCGAGTCGGTAGACTTTGAATTGACAGAGTTATTGCGTAAGGAAATGTACACACGCACACATACACACAGACAGAAAGATACACAGACACGTTCACTTTTATAGATATACTAGCATGGGGGCCCGGCGTTGCCCGTGTGTTTGGAGGTGTATGCTGAGCAAAAAAAAAAAAAAACAGTCAATTTTTTAAATGTGACCCCTTATTATGACCCCTTAACATTTATTGTTTTGGGCTCACATCAAGTTATGTAGTTAGATCCATGTCCAAGGAACCTATATCTAAATTTTCAAGTGTTAGACCCAAAATTGTCGGAGGAGTTTCGTAGAGTTCTCCAAGGTCAAATCGTTGAACTTTAACCCCTGTACAGCCAAATTTCTTGCCGAAAACCGATCACATCGGTTTTCCCAGATCTCAGTACGCTGTATATCAAATTTCGAGCATGTAGACTAAAAATTGATAGAGTTATTGCGTAGGTAAATGTACACACATAGAGACACGTTCATTATATATATATATATATATATATATATATATATATATATATATATATATATATATATATATATATATATATTAGCATTTCAGCCCGGAATTGCCCGGGTATTTGGATGTGTATGTTGAGCAAAAAAAAAAAGCGGTCAATTTTTTTATTAATCTGACTCCTATTATGAACCCTTACCATTTATTGTTTTGGGCTCAAATAAGGTATTAATTTACATCCATGTTCACGTAACCTATATCTAAATTTTCAAGTGGGTAGCCCAAAAATTGTCGGAGGGGTTTGGTAGAATTATTAAAAGTTAAATCGTTGAACTTTTACCCCTTAATCGCCAAATTTCTAGCCGAAATCCGATCACATCGATTTTCCCGAATCTCAGTACACTGTATATGAAATTTCGAGTCTTCAGACTAAATATTGCGTAGGGAAATGTACACAGACAGACACAGACAGACAGACAGACAGACAGACAAACACTTTTATAGACATTTAGATGTTATCAAGAATTCTTCATAAGTTTTTATTTCGGTTTCGAATATGACCTAAGGAACTAATGTCATATATATATATATATATATATATATATATATATATATATATATATATATATATATATATATATATATATATATATATATATATATATACATATATATATATATATATATATATATATATATATATATATATATATATATATATATCATAAGTTTATTTCGGTTTCGAGCTCCAAGTCATATGGATATATATTTTTTTAATAATTTTTTTTAAATTGCAACTTTGCAATATATAAAAATCGATAGAGCATTAATTCTATGATAATATATAGGAAATATGCAATAATAAAGATATCATATTAACACGTACTTTGCGACCTGGCTATGTCTGGCGTCAGTGCTACTTTAGATAAGTACTTTTGCTATTTTTACGAAAAAAGCTACAATATTAGAGCGTCTCAATTTACACTACACATCTACAGAATGACCACGTAAATATATTACATAGGAATGATTCCACTGTGAAATTTCCACAGATCCCAGTAGTATATATAATTACTGTATAAAATTCACCAACAACTCTTTCCTGCCATTAAACCGAACGATACTGACCCCTTGTATTCAGCAGTTATACATATTTCACGAGCATTTTCTTATATGCATGTGTGCGTCTACTTCTGTGTGTTGTTTGTTTACCTCTTTGTCTGTGATTATTTCATTGCTTAATTTGTCAATTCTTTCTGATCGATTTGTTACGTCATTAAGGGAATAAGTTGTCGATTTCTTCATTATCATCCTAGTTATGAGCACTAATTGTACTAATTACAATTATCACCATTGCTATTACTTTGGGAACAATTAAGCTGCTGGCGTTGTTATCAATGGTTTTTCAGACTACTGACCTCGTTCACAAAATAAGTCCAAAATTACAAACAAGTTCAGTTCATTAATAGCGGATCATCGCATTTATTCATTCAAAGTAATGAAAAGATGTAAAGTGCTTAAATCTAATTCAATCTACCTAAAATCTGTTTCAGAGTTGTTGAAAATGTGTTATTCTAAAGAATATATCAATATTATTTACCTAAACTTAGCTTACAATATTTCTACAATGATATATTAATGTAATGTTGTGAACGAGTTGCCTAACCCTATATTTTTGTACAGTCGAGTCAACATAATTCCTTACCCAATCAACAGTTAATATATTAAAACTGGTCAATGCACACGACAATTAGGACGCATGTTCACTACGAATTGACACGAAATAATTTCACTGTATGATATAGAACTGCTGTAGATCGGGATTGTCTAAATACATATTGTTGGTCCGTCAGAAGTTCAGCAGCTGTAAGATGATGAACTAGAGCTTGGTTAATTCTGGACACATATATTTTGGTACAAAGTGGGAGGGGGCTAATGGGGCAATAATTTAATGGGCCAGTTCTTTCGCTAGAATTCTTGTAAGCTGGTACCACAGAAGCAGTTTTCCAGCAGTCAGGAAAGCAAGATTCGTCAAGGCATTTGAGGTATAGTTCGGAGATAACTGGAAAAACCCCTGCGGATCATTTGTAAGCCTTCTTGGTTGCCGTGCAAACAATCTCATTGTTATTGGATAGTGGGAGAATTGTTGATTGCACATTATTTAAACTGTTGTAGATTTTCCAGAAATCATGGGTTTCTACTTTATGTGTTTCGATGCGTTTTCTGGTGGTTTCAATATATTCTCTATTAGCTGTCGCTGTTTATTTCTTACAATTATTTCTAGCTTCTATAAACTCTTGTCTGTTTGTACTAGACTTATTTCGGTTAAATCGTCAGTATACATGCTGCCTTTGAGCAATGGCAGCGGTACAAGTAGAAGTACACCATTGGAGGGAGAGGGGTTCGCTACAAAAGTTCAAAGTTGGAACATGTGCTGCCAGATCTTTACACTAATCTCACTCTATAATACAAATGAATAAATGGATCGATCTTATTCGAAGGCAACTTACATTATTTTCTGTTGCTTACTACATCGGCATAACAACACGAACGTTTATTCTTTCTCAAAATGTTCTCCTTTATCCGTGATTTTGATTTAAAAATATTGTCCGTTTGACAAGTAGATATAAATCACTCATTGGCGCTGTGTAACTCGACATCCTGGATCATTCTACAATGCTTGACCTATTATGCAATACTGGTGATAATTGTCATTGGGCTCTTTACCCTATGTAGGTAAATAATCGAAATCAGTATATTTTGGAAATATAGACACAACAAATGCACGCCCACACACACACACACACACACACACACACACATATATATATATATATATATATATATATATATATATATATATATATATATATATATACTTTTCACAAAAAAAAAGGTTTTTATTGAAAAGGCCATGTCAAGATACATTCATCTCAATATTGAAAATAAGCGTATATAAATAGACATATATGAAAAATCACTTATTTAGCGACTAAAAGGTACAAAAGCTTCTTTCAGCAGGAGTTAGGTTCATAGCGAGCATCCTAAATGAGAAGTTGTGTATTTTTTTTTTAAATTACTACGTAGTTTTACACTCGGTATAACGTGAAACAAAAGAGTGATTCCGAAGATTAGACGTCGATAAAAAGAAGCGGCTAACGTAGAAAGTGTTCTAAAATCTGTGAACCTATACACAAAAGCGGTGTGATTTTGATGTTAGTCGAGTTTAGCGAGATGTTTACGTTATGAAATCGGCGCTTCACTAGGTGTATTTTGGGTAAAGATTCGAGCTGTGCTTAATGGTAACTTAGTGGGTGTACCGCAATCATTCTGAAATCGGAGCGTCACCAATACTTGTACCATCGGCAAAACGGTGTTGGAAATGTCAGCACTTACAAGCATTTATAATTAGATCTTAGAATATATCCAATTGTTCAGACGTCGTTTTCAGCAGAAAAAAAGCTAATAACAACGTCTGAAAGAAAGAGTATGTTTTTCGCAAATCGGACTGTGTCCTATGGTTTGAATAAGAGCCTTTGAAATATGGGCAGATTGTAGTATTTTGTGAGTCCACAACCAAGGAAAATAGTATAGTAAAAATTCTATAATCGCATATGTAGCCGCTAACGTATCCCTTGCTAAATGGTTGCTATATATACATTAACGTGATAAGGACATGAAATGTATTGTTTTACACACGATCAGAATTTAACAAATGACAGCTCATTAAAACCTATTTACCTGAATTTCTCATTTTCCATTAAGGTCGCACATTACTGTCTGACGGTGTGGGAGATCACTTTTCTATATGAATTTAAGGGAAAGTGAGCACACAATTTATTGCCATGCTGGTTATAAAGTGGGTGTTCATTTTACGTTGAATCAATATAGAAAAGTGATCCCAACTTTATAACCTTTTCATATCTTGGAAACTACTAATTTTTACTGTAGTTTTCGTTTTCAGCACCATCGAAAACTCATAATATTCATAATGTTAAAGGATTTTTCGTGGGTGAAAAGATATTGCACCTTTACCATTACTTAATCATAGTAATTTGTCTTTCTAGTTTTGTTTATGGATTACAAAATATCTGATATTTCCCCAAAACCTCTGGCGTTAATGAAGAGAAGATAAAAAAAAAAAACTTGCTGCTATGGATTAAAATGATCTGAAATAACAGCAAGAGGAGACTTGATTCCAAGAATTTCTAATATGCTATATATCCCTCGTTTGTTTTCGTACATGAAGTAAGTTTCACTATGTATAAAGATTCTTTGATAATAGAGATATTCATAATTGTACCCGATTTCCAAAAGAGGGGAGATATAAGATATGAGAGATATTTGGAATCAAGTCTCCATTTGGTCAGAAGTTTTGCAGAAATTAATATATATATATATATATATATATGTGTGTGTGTGTGTGTGCGTGTGTGTGTGCGTGTGTGTGTGTGTGTGTTATAGGGTATCCAGTCTGGGAGCTGTATCCATATATTTCTACCTATTAATAAAACAATGCAAACGTTACTGTGTGTCATATAAAAAATCACTGTCATGCAGTATTACTTTTCCGACACTTGCATGGTTGTCCTTCGGTTGTGGTTAAATTGCATTGCTCAATTTGGCAATTTATTCTGATCGATCTGTTATATTATTACGAACATAACTCGACGATTGCTTAATTATCATCATTGTACTAATTCTAATAATCCAACAAAATACAATCATCTTCATCATCATTAACATTATTATTCAATGGTGGACAATTACTTCATTGGTTGATAGAACATGTTTTTTAAAACTGTCGCTGTAGACATTATACTGTGTTGTTGCTTATAATCTGGTAAACATCCTTTACACTGTCCTCATAGTATTTGCTGCAACTTATGTTAACTGTAAATGCGAAGACGGATTTTTCACAAATTAAATTGTTAACGGGTGTACTTCAAGTATATAACATTCGCTATGTACTTTTACTAGCCGCCATGATTATTGATATATAATTCTTGTGATATTAATTTTACTTTGTTGTGTTTGGTTTTCTTTCTTTTAAAGAATAGTCTTTGTTATTAACCCAAGGGAGATTTTTGTTTGTTTCTCCAGTATAAGATCAAACGCTGAATATCATTATGGTCTTCTATGTTTGGCAATTTTGTACTTTCAGCCAAACTGTACAAAAGTTGGTTGTTTCAACTGTTTCGGTTTCTTTTTATGATATCCAGTTTAATAAAAAAAAATCTTTCTTTTTTTTTCTCTTTTCGGGAATGTTTCCAAGTGCGTAGTCATTACTCGGACACCTTTTGCCTTCATCTTACAGAAATGTTTCCTACCGATATCTTGATATGCTTCCAGCTTTTAACTCATCATGACACATTTGCTTATACTTGTTTTTCCTTTTCTTTTTATTCTCCCTTTTTTCTTTTACTCTTCTTTCTTCTCTTCTATCTATATTTCTTTTTCATAATCTTCGTCTTCATTTTTTTCTCTATATTTCATCTCAGTTTAGTTCTTTTTCTTCTTCTCCACTCCTACTATCAATCTAACATTACTTCTACTAATGTCTCACTACACAGGTATGCAATATCTATAATATAAAGTGTGTGTGTGTGTCTGTCTGGTCACGAATAGGCTCCAATATAGTTGACTATTTAAAAAAAAAACTGATTACATATAATGATAGATGTATTGAGATACAGGAATGGGTATATTTGATCTGGCAGAACGGTTTTTATTTAAAATTGTGGGGTCTGCGTTCGCGCCTGGTCCACAAAGTATGGAAATAAAAAAAATTAAAAATTAAAAAAAAAGACGTTTACAAGTGTTTTTGATATAGATGTGCATAATGATACTTTGATAAGTATGTTTCAACTTAAATAGGGATGGTATAATAAGATTGTGGGGTATGCATTCGCGTCTGGCCTCCATAGAATGGAGATAGGCACACACTTTAATAAAGACTTTTCATATCTATCTGCGTAAGTATACTTTGATAATTCTGTTTCAGTTTGAAGAAATATGGTGTAATAAAATTATGGGGTGTTCGTTTTCATCTGACCACAATAGAATGGAAATATGTCACAAATTTTAATAAGTTTTTTTAATATAGATCCACAGAATATTGTGATAAGTGTTTCAGTGTAAACAGGTATGGTATAATAAATTATGGGGTTTATCTATTTTTTTTTTACTTTCATCATATTTTGGTTTGGTTTTGATACCCCCAAATTGAAGCCAAATTTACAACCCTTCCTTTTCATAACCTATCATACGTTCATAAATGAGAGTCCATTTTCTGTAGGCTGTTTTTTAACCCAGTCAACGACGGGTACTTTTGCTAGTATTATTTTAATTGGAATTCATTATTGAGATAAGTATTATTTCTTCTTTTTTTTGCAGACTATTATCCTCATCTTTTTTCTTAGTTGTTTCAAGACGTTTCAGCCAACTATTCCTCTAACCTTCATCAGGTGGTAAACGCGACGGATAGGAATTCTGATTCTCCTGACTGCATCCACTGTCTTTCGTAGTTATTGTCGTCTCACCACGTGTTTGGCCAAGTAAGCTTTTGACCGGGTTTGGGTAGGATTGAAACCGCTATCTTCAGACAATTCTCACCTGGAGCAGTAGAGATTAAACGTCTCTATCACCTGCGCCAGGGGCTCCGAAGGGCAATCAAGGTTGAATCTTTTGATCTTATAAATTCATGTTTATTTTATTGTCTTCCGTGGTCGCGTCTGTACCGAATAGTATATATTATTTTGATTGGGATTCATTATTGGGATGAGTATCATTTTATTAATTTTATTTATTACGGACTATTATCCTCATCATTTTCTTAGAGAACGTCGAGAAACAACTCAGAAAAAAAGATGAGGTTATTGGTCTGCAATAAGTAAAATTAATAAAACAGATATGTAATACTTATGTATTTTGATAAAATGTAATTTCTCTGTAATTTGCTCCGACTCGATATATGCGCATAATGAATCCTATTTTATTATAACTGAAGCAACAATCCTTCGTTTCCGTCAGATTTTTTTTGTTTCATACATGTTTAACATACTAAACTAATCGTTGTCCTTTTTGCATTAAGCGAAATTAAACTAAACATAGCGCACACTACGAGCCGTTCGGATAGGTGCATATGCATTAAATTGAAGCAATGATTTTCATATATACAGAAAGAGAGAAAAGAAAGAGAAAAAACTTAGGAATGTATATATATTTATATATTTTATATATATATTATTCATTACGACAAGTGATTATACGATTTATATATTAGTGAAGATATGTTCGGTGTAAGAGGGTGAATTTAGTTAAATTTATTTTAATAAGCGGATAAAAATTATCTGTGGAAATTCATATGCTTCCAGTTCTATGTGAATTTTTCGTAAATGAAATAAAGCATCAAATAATGAATATTTTCAATGTTATGTTTTGTTATGGAGTATTTTTCAGGGTGTATGGAGGATATAATTTCGACAGGACCCAATACGCATCCATAGTAATGCGTAATTTATTACTCACGATTTTCTGCATTGTAACTTTTCGAAACGCCCCTTTAACTTCATCCTTAAAAGTTAAACATGTTTTAAAATACAACTAATATAAGGCTTTGTTCCTATTTACAATATCTCCCCACGGGACAGAGTTAGACACCAGGGTCGTTTTTTAATGTGGAGAAAAGGACCAAAAATAAAAATTGTCTCAGTCGTGAAGGACTTCTCCTCCACTGACAGAGAACAAGAAATTGAAGTGCAGCATCTGAAGAACAGACACTACAATGCATTGTTATCAAAATTATAATCAAAGATAGAACAGACTATGTGCAGTCGTATTTGGATAACAGCTTACTAAAAAATAAAGCCTATTGTTCTTTTATTCCGCCCGAATGTATCATTGCTCTCTTGACTGAATTTTATTTACATAGAGGACACTACTTATCAAGGCCGGAAGCCACTCCGGGATAAGGACATTGTGTGTACTGTAATCAATGGGATAGTATCGTAGTAATCGTTAGTATTGGAGTTTTGATAAGGATAGTGATATTACTTAAGGGGGCGATTCATCAGGAATTTGTTTATGTTGGACTTGAAGACATCCACGTTGTAGTCGGGTTGGAAACAGGCAACCGTAAGAGAGTTCCATAGGCGTGCACTTCTAAGAAAGAAGCTTTGTTCATGGAATCTACGTTTTGATTGAGGCACAGCTAGACGGGTGTTTTTCGTGAAACATTGGTGGGGTTCGACCAAGGATTTGCGAATTCAATTTCTCTGCTGCAACTTTTAACGGTTTGAGACGCTAATAAAGCAAACCAACTCCTGGATAGCATTGAACCCCTCCATCTAAGCAAAATAATTGAACCGATCAATATTCAATGGCGCCTGTTGAACATTTACGAAGTCGATGCGATTGATATTAGCACAGTTATAATGAGTTTTTTTGCGTTCAACTATTTATATAAAAACGATGATTACCTTTTTAAGATATATGAAACAATGCAACAAGGACACTGGAACAATGCTCTGAAGAACTGCGTTTTCAGACTGAAGTCCATACTTACCGCAGCTTGTCCAATACAGCCCATGCTTTTGAGATGCGAATGCGTTACTGTAGACACCAGTGCCCGGTGCACGAGCATAAGACGAGCTAGATGTACGTATTAGGTAGGCGAAAAATAATGTCGTTTTTATATAAATAGTTGAACGTAAAAAACTCATTATTTTAGCACCACTATACCATCAAATTTCATATGACACAAACTGTGATACTGATGATCTCAGGCAGCTGATGGAAGAGAGAAATATCTAAAGAAATAGAATTGCATTGGTCTTGGCAAGGAGCCTGACCAGCTAGATATAGATTCTGGTATTTTCAAATTACTACCAATCTTACACTCACCAGGCTATACTTCGGTTAACATTGTAGATTAGCCAAACCCGTGTTGTGTGTTAGTGTTATTAGCATATAATGAAAATAGTTGCTCTCTTCTGACTTTGAGAGAATAGAAAATCTTCGAACTCTAGTGTACTTACTTTTTCTTACAATGGTTGCGAACCTATCTATGCTCTATTATATTTTATAGTAGGTGCTCGACTTAGCTTCAAAACATTCGAAACAAATACGCGTATATCTACAATAACTGTCAATTATTTCCATTACATTCTACATATGCATATAAGAAAACAAAGATTCCCTGAAGTTGTTATTCAAATAACAACCCGTTTTTTTAAACATAATAATATAAGGTTGCTTTCCAGCTGACTATAACATGATTGTTTTAAGATCCAATTAAAATAAGTTCTTGTTGAGTCGTCCGCTTAAATAAAACACATTGCAAAACTTCCGTATTTACAGGGTGTTTTCACCGTCTTTCCAACACTCATTAACCCTTATACTCAGATAGTTTTTGAGGCGTGATAGGCGGTGATCCCCACAAGTAAAAAATAATGAGAACCGACTAGCGAGAATAAATACGCATTTAATATGCGTAAATTCTTATGCAAATGCAATTTTAATAGTTTTAATGGTATTTTATTCATTACTAGCAGGGATCGTTAACCGGCGTTGCCGATTGAAGCATGCCCCCCCTCCTCGTAAAAAATATATATACGATTATTTGTGGTGGACAATCCCCAACCTTCTAATGTTAAGAACGGGTTTCGGAATAGACACCTCTAAGCTCCTCATATTAAGAACTTCGTATCGAATAGACACGACTAACTCCGCCATTGTTAGAACGGCTTTCGGAATAGGCACCCAATTTTATGAGTGGGAGGTACTGTCAAAGTATTTTCCCCAAGTTCAACGTCGATATATGTTGTCAGTATAGCACCCGCAACGATTATAAACCAAAAAAACAAGTAATGGGTGGTAGTGTTGTGCAGAGAGAAGTGCACATGTAACTAAACACAAACAACTATATCAAAAATCAAAAACGGAAAAACTAATATATAACATAAGTATATCCGTAGGCAATGTAAAAAAAAAGGGAAGATTTTACTCGAGCGTAGCAAATTATTTGATATACAAAGAAAGTAAACTGAAAACAAAACTGGCGGAAATGTAACCAAATACAAACTAAATGAAAGGTAATAAAAATGATATTTTATCTGGCGTAAATCAGGTTTCGATTTTAAAAATGTGTTTCATATAAAGAGAAATAGTTTTTTTTATGATTTCGAAAGTGAAACAGATTTTTTTGGTTGTCTTTTTTGGCCTTATTACCCCGATGTAGGCTCGGTGCAACTTTGATGTAGGGGGCTACCACAACTCTCGTTTATTAAGAGAATCGGCGGACGTTTCTGAAATTGCTCCCCTAGATTCAACAATTACATGTTTAAAAATCTTTTTACACATTAATCTCATTGATTATAAACTTCAGTTTCAGACTAAAAAATAAAACTGAAAACATTTTGGGCCAATGTTTTCATGTAATATATGTATTACTGTTAATACTCTGTTAAAAAGAACAGTGTCTAATCGGTTACTTAGAGATCAGTTCAGTTTAGCATCACGTGATTAAGAACGCCGAAAGTAGACATGATAAAAGAAAGCGGCAACGTAAACATCACACATGTGAGTCCTGATCCATGCATTCTTTATTTGGCCAATAAACTGTAGTGGTCTGAGTACCCACGTCTCTCACCAACTCTCAGATTATCATCAACTCCCTGCCTACCTACAATTTCTAACCCTACTGCAAAACTGATGCCTGATTCCTGCAAACGCAGTCAATCATTTTATACATTGGTGTGTCATTTTTCCATTAAACAGAGACTTTATTACATATCTTTCTTTCAAAAGGTGCTCACGTCTAGCTAGCATTTTTTAAATTCACAAGCTGTCAAAAAATCAAGTTGTAGTAGGTTGCATTCCAATTCCTGCTGTAGTTGTTAAGTTAAATTTGAAATCATAAAAATTGGGCATTCATCTCATAAGATGTTTAGCAGTAACATAGTGAATTTTCCAAGAGTCGACGACAATTTTCAATGCCAGCACAAAAAAGTCTGGAAACATATTGAAAGCCGGTAGTATATATATATATATATATATATATATATATATATATATATATATATATATATATATATATATATAACTACTTAATTTACTCACATAAAATTAATATACGAAAGTATAGATTTATGCGTAAACTCTAAGTATTTACTTCAAAAGTTCCCAATACGTAGGTAAAGCTAGTTAGTACGTTATAAAATGTATATGCCGATTAAGCTATAGTGAATATTCCGCGTTTCATCCACGTTAGGATTCTTCAGGCTGAAGTATATATATATATATATATATATATATATATATATATGAGTGTGTGTATGTCTGTGTTATTATATATATGATTGTGTATATATATATATATATATATATATATATATATATATCCATGTATGTATACACACACACACACACACACACACACATATATATATATATATATATATATATATATATATATATATATATATATATATAAGTAGATCTAAAACAAATAGAACAATTAATTCCGTTAATAGCCTTGAATTAGCCATCCATTATTTCTAACGGGAAAACCATTCAGCAATTAAGCACATACAAAAGAGGATAGGCCGACTCCCAAATGTAATGTTCCTGAATAGAATGCCGAGTAAAAACTCAATGAGTTAAAGGAAAAATATCGTAAGAGGGTGTGGGCAGAGAAACTGAAGCCATATTTTTTTGGGGGGTGAGGTGTTCATACCGACGGCCCGCTCGCATCCGCATACATTGAAACTAACAACTAACCCACGCTTGGAGCAAGGGCACCAGAGCAGCTGCCTGATCGTTATCGAACCGACGGGTAAAGGGCGAAGCGGGCTGTAGGGACGATTGCAGGCAATTAGCTCAGGTCCAACACTCAATTGCTGACGACCTAATGACCAATATATATTTGCTTTCGGCTATTACGTGCCGGGCGTTTATTAAAGCAACCTACTGATGTTGTGGTCTGCTGCCCGTTTACATCCGCCCCTCCCAATAGGAAAGTCTACCCAGTCACCAGTCAGCTGGAATTAAACAATGGCTCTTTCAACAATTGGTCGGGATCGTGTGCCACTGAGCGTGGCATACAGATTATGTGTCATGGCATATCAAATAATTGGCCCTGATAAAATCCACTCCCGGCACCAATGGAATGAGCTATATAATTATAAATATATATGTTTGTGTGTGTGTGAGTGTGTGTGTGTGTGTGTGTGTGTGTGTGTGGAGGTGCAACTAGCCAGTATATATATATATATATATATATATATATATATATATATATATATATATATATATATATAAATTTATTAATTTAAATTTTATGGCGTGAACTGGATAATGTCAAATCTAGAAATTTTTATTATATGCAAGAATACATTTCAATTAATATATATCCTTAACCTATAGGTTTTTGACGTCTACCCATCTCCTCAGAGGAAGAAATATTAGTACAAATTAGAATTGTTTATACCTAATTTGATAAAAACAACAGAAAATCATCATTAATTTTTAACTTTTTTTTAAATATCATAGAGTATATATATATATATATATATATATATATATATATATATATATATATATATATAAGTACAAGTAGTTAATAAAAAAAACATGTTTAAATATATACACACAAACACAAAATATGTATATATGTGTGTGTGTATATGTGTGTGTGTGTGTGTGTGTGTGTGTGTGATTATTTGTAGAGGTTAAGAAAATTTTCAGCTCTTTACAATTTTGGACCTAATTTTATTACCGTTTTATAATACGTAACCGTCGTTTCTGATATTCATCATTTGCTCATTGTGTATGCCCTTTACGAAAGTTATAGCAATCTGCCTTTGCGTCTTCTCTCCATATCATATTATATCGTCCTCATATATCTGACATCCGTATCATTATTGCCCCACATTTTCTCAAGTTTAGTCAAGTTTAATTCACCTACACCAGTTTAACATCCCCAGATACCCCGCACACATATCGTCCATCCCACCTCTTTATTCAAGGTATCTTACTCCCCTCCAATACCCCTGCAGCTAGATACTGCATTGAAATGTTTTCACGCAAGTCACTAGCCTTTCCTCTGATGAGAAGCATTAGGCTTTTAAGTACTTAGAGAGAAAGGGCATAAAACATATCCCGCAGATTATAGCTTTACATCGCCAAATTAATATGTGGTATGAGAACAAACAAAATATTTTATCACGGCGTCTTTCTACGGTCCTATTTTTTCATAGACTTGTTTTTCTGTGTTTTTATGAGATCGTAGAATGTGGGAAGTTTACTTAGTTTTGAGGTGAGTTTTCATTTATAATTTTTGAGGTGTTGTTTTTTTTTCTCTTTTACATATAAGGATCCAGGTAGTTTTTATCATTTTTTTTTTATTTCTGTGGGTATGCTGGGTTCATATAATGTTTCGTTGTTGAGGTGATCTGGTGCCAAGGTATCATATGTATTCTAAGAGATGACACAGAAACCCGTTTATGTGTCGGAGACTAAGAAATCTATCAGGTTGACAAGAAACTTCTCGCAGTTTTCAACATTCAATTCACTTGAATATGTCGGTAAACAGAAGCACATTCATCTAAATAAGCACCATCTGAATCAACACAATTCTTCCAACGCAAATCAAGTGTATTAATGCCTGTAAATTAAAAACCTTGCTTTCTGATGGCGATGAAGTCGGTGAAGGCGTTTCTGATATCATTTAGACTTTTGAAGCACTTCTCACGCAGGAAGTTGTCGAGATGTTTAAATACGTAGTAGTAGATGTCTGGAGACTATGGCGGGTGAAGCAGAATTATTGTAGCTCATTTTCTTTCAAATTTGTTAGGGTTGATTTAACAACGAGCGGTCGGGCATTGTCGTTAAGGAGAATTTGACCTTTTCTGTTGAATACTGCTGGATGTTGTTTTCAAAGTTTCTGATTTTATCCATTTGTTGACAGTACTTCCCGCCTGAATTGTTTCACCTGCATTAGAAAAACCTGTGATGGATAAGACCGGTTGCAAGTCACCAAACAGTAAACATAACCTTCTTTAATGCAACTCTGGCTTCGGGACGTGTTGTGAAGATTCGTAGGCGTCTACCACCTGAGTTTATCTTTACCGGGTGTCGTAAGAAAAAAAACTAAACAAAACAAACATTAAAACACACACACACATTTAATCCTAAATTACAACTCGGTCGAGAAATTGATCGTTTTGATTGCGTAAAAGAGAGGAATATGACACATTATTACGGTGTTTTTTTTTGGTTGTTGTTTAATTCGTGGGGCATCCATTTATCATTTTTTGTCTTTCAAATCTCTCCCAAGTGGTTTGAAATCGTCGTATACGTTAGGTCTAATTCAGCTACAAGTATTCGAACAGTAGTGCGTGGATTGGTTTTCACAAAGGCTCTTAATTTATCATTACCAACATCCGATGACCGACCACTACACTAATCCTCTTCAACACTCTTATCACCGCCACGAAATTTCTTAAACCACCATTGTGATGTGAGTTCAATAGTGGTTCGTGGGTCTAACGCTTCGTTGATATCGCGAGATGTTTTCGCAGCTTTTCAACCAAGTTCGATATTAAAGAAGTAAATTGTGAGAATTTGTTTCGTGTTTTTTTTTTATTTCGTATTCAACGTTCTTTATAGGAGACATAATTGTTTAAAAAACGATTATAATTCAAACAATTAAATAATGATATATAAAGTACAGGAATTATAACGGAAACTTATTTGAAAATACACATTTAAAATATTTTTTTTTTAATTCCACAAGGGTCAGTATGGATGTTAGACGCTCTCGCTGTAAAATGGATACCATTTTCGTTTACATTTTGTAGTTTGCTGTCTAGATCAGTGTATGAACTACAATGTGCGATACGCAATGAATTCTACATAACAAAATTAGAGCATTGTAAATGCGCATAAAATAACCCACTAACACCAAGTTCTCCTTATTTCATATACACTTGGCTAACACTCACAAACACACCAAAGACATTCAAATAACAAAACCAATAGCCATTAGTCGCGTGCTCTCGTGTAATGAATGAGTGTGTGAATGTAGAATTGACATGAAATTCTTAAAGATAAACTAAAGTGACTGAAAAATGGGCTGAAATGACTTAAATAAATAAAAAGTAAATCACTTAGAATGACTTTAATGAACTTAAGGATGAATTGAATGACCTAAAGAATGACTTGAATGATTAAAAAATAACTGGAATCCTTCCAAAACACCTCGCATGATCTGGAGAATGACTTGAATGGCTTTGAGACTGACTGGTTGTAAAGTGGGTTTTACATTAAATCAATACAGAAAAGTGATCTCCCACTTTATATCATAATAAGTACAGCATGTAGTAAGAACAAATACTACACGTTAATCTTAGTCAAAATGCCAAGAAAAGGGTATTTATTTGCTCCCCCACCGAGAAAATTAGGCACGAGGCCGATTTTTAATGTGAGGAGTGAAGGGGAAATGGGGACCAACTCCCCGGGGAGTACAGGAGCTGGATAGTGGCAATTGGTATGAAGGGGTTCCCCTGCATTGACCAAGGTTTTATATGTAGGGTTGTCCCCACATATGGTATTTGCTTGCAGTATCTGTCGAAAAAGATACTACACTTTGATCTTGGCCAAAAGGCTAAGAAAGGGGTATTTATTTGCCGAGCAAATTAGGTACAAGGCCGATCCTGGTTGTGAGGAGTTAAGGGGAAACGGGGACCACCTCCTCGGGGAGCAGGGGAGCTGGACAGTGACAATTGGTATGGAGGGTTGCCCCGACATTGACCAAGGCACCACATGTGAAGCTGCCCCTACATATGGTCCCCGCTTGCAACATCTGCTGGAACAGACACTACACCTTGATCTTGGCCAAAAGGCCAAAGAAGCTTAAAAAGCTAAGAACAGCATCTATTAACAACATACCTTTGATCTTAACCAAAAAGGGCAAACACAAAAGTGTTACGGACCGACCGACAGACCGACCGACCGACCGACCGACCGACCGACGGACCCAGTGACCGACGGAGTGACTTGCACCCGACTAAAAAGACTAGCCACAGAAAGAGACCAAAATAATCTAAGACTTAGAGATTTACTGCCAATTAAAAATAAAAACTATCCGCAATAACACAACAGAACAAACCTAAATTTTATCTTGCTCATATAATCACATGAACATCTAAAACGCACTTGACACGCATTAATTTATTACACCAAATAACATTGAACATAAACTACCCGTATTTGTTAGGCACATATGCTGAAATATCAGTCGACACACGGTACTATATTTTCCATCTGTAATGGACTAATATACGCCGTACTAAGATCTTTTTACGTAGATAATCAAGGGATAACTTAATATGTTTAATTAATTAATATATATATATATATATATATATATATATATATATATATATATATATATATATATATATATATGCATAAAGTAAAGGTATTATGACAAAATTTTTTTTAAGATACATCATTTGAAATCAGAAGTAAAAAACTTCGCAAAAATCTTGTCAACCTAATATATGTAATACTATTATGACGAAATACGCAACAGTTTGAATTATCAAGGAAAGCATGTTATAATGATTTCTGAAAATACTTAACCAGTAATCAGGAACAATATGTCGGGAATTAATTAAACAAATATACACAATAGCCCGGATGTTAAACTAATATTTAAGTCTAAGTTCCGGCCATCGAGATTAAAATGAAATCCGCCCTCCGAATAGTCGCACATAACTCCTCCCCCAACAAAAAGATTGACCTCGAAACTAGCAAATGCACGAAAAATGTTCAAATATTTTCTCAAACGTAAAAATACATTGTTGCAAATTATCTATAGATTTTAGTTTTATTAATAGTTAAAAAAAGGAAATAATTATGTGTATTAATTTAAATGGCAGAGGAGGATTTTAGTTTAAACACATTCAAATAAAACAAGTTTATTAACAAGATCTTTCAGGCTAAAGGGACCTGTGTGGTATAGGAAGAATATAGCTTTTATTATATAACGAAAGAATGAGTATAGCATATCTGCCATGATGGCTTTTATATATGCGTGCAATATGCGTAACAATATCACAAAGGTACATTCCCTCCCTAAACAGTCTCAATATTTTATTTCTCACTGCACAATTATTTCGTGCCTAATGTAACCATCGCTAGATGTCGCACCCCTAATTTTTTACCTAGTATTTTCTCTCTTCTTCTGATGAGAAGAATTAGGCTTCGGAATACCATGGTCTGAAGATTTTTACTTATCCTACACGTCTCATTGATGTATCCTCCTTATTGAATAAACGAATAAATCTGCATGCATCAGAATATATATTTTATATTGTCTTTTTCTTATTTTAATGATACCCTCTCTCTCTCTCTCTCTCTCTCTCTCTCTATATATATATATATATATATATATATATATATATATATATATACATACATACATACATACATATAAATATAATGTTTTTTAGACGATCACAGAACTTTGATTATACTATATAAACTCATTTATATACACCCATAGATATACATGCACACTAGCATGAAGCAGTCTCGTTCATAGTCCAGCTATATTACGTATGGCTAATAATAATAAAAAAAAACATTATGCTTTTATTATGTTGATCGCACAAGAGTGAGAGCGTACATGTACAAAATTCACGTTTATGGAAATGGCCATGTTCGATGTATGGTTTCATGTAAAATATTACCCCAGAAGTGAACAAGATTTGACTGGCAACCACAGGTCGTCTGTCCGTGTTGCCCTTAAATAATCTTAACTTTATTTTTAACGGATTAAAAAAAAAATGATCTTGAAAGTTCTAAATAGTTCGATTAATTTCAAGAAACTAAACCGTTAACAACATTCGATTCATACATGAGACGTCAAAGCAACTATTTTTATTGTAAAGAAAAAAGAAAATACGGTCGTGAGAATCCGTGGAATTTCCACAGGGCCCTGCTAGTAAATTGCGAATGCTTTGTACAATGCATATACATATACTATTTTTCTGACTTTGTTGACTTATGCACGCATTTTTAATTTTTTTTAGTCACATGTTATTTGTTTTTATTGTTAGGAATTGATTTTAGTAGAGATACCGTTTTTTATTTTAAGTGTCCTTTTTCCAGCCTTTATCATATTTTCATGTACTTGATTTTTTCCACTAATGTATGAATAAACAATGCATTTTATTATTTTCCCAGAATGTTCTTGTCTTTCTTTTTATTTCAGATTTCTTCCTTCTTCATCTCAGTCAAATTGATGTTGCTGTGCTATGTATACGTCTAGGTTTTACTAGGGTGCCTACGTAATTCCTTACTACTTTCGACTCCTATTCTAGAATAACTTTCCCGTTTATAGTTAGTGGGTCGATATCATGATATCAAATAATGCAAATTTTCTTTTCTCGAATTCCATCCTTGTATTCTGGCGAAAGATTCCAGTTGTGCAACTAATGTTCCTAGATCACTTTGTCCTTTTCTTAGCAATTACACGCAATCCATATTCCTAAGCTAATCTATATTTCCCTTACGTACATATGTATATGGGTGATATTCCTACTATAACTATGTAATGAAGACACAAAGTCTCTATGGAAAATTACACTCTGTAATATAATCTCTGGCAGGTGTTGTCTGGTCAATCTACATCTGTCCATTGCCTCTTTATAAAGTAAATAATTTTGTCTGAATCGCTTCTTAATGTAAGTAAAATCAAGTTTCTTCCAAGGGAGAACACTGTGTATCGGAAAAAAATCAAAATAGAGTTCGTCTGAAAGATTTTCCCCGAGGACAGAATCGTTTTTGTAAGAAAAATGATAAATTTGATGTAATTTTATTATGCATAAAAATACGTTTAAATTCCTAAATCTTACAGTCTGCATTTTATATAGAACACATTCTGTCACCCTCAAGTTTATGTTGAGTAAAATAACTCGAGTTTTACCTTCTTTTAAAAAGAAAATGTATGTAAAAAATGATGTAAATGCAATAATAACTTCTCGTACGTTTATAAAACTTTAGGTTTAATTAGATGTACTAAAAAAAGTGTGTCAATTTACATTAAGATATAAGCGCCATTAAAAAAATAAACTCGCTGCTGAAAAAACAAAGTTTGTTATTTTTTTACGGATGCCATGAGCGGTGACAACGAGTACTGCCCCTTTTGTACTCCTATGCAGTTTTCAACCAACTTGATCTGTGTTATCGTTCAGCCATAAAATAAAATCATCACTAAGTTCCCATGAAGTTCATAATTGTGTCTGTTATTAAAAGTCCCCCCAATGGTTTACTTCTGCTTGTGCAGCTGCCATTTGTCAAAGGCAGCATGCGTTCCGCAGATTCAACCGACATAAGTCCAGCTCAAATAAACAGAAGTTTATAGAAGCTAGAAATAATTGTAAGAGAGTGATAGACACAGCTAAGTCAGATTACTCTGAAACCACCAGAAAGCCCATCGAAGCACAGAAATTAGGAACCCGGGATTTTTGGAAAGTCTACAACAGCGTAGTGAATAATGGACAGTCAATTATTCCCCCACTAACAAACAATCATGAGGTTGCTTGCACGGCAACTGACAAGGCTAATCTGCTTGCCAGTCGGTTTGCCTCAAACTCCACACTGAACTCGGTACACCACTCACTCCCTGATTTTCCTCTTCGAACAGACGCCACACTTGACGACTTGAAAATCACCCCTTCTCAGGTACATGCTATTATAAAAAACCTAGACACCTCTAAAGCATGTGGACCAGATCTCATCCCGGCTGTGCTATTAAAAAAATGCTCTGCCGAGGTTGCTCCAGTTCTGTCCAAACTTTACAATAAATGCCTTAACGAATCTTGTTTTCCCGACTGCTGGAAAACCGCCTCTGTGGTACCAGTCTTCAAGAATTCTGGTGAAAGAACTGACCCACTAAATTATCGCCCCATTAGCCTCCTCCCGCTTTTCGCCAAAATATTTGAGTCCTTAGTTAATCAAGCCCTAGTCCAGCACCTAACAGCTGCTAAACTCTTGACTGACAAACAATATGGATTCAGGCAAGCCCGTTCAACAGCAGATATCTTAACTGTAGTTTCTGAACGTACATACCGTTCATTGGATAAAACAGGGGAGGGTAGAGCGGTGGCCCTTGATATATCTAAGGCTTTTGACAGGGTATGGCACGATGGTCTTCTAAGGAAAATTAGATCATATGGAATCACTGGAAGAATTCATAACGTAATTAAATCCTTCTTAAGTAATAGAAAAATCAAAGTTGTCCTCGACGGACGTACATCCAAACAATATGACATAAATGCGGGAGTGCCTCAGGGGTCTATCCTTGGACCTCTATTGTTCCTGATATTCATAAACGACCTCCCTGATAATATTGTTTCGGAGATGGGTATATTTGCCGATGACACCACTCTCTATAACAGATATGAGGGGAAAACAAATGAACACATATCCAAGAAAATGGCAGAAACACTAGAGGATGACCTCCAATCCGTAGTGGAATGGGGACAAAAATGGTTGGTCACATTCAATGCTGCTAAGACTAAGCTTTTTTCCTTCAATAACTACAAGAAACCTTCTCTACCACCAATAGCAATGGCCAAGAACACATTGCCTGAAAGTACTTCTTTTAAACTCCTCGGCCTAACGTTTACAGGGAATATGAACTGGAATAGATACATTGAGAGCATTGCCAAGGCTGCTGCAAGGAAGGTTGGCTCCCTCTACCGTGCTAGAAAACTACTTAAGCCTGCCAGTATCCTATACCTCTATAAGGCAACCATTCGCCCATGTATGGAGTACTGTTGTCACATCTGGGCTGGTGCATCTGCTGCTTGTCTCTCGCTCCTGGGCAGGGTTCAAAAAAGAGTCGCAAACCTGATAGGTCCTGAACTGTCATCTGGGCTTCAACCTCTGTCCCATCGACGAGATGTTGCATCCCTCTGCCTGTTCTACAAATACTTTAATGGTGAATGCTCTGACGAACTGCAAACACTTGTACCTCCCCGACGTAACTACCCCCGACAAACCCGACAAGCTACTAAGTCTCATCCCTTTACAGTGGAGATCCCTAGGTGCAAGAAAGCCTTTTACTCCAATAGTTTCTTCCCCAGAACTGCGGGTCTTTGGAACTCCCTTCCGGGATTCTGCTTTCCCAACTGCAATGATATGCAGAAGTTCAAGTGTAATGTTAACAAACATCTTTCTACTCTTCTCCCTTCATAATGACCCCGCTAATTAATTCCCTAATAGTAGCCCCCTGCTTCAAAGTGGCACTGTGCCTTGTTTGGGGTGAAAATTGAATTAAAAAAAAAAAAAAAAAAAAAAGTATATTTATACATTGAATTTTTAATGTTTGGAAAGTTGTATTGTATGATTTATTTATTTATTTATTTATTAGTAGTAGTATTTTTCTACTACTATTATTAGTAATATTATTATTATTGTTATTATTAATCATATCACTATTAGTATTAAATTATTATTACTATAATAATAATAATAATAATAATAATAATAATAATAATAATAATAATAATAAGAATAAGAATAATAATAATAATAATTTAATTTTGATGTAGATTCCTGCCGCGACTATATAATTTTTCTTTTAATTTTACTTAGAGTTAATATCACCTGATTGAAGTGTGCCAATTTCTTGTCTCTCTTGTCGTTAAAACATCATTTTAGACACTCAAAGATATGTTCACCGATATTAGTTAGGCATTCCCATTTGCCTGACGATGGCGTCCAGTCTCTAGGAAGGTTATCAATGTATTACTGTGGATTCTTTTTGTTTTTTTATATAAACCTTGTTATTTCTTTTTTAGTTATGCCTATTCCGAATATACTTAGACATCCACGAGGTTAGTGTTAGTTGAATTTTATATAAGGGATAATTATAATAGCAACTGTTATTTTAATTAGGCTAATTTTATTAGAATCGAAATAAAAATTGCCTCGGTCTAGAATCATGTCTCTCTCAATGAGTTCTGACCAAAGGATGAAGTGTAGTATCATGCTCACTACTTTTGTTTCCAATATATATATATATATATATATATATATATATATATATATATATATATATATATATGTATATATATGTGTGTGTGTGTATATATAAATATATATATATATATATATAAAATAAATAAATAAAAATAAAAATTACAATAAGTTTACCAACGTAATCAAAATGGTAAACTTAAAATATATTATAAATATTAAAGAGTTAATATTTACAAGTAAAGTAATCTCAACCAGATGTAAAAGCTCAATAAAACTGAAAAGGAAATAGAGCTTATAATATGAACAAATGATTAATAAAACATGTTAAAAGATATCTTGAAAAAGAGTTAAAAACATATTTAATTTTAAAAAAGGAAGCACAAGATAAGTGGATAGTCCTTAATCCGCGGGGTTTCGAATAAATACTCTCCTTCTCATCAGAGGCCGGGAATTAGCAAAATGCGGGATCGGACTTTGCATATAAAAGTATGTAATGAAACTACAAGTTAGTCACAGATCCTACTTGGTTAAAAAAGGGGTGAGGTAAGGGGAATAGGAGGTAAAAGAAAAATGATTAAAAGAAAAACAAAAGCAACCAACCAATATATATATATATATATATATATATATATATATATATATATATATATATATATATGCTTGTTGTAAGTGTATTGCTTGGCTAATATTCATGTTTCCCGTCGTCGCCAGTTCATCAGTCTTTTTTTCTATATTTCGAATAGTTATGTACATACTATATATTTTATACCTAGTCTGTATCGGCAACAGTGCTCTTTTCTTGAATTCTTTCCTTTACACTTTGATGGAAATAATTTTCATTATTCAGAAAGTGTTCTATTGTATCTGCAGCGTATCAGTCTTCATCCATTTGTTAGAATCGTTTGCTCCAGTTTTCTTCGCCAGGCTTTCTTCTTTGTCCACGTGACATGTCTTGATCTTCATTTTTTTCTTTCTCTTTTATCAAGGATCTATGCATATTTTTTCACTGTATTAGTCTGTATCATTACAGTTTAACCCGGATATAAGTTGTCTGGAAATATATATAAAACAGCTATAAGAGCGATTTTCTTTGGCCCCAAAATAGATCCTCTGTTAATTTACAGCGTCACCTAGATAAAAGTGTAACCCGGCTATAAGAGATTATGATTGCCTGGACAAAAAGTATCTTATATCTGGGTTACACTCTGTGTTATTTTACTATAAAATTAGGGTTATGACAACAGCATATTATTTTCATTGCTTTGACTATCGTGTGTGTATCTGTTGACATCTTAAAGGCTTTTATATAGAGTGATGTGGTTTTCGGTTGATTAACTGGGTATAACGGTGTCTAACTGTGTCGGATATATACTCGAGAGTCAAAATAATGATAAGAGTATGCTGATATTATAGCCCTATTTATAATTTAATGTTTTAAAATCTATTCAGGTGCGCTAAGATTTTCTTTCCGTTCTTCCAGAGTATAAATCCAATTAACAATTTAGCCCCTTTTCGCAGAAAGGCGTCGCTAGTGTTTCCTTGCTCTAATTGATAATGCAGGGTAAATGATCGATGGAATTTAAGGCTCTGTTATTTCCTTGCAAAATATATTCAACATTCGCTTGTACAAAAAACAGCCAGTATTCATTTTTTTTTCTTTTCATACTTAAATTCAAACCGAACTTCAATGTATAAAGTTTCTAAACAAAAATGCATGTATGAAATGCGCAAAGTCGGAATGTTCCCTTTTAGTGTGCATCATCATCGTTTTTTATCTAATATCAATAATATCTCTCATATCGTCTTGATAAGGCCCTGTCGGTGGGGCATTAGAATACGCCGACTGCATCCCCCCTGCAAAGGGTAAAATTCCCTCAATGGGGGTCCTGGATATGACCTTAAACTATATCCAGTGGTGAGGCCCCAACTTGTGAGCTTAGGGGAGTGTGGAGCCACCCTTTAATTACCATTGCTCCCAGGTCCACTCTGACCCGGAGTGGTAGTACCTGTTAGGGTACCAACTATGGGTTAAATAGACACCGACGTGAAAACAACAAATATATTCTATTAAAAAAATTGTTCTTCAAAATCTTTGGATTCGGCATTAAATAACCTGAAAAAGTTGATATGCCGTAAAACAAAAGCAACCAATTAACATCGCCTTGATAATTGATCCTTATTACCAACCATATTGCATTATCCTTAAATCAGAAAATTCCACTGAACTTCAAGCGGTCTTCTTTTTAGTAAAAAAATAATTAGCATGAGAATATTCCTATATATGTTTGCCATAAAGTACTTATTCTAAGGAAAACAAACTCTACTTTTTCTTGATTTTACTGGGCTTGCATGAAGTGAGTATCAGTCTTTGAGTGGAATACGATATTCAAGGGAGCCAGGGAGTCTGTAAAGGATGATCAGAGGTGTGAGGGGGTTGTATATCAGAATACCAAAGTTGATTGGCCAAATAAAGAAGTAAATGTACAAGGGGCATCGAGTGCCTATGGAGAGAATCATTGGACAGTTTGATGTCAGTGTGGGATCTGTATTAAGGAGGAACTTGAGGTGTGGAATATTTTCGCAAAATTTGTTCCGAGAGTTCTTTGAAAGATTACAGACTATTTGAATAGCATAAAACAGTTCTCCGCCCATTATATAGCCTGGATCTTGCTGCCTTAGATTTTTTTGTGGCAGAGTTAATCCATGTTACCTATTAATAGACTATTTCAATTTCAATAAATACCAGAAGAGGTAGCTGTAAGGTGTCAGTCGATATCCGTTAGCCAAACTTGGGTGGTTCGTCGGCTACGGCGGGCAATCCAACAATTGTATGTTTTGCAATACTTGTTGTTACTTTATTTTGATATCCTGTTTTTCTTTGTAAGCCTTAAACAGGGCTATAACAGTCCAAAAAGATATCAAAATAAGCAGGATCAAGTTGGAAAGGGAAAACTCAGAGACTTAATTAAAAAAGAAAACAGAATGGGCAAGCACAAACCGGCAGTGATACTTGAGAATGAATATCACCAAATTCTATAGGGCATGGATATACACACTGATAAATCCATACAATCAAAAAGGCCGGACGTCATAATAGTTAACAATAAGGAAAAGTCCTGCCAGATTGTAAATTTTACCGTTCCAGAATACCAGAGAGTGAACGTCAAGGAGACATAGATAATGCATTAAAATGACCATAAGGTTTCAGGGAATCTAGAAGATAAAGAAAGTCTAGATAACACCAATAATAGTAGGAGCGTTAGAAACAATACCGAAAACCTTGGAAAAAATAATCGGAGAGATTTGAATCAGAGTGATAGCTGGTAAAATAAAAGTGATAACAATAATAAAAACAGCTTAAAAATTAAGAAACACGTGAATACGAAAACTAACGCGCATGAGCTACAAGCACAAAATGCACACACAGAACTTGCTAAGTATGTAAAACACAAAGGGGCATCACAATAGATGATATATATATATATATATATATATGCATATATATATATATATATATATATATATATATATATATATATATATATCTCATCAGATAAATATGTTCCAGAATTATACAAAATGCTAATATAAAAAAAAACTGGTACAATAACATTTATATATGAAATGATAAATAAGAAATAAGATACTACGGTAAAATAATTTTAAAAATAGCTGAATCAGCATGGTAGTTTTCTATGTTTTCCTCCCTATATATAATAAAAAAAAATCACCCAGTTTTATTCCTCTGGATCAATATACCGAAGTCTTACAACAACAAATAGCATTACAATTAATTATGTTTACGCTATTAGCCATTACCTTATCTACCTATAGAACGACATTTTAGGTACTTTAATTCGTAATATTACAACATTACTTTTATCCATACAAGCGCCATCATCATCATCATCATCATCATCATCATCATCATCATCATACAGAGGAAGTAGTTCTGATTCTACCCCCTATTCTGTAAGTCCTATTAAGACATCATTCTTTATCGTTTGAATTTATATATTTTTCTGATTACATGTGTCTCGTCGTCATTAACTGCTTACTGAATCATTACCCATCGAATAATCTTACCACACTTCATTGAAACAAATATTACTTTTTCCTTTATTACTTTTTGGCTCGATATAGGGTTAGCGAGTATTTATACAACTACACGACAATCCTCCCTATCAATATATATATATATATATATATATATATATGTGTGTGTGTGTGTGTGTGTGTGTGTGTGTGTTTGTGCGTGTGTTTGTGTGTGCGTGTGTGTGTATATATATACATATATATAAATATGTATGAATAAAAACCAATGCGAAAAATGTATGAATGTTTATATCTTCTCTGTATTTATTTCCTCTGTGTTGACCTGTAGGAATACAAAAAAGTCTTTGAAAAAAACACGCATGTTTCTTTCAAAAGCACATATTTTCTACCGATCCTTCGCTCTTCCTCAGTGTGAATGATGGAAACTTGAATGTAGGGCAATTGGGTTAGCAGTAGGAGTGGCACGGGCATTGCCAATAAGGTTAAGATCTATTTGAACATGACTCTTCCAACATTTTCGACTTGGAATGATCAGCAACTTGTGTGGCTTCTATTCAAAACTAAGTCTTTCATAAAACTTTGAATTGGACACCCACGCATCCCACGAACACCCTCGAACATGCATATACAGCCACACCCTACCACATACCACTACATCTTCACATACCGATACATACCCATACATACGTCTTCACATACCCATACATATACAGGATACGCACGCCCGCATTTATAGACGTACATACATATACAGCTGGAGATTGATAAGCAGATGTATGCGATAAGCAAAGTGGAATCTCCTCACCAAAAGCTTGAACTTATAGACTTATTCTGGCCATAAATGCGAGACGGGGTCAAATGACACGCTGTTTTCCTAAATTTTATACATGCACGCACATGCACACAAATACACGTTTATTTACTTTTTTAACCGATTACTGTAGATTCTACTATCTTTCGTTTATTGATATATACACAGATATAATGTTAAGAAAATAAATAAATTAATTAAAATGAAATAAAATAATATATAAACGAATAATATTCTTTTATGTTAATTTTCATTTACTTAATTTCTTCCTATTTTTGTTTATACATATTAAAATACCCAGACTGTTTTTTTTTTCTTTCTGTTCTCACACACATGCACACTCCTATATACACACATATACCCATATATATATATATATATATATATATATATATATATATATATATATATATATATATATATATATATATATATATATATATGTGTGTGTAAACTTGACATGGATTTTTTCACTTTAATTTAAGCCATTATATAAAAATAATATAGTCTACATTGTATTGTGGACTAAGGTTGTGTCATGTGATGTTCTCATCAATCGATTTCATTGAAAAATGGAAGATTTCAAGGATATCAATGGCAATGAAATTTTTGGAAGTTTGGTAGTTTTACCGATCTTCATATAATCCCAGGCACTTTTGTGTGCCCCTTGTATTTGTATATATATATATATATATATATATATATATATATATATATATATATATATATATATATATATATATATATGTATGGGCAATAATTTTCAAAATTATTGTGCCAGTTTTGGGGCGAACACCGGATACGTCTCCACCTATCTTCGTCTTCCCTCTTCCCTCTCTTTACCTATTTTCGCAAAATGTTGGTAGTAAACAATTCCGTAGCAATTGTAACACCGGCAAACCAGCGACGTTTCAACAACAGATAATCTAACACAATCTAGAAGTAGTTCAACAGGTCAGTGTTGCTTCTGACTCGAATTAAAAGTCGTTGTGCGTCTGTGCAAGAGAAACCGAAAAGGTGGGGAAGAAATAGGAATGAAGAAAAAGATAGGTATAAAATAAATAGAACGTTTCCTCCTTGGGGCTCCCTCTCTCTCTCACTCTCTCTCTCACTCTCTCTCACTCTCTCTCTCTCTCTCTTTGGCTGTCTCTAGCTATTGCCGTCTCACTCTCTTTCTTTTTCCACTGTCTGGCATTTCGATCGGTGGTAGATGCTGTGTAGGGTATGGAGAGTCAAATGGCTGGCGAATGTCAACTGCCACATCCCGACCGTCGGATGCCAACTGTAATTGACCCGCCGCTTGCTGCCCACCGGATGTCTCTACACTTGCCCAGCGCCGTCCGACCCGTTTTTAGAGACCACCCTCTCCATGCCTGTATTCTGCGAACTGCCAACCCCGCGACATTATACAACACAAAAAAAAGTTTCGAGACCTTCAGATTTGCTGTTTCCTAATTTTTCTCGTTAGGACCCTTTTATTCTTATCATGACACACACACTCACACATCCACACACACACACACACACGCGCGCATATAACATATATATAATATATGTATACATATGTATATATTTATATGTGTGTGTGCTAAACTTTTATTAGATAACGCGTCTATTCTTGAACACATCACTAATAACTATATACAACATAGACTAGAAGCATTGTTTAAGTTAAAAATACCAAACATAAATACATACATTTTAACAGCAACGATAACATACTTAAGTGCGTCCAAACGTTAAATGAATAAATTATGTATTTAATTATATATATATATATATATATATATATATATATATATATATATATATATATATATATATATATATATATATGTTATTTGTTTTTGTTTTTGCGTTACGTTTTGAATGAATTCAATTATTTACGAAAGTGCATTTTTACCGAAATGCGAGTTGGGAATAATTTTCCCTTTAACCAATTTGGTACCCCTACATTGGGAGCGCTATATATAATATTTTAAAAATATATTTATTCAGTAACACGTGTTTCATCCTCTAAGACTCACCAGAGTGGCTGAATCTAGAGCGATTCGAAATCGGGACTCCACGTTCATTATCACCGTGTTCCGATTTCGAATCTCGCTAGATTCAGCCACTCTCATGAGTCGGAGATGACGAAACACGTATCAACAAATTATATATATATATATATATATATATATATATATATATATATATATATATATAATAAATATATATATATATATATATTTATATATATATATATATATATATATATACTTTGTTTATGCTGACTTTCACCCCTAACAAAACATATCGCTACTTGCACGTAAGGGACAACTATTTGAGACCATGCATAGGAAAGATTAACATGATGTTGGTGCATATAACCCTTAAACTTCTGCATATCAATCCAGTCAGAAAAACGGGTAGCATGAAGAGAAGTCAAAAGTCTAGCTATTCTAAGTAAGAAATTCTTAGAATAGAAAGCTCTCTGGCATTTATGGGCCTCATCAGTTAGGGCATGAGATTTTATTGTTAAGCGAGCTTGTCGAGAATATGCACCTCGAGGAGTGGGGCAAAAGTTTTAACGGGTTTATCAGAGCACATTCTTTCAAATCATATGTAAAACAAGCACAACGGTACAAAATTGCAGCGATGGGACAGGGGTCGGGGCTTAGTTGACAAATGGATTGAAAACTCTTTTGGGGCCATATCCAAGAGAAAGAGGCAACAGCCCAGATGTGACAAAATACTTCGTGCATGGCCGAATCGTAGCCTTGTAGAGGTACAGGATACTCTCAGATGTGTGTCTAGATCAATAGAGGGAACCCGCAGCCGCAATGTCCTCAATGTATTTCCGTGTTTATATTGTCGAAGAATCTTAAACCGAGGAGCGTGAATGAAGGAATCCTAATATAGGGTATTATTTGTAATGGGTATCGGTAGTTGGAGAGGTCTCTTTTAATTGTTAAAGGAGAGCAACTTACTCTTTCTAGCACGAAAAATTACCTTTCACTTGCAATCCCATTCCACTACACTCTAGGAGTCATCTTCTAACAATTCTATTGCCTTAGATTTATGTACACTCGTGCTTCTCTCGTACATGTTAAAAACGTTGCATCATCAGCAAATATACTCATTTCGGGTAAAACATTATTAGGGAGGTCGTTTATGAATATCAGGCATAATATTGGTCCAAGCATCGCCCCTTACGGCACTCCCACATTAAGGGTGTGTTGCTTGGATGTACGTTCATCAATGACAACCTGAATATTCTTATAGTCTAAAAAATGAATTTAATAGAATTAAATATACATCCAATTATACTGTACAGTTTAATTTTCATTAGAAACCCTTTATGTCACACTTTGTCAAAGGCCTTATATATATCAAAACCTGTGTATCACCAGCCTTGTCCAGTGTATGGTGTATTCGTTCAGAAATGACTGTTAAAATATTTGCAGTAGAACGACATAATCTAAATCTATACTGTTTTTCAGATTTGCTTTTGTTAGCTGGTTGAGGAGTGCTTGCTTAATTAAGGTCTCAAAGATTTCAGCGAAAACGGAAAGGAGGTTGATAGGGCGCTGATTGATTGGGTCAGTTCTTTCATCAGGAGTTTTGTACACGGGTAATAGAAAAGCTATCTTCCAGAAGCGACATTAACGAAAGCATTTATTGTACAGCTTGCGAAGTACGGTGCTAGCTCAGCTTAGCATTTCTTAATTAGTATAGCAGGGATAAGATCAGGACCACGCGCCTTGGATGTGTATCCTTTGTGAATGTGAGCAGTAGATGTTTAGGAGGGAGGTGTCGCGAGGAAATGGTGTAGAGGAATGAAGAAAGAGGGGGATGTAGGATTCCGTGGGACCCAGCTGCCGCAGGAGGGAAACATTGGTATTATTTTAACTTGGCGGTTGTTTAATGTACCTAATTTTCGTTTTGATGTGAAATAATAGTATACCCTCATCGCTTATCTTAGGTTTTATGGTTGTTGTTTTTTCTGCTATAGTTTTGAGGGGTTATGAGAGCAATATTAAACATGCTAACTTTCTGGGCGTTACCTTTACCATACATTAAAGAAAACGCAAATCCCACATATATCACCTTGTGCTCCAACCACCAACCCTCTATTATTAAGCACATACTCAAATCAAAGTAATTTAGTATAAATAATAGCTTCTACAATGAAGAAACTTTATAGCAATGCACTAAAACATAGCGGATATAATAATTCCGACATTAAATGCAATAAAGGCAATATAAATACGACTAGATCAAACATCGAGGTAGAAAAATGATGTGTCCCCCCCACTTCAACGTAACAACCTAATCTTTAAAACAAAACGTGAGAATAAGTTCCTACATGTTATGAATAAACACTTCACCTTAGGTAGTACATTACATAACTTCTTTAACAAAACGCCTTAAAACTTTGCTACATCTGTACTAGAAACTTAGGAAGAATCGCAAAGAAGCACAATAATAAAATATTAAAGATAAATAATTTAACTATGGACAATACAAACAGTCATAACATTTTTGCGAAATATAGAGCAAATGCCCACTAAGCAATAATTGCC
Source organism: Euprymna scolopes (assembly GCF_053919585.1). Classification (NCBI taxonomy): domain Eukaryota; kingdom Metazoa; phylum Mollusca; class Cephalopoda; order Sepiida; family Sepiolidae; genus Euprymna; species Euprymna scolopes. The sequence goes on along the minus strand of NC_136490.1, from coordinate 44,160,601 downwards.
TTACACTTTGTTGGTATAGCAGGCTAAGATATACACGGAAGAATATCCATAAATAGAAATATTCTAAATATACAGCACTTCAATGACTGTTAAAAACAGATTCTATAGTCATACATTGTTGATATATAATAAAGCATATATAAAATTCACTCCTGGAAGTTAATTTAAGCGAACAAAACACCTTTAGTCGAATGGTAAATATTAAGGCTAAACATGTAGTTCATTAACGTCACCGTGTTATTTATATTTAGCGGAGAAACATAAAATTATTAGTTTTAGGGACCGTGAAATTTATTAATTGTAAAAGTAGAATCGGCTATAAGCTGCAAACACTTTGGCGGCTACACGTTAAATAAGACGCAAAAAACGAATAGCGATCACCTCATAGTAGTAATACTACAATTGATAATTTATCACCGCCAATATCTTTATTAATATATAAATGAACGAAGGGAAGAGTTGAAATGATACAACGTATAAATAACTATGCACACTAAAAGCCACACACATTTAAATAGCAACTATACTCATCGAGAAGCGTCGAAGAATTGGCTAGCATAAATAAGTTAGCTAAATTAAGGGATAAGCTATTTTCTCGTTATCCTTAATCCTATCTCAAACGGCACCGTTTTATACTAAAGTAAACGAAGAGAAACACACTATGTCACCAATAACAGGGAGGATAATGCAATGTACATAATTACTAATATTGTATAAGGGGTGCATATTTATAGATGACGGGAGTTCGTATTGGAGTCACGTATAACAAGGATACATATAACGAGGGTTCATAATACACGGATGACTATGGTGATGATGAGGGAGATACATTTATAACAGTTCTTGTCAACACAGAGGAGAGGATACATTACTGTTGATGGTGGGAGGGACAACCATTTGGAAGGGTTGTACGAAGTTCGTTACAAGATGATGATAAAAAAAAACGCATTTATATTATTGGTTGTAAAAACGACACGAGAAAACACAGTTACAAAATAAAAATGATATCTTTATTCTTCGACCGGCCGATGTGTGATGTCAGGAATTCAAGCCCTTTCGTCTACGTGGTCTACTCTTCTCGCTTTGCCTCTAAGAAGCTCCCACTCTCCAACTGATAATATCACCGATGATCATCATCAACTCACTCTAACTTCTAACCCTCGATTCCTATATTGAACCATCTCCTTTGTTTATGACGTCAGAAGTGTAGTTCCCAACGTGACTCTTTCACGTGGATTTACGTATGTCTGTCCAAACACACTTCTGGCAAACAAAGAATTATCAATTCTTATTGATTAATAGCTAACCTATTTGTAAGCAATATTTTTTTTAAATTCAAATTGTCCATTGCTTAAACTGGCATATTTAATATCCAGATCTCCAAAAGAATGCTCAATGTACTCGTTTTCTGACATTAATAATAGAATTAACAATGGACTTCATTCCTAAGAGTTCCAATATCCACTTGACTACACGGTTCGATTCTAGTCTTCTTCTCATGTTATTTTCACTTTTCTACTTCTTATTTACATGAGAAACGGAAGCCCTTTCATGTAACACTAATAAAACACCCGAAAACGATAAACTAAAATAACCTATGGGTTGTAATTTGAATGTTGATATATACCCACGAAGAGTATTATCATAAAACAGCGTTACATTAGGAAACCTAACACATAATTGGCCCCAGACCATAACTAAGTCCTGTATCTAGAGGGTTGTGGGATCGAAATGCGCCACTAATATAGACAAATATACGCTGTTATGTACGTGTTTGCATGTATATGGGTTGCCAACCTATCTCTATAACGAAGTATGAAGATATATAATTGTAAGAGTATCTTGTGTAGGAGACGGGGGGTCTCGTCGTGGGCGACGAAGCGTTTCACTGAAGAACCACAGCAAACCAACAAACAATGACAGCCACGGCGCGAAGGTAACTAACAAAGCTCAGCTGACTGCACGAATACAAACGGAACCCAACGCTCACTGTACTAATCGCCCCGAACGTCAGAACCCGACTGCCTCGCACCTCCAATGGACTGATTTTTATTCCTCAAGATGGCCTAGCTAATTTGCATCCCCGCGAGATCTCGCGCGATCCTGCGAGATTCCGTCTCTAATAAAAGCAGGCAGGCGCCATCTTGAAACTTTCTTCCGCTGCCCCGACCACAGGATCAGCCACCACCCCACACGCCAGGCACACACGGACCCTCTTGCGCCGAGGGCTACGGTTAGTCTCACAATAATATATATTTACAGTCTAGTATTGAGGAAAAGATGAAAGATATAAAAACTATCGAAAGTAAGTTTATCTAAAGATATGACAATCTTTCCTTGTATAATTACTTCAGACAACGCGGTAAAGTGGGCAATATAACTCCCGACATGCAACCTGTATTTAAATTATATAAAGAAGCATGCACATTTTTAAGTGACTGTTAATTTATGCATATTTACATATAATTTGTAACCAAAAAAATAAATAAATACACAATTTAAAAACGAGAAAAAATAATCGGATAAAAAAGCGACTAGTAAAATAATTAAATAGAGCTTTTCAAGAAAATGGATGAATAATGAAGTCGCCACCACAAGGGAAAAAAGGCATAAAACATATATAAGGAAAGTAACAGCGATGAGGGTATAATACAACTTAATATCAAAGCTACAAACTTAAGCATACAAGCAACCACCATGTTAAAATAATACCAACACATCCACGCTGCAATACATTGATTTCAGTAAATCATACTTCCGCGTCTCTTCATTGACTCCACAACCTTACTCCATTTTTTCACCACATCTTTCTCCAAACTCTACTGCTCACATTCACAAAGTACACCCCCCACTTTCTTTCAAAGAGTAAACGACACTCTAATATATGTTATAAAAAAAGAATTTAGTACCAATATCGCCCCTTTTTTCGTCTGACAATGTAATCTCTTTGAACTGGGATTCCACTTAAGCATGCATGCACATATGTTAACCAATAATGTTTGTATAGTAAACATACTTTATATACCAGCACTGTTCTTTCACTGAGCACTCTTTAATAATCACACTGTTTTTTTTGGGAGGGTTACGTCTAGGAAACCAATATATGCAACCATTATACGCACATAAATATGTATATATATATATATATATATATATATATATATATATATATGCGTGTGGGTGTGCATAATAGTTGTATAGTGTTGTTTCATATATGAAAATCTAATGAAATACACACCCCCGCACACACACTCACCCCCCACACACATACACACACACACACACATATATATATATATATATATATATATATATATATATATATATATATATATATATATATATTCTATGACTTCATATATGGCATTTCTTAACAAACAAACAAATAAACACATGGAACTACGGTTTTATTATACTACTACCATGCTGCCCAGCGTTGCCCGGAGAATCCATTTTCCTTTTTTATTCATACATGAAATCATACTGGACGGCATGCATTACGCCATCTATTATGACGTTATATATGGGGATGCCATATAAAACTACTGGGAGAACATAACTTAAATAAACTTTTACTTCAACAATTATAGGCACCCTTTTGGATTTTAGAATGATGCTGTGTTTTTTTTTTGAAAAGCTGCCCACCAAGTCCCATTCTGTCCTTTGATCACTGGGGAAATCAGTTTATGGCCAAATTAATAAATCTTGTGACGGGTTTGATGGGTTTACTGTGTATAGTAATATTTAGGTAAAACGGTAATTTAGCTATAGATATATATTTCGAATTCTCTAGGTTTATTTCCAAACCCAACTTCTTTGCATTCTTAGCTAATAAATTAACAAAAACTTGGTGTTTATGATCGCATTAATTTACAAGAGGGGTGTCATCATTTTAATAGCGGTTGGATAGGAGTTTGCTTCTTATAGAAAAAAAAAAAACGCTTTGGCAAATCGCTTCGTTTTTAGGCATAATCGCAGCAAGTGCAAAACAGAACAGAATTGCTGAAAGCATATTTCCTTGCTTGACACCCATTTTACTGTTTACGGAACGTATGCGAATAAAACCAAGGTCAATCTTTATAAAGGCCTTTGGTTCCTCTAATTGATTTTGGAACATTAATGCAGGTTTTTCCTACAATTGACCAACGTGTGTCTAATTTGGTACTCTCCAAAGATGTTGTATACTCGATAAGAATGATGTGTAATTGTTTATTAAACTCGATTTCAATCAATTGGCTTAAGACAAAAATGTGTTCGACTGTACACTTTCCAGGTTGATAGAGTGTTTGGGAATCGGTGAGACAGGGATAAATATCACTTGTGATTCTGTTGTCAATGATAGTCATGAAGATTTTATAAACATGGCTTAACATATCCATAGGTCTATAGTTTTTATTTTATTTAACTTTCAGACCTGTCGTTCTTTTTTTTTTTTGTTTAAATAGACTATTAATGTTTTCTTGAAATTAGAAGGAATTTTACTAGTTTCTAAAATAAGATTGAACAGATTATGAAGAACTAGACTATGGTATCAACTTCTGCTTTTAAATACTCGAAGTGATTGTGTCGATGGCAGGACTTTGCTGGTGAATATCTTGTTAATTACTGTTACGATTTCTTCTTTTGTTATATATGGAATAGGTACATCTCCTGTACATGCCAAGCAATTCATTTCAATTTATACAAATCCAATTAATCTAATTGGATTAGGAAAAATATCAACTTTAGAATAATCTTTCCTTCGCCGAGCGATAACAAGATTTAAAGATTGCCATGTTGTAATGTACAGGTAAGGAATTCTTTAGTTTTTAAGATATTCTATAATATATATATATATATATATATATATATATATATATATATATATATATATATGTATGTATGTATATATCACACACTCTCTCTCTCTATATATAAATATATATATATATATATTAAAATGTGAAAATAATTACGTCTAAAATTAAATACGCTTTGAAGGCTCCAAATGGCGCACATTTTAAATAAACAAATTTATTTGTTTCTATCAGTTTCATTCATTTTTATTCATTTCACGGCTAAACATCCTTACCAGTGAAAAGTATGTCTTTTTCTTTCTCTGTGCCGCGTGGTGGAATTCTGCGTGCGAGAGTGTTGTTGATGTGTCTTGATACCGGCTTGCAATTTAAAAATAAAAAAAATTAAAACAGACATCAGCAGGTATGTCGCGTTAGCCGCGCAAAATTGAAATAATGCGAGAAAATCTGTCTTTATTTACCTGCACGTAAAGCCTTGTGTGGTTATTAAAAATTGAGAATAATTACGTATATAAATGGATACCTGTTGAAGGCTAAAAACAACGCATTTTTGTTTAAAGTAAACAAAGTTATATGTTTATACGAAATATATATCGATGCTACACGTTGACGCACCGGCTCCCGTAAAATCACTGCACTTTAGCAACGGTGAATCTGATCATTACTAAAATTGTGGACAATATGGGAATGCCAGGTGCTGAAGGTTATCTTTGTTTGTCTTGGCATTGTGTTCGGTCAGTCGACGGCCTAACCTTGACAGTAGACCTAAGAAGTTCCGATTAAGATGTGTGTTTAGTATTGCACAATCTCTGCCCTACAATTATATACGCAGCTACCGGAACAGAGGCGTCCATAGTATTTAAAAATGTACGGAATATATATATATATATATATATATATATATATATATATATATATATATATATATATATATATATATATATAGAGAGAGAGAGAGAGAGAGAGAGAGAGAGAGAGATAGAGAGAGAGAGAAAGAAAGAGAGAAAGAGAGAGAAAAATAAAAAGGAACAAATATGTATATGTGTATATATATATATATGTATATATGTATATATATATATATGTATATATATGCATATATATATGTATATATATGTATATATAAAATACATGCCAAAAACTTTATATTCCAAAGTACATAATGTTGAAAATTTTATATTTTATTCCTTTACATCAATTGATTTGTGCAAACAGATATGTAAAGAATTGTACAAATCAATTGATGTAAAGAAATTATATGTATATAAATATATATATATATATATATATATATATATATATATATATATATTACATACAGGGTGACCCCCAAAACACAGAGGGCATTCCATTGTTTTTCTGAATATTTTACAGTCAACAGAGAAAGAAAGTCCAAAGACACTAGTGTTTTGATGTGATGTTTTGAATATAATAAACTAGTTATGATCAAAGTTTCATTTCATTCGGACCAAACACTAGGAAACTGGGCCTTATTAGAGTCGGGGCCGTTTTATTTGGGTCACCCTATATATATATATATATATATATATATATATATATATATATATATATATATATATATATATATGATTATATTTTAAACGGTGTATTTGAAAGCGTATATATGTCTTTAACATTATGATAATTAGTATGCCGCCGAAAAAATCTTCAAACGGTCAGGTTATGTTTGTAGAGACTATTTCAGTTTATAGATGATGTAACGTAAAAGAAAGGCCTTTAAAAGTAGTGAATTAATCGGAAATTGACATGGAATATTACGAATGCTGTACGTGAAAGGCTATATCCAGCTCAATAATTCTGAAATAGTTTATTAACTTGGTGTTAAATGCAAATAGTATTGAATGAAAATTAGTATGAAATACTATAAACACTTACAGTATATACTTAGAAATATAATCTGGCGTCAATTATTATTAGATAATAGACCTTTCGATTATTCACGAAAATTAAGCACTGACTGAAAGAAACACAATAGAATAACGTTCATCATCTTGTTTTCCGTTTACAAGAACCGGATATTGCCATTGCTGCTTATTGAATTTGGTGTCCCCTACGGTTATAGCCCTTGTTAATATCTGGCAATGTTCACATTGCACCATCCTGGTTTACTAGATACAATTCTATTGCTTAATAGACACTTCCGTTCAAGAACGAAATGTGGTTCATGTAAATCATCAGACGCCATACACTTTGACATTAGTCCGCTGTTCTGGAGAGGGCGACTGAATATAATTTTGCCTGAAATGCATCTACCGAGTCACTCGGAAGCATCGGTTTTCGATTATATTATTCGATTCTAGTTCCCCCAGGAACCAAATCTTTTTTTACTTTCTCTCAAATTTTGTTGGAATCACTAAAACAAAAAAAATATATAAATGTCTTTTGTCCAGAAAGTTTTATTTGACTTAATAAGAACAACCACAGACTTTTGTTCGTTGGTATCCCATTCGATTTTGAGATTAATAAGTATACCAAGTGAGAGCAACATCAAGCCACTTCACATCTTCGAAGTTGGCTTGAAAGTCAACACCAATGTATGCATGAGTATGCTAAAGAAGGTGGTGATCCTCTGGTTCAACCAGATAGCCGCTGGCAGACCTGGAGTTGGCAGCAGGACTCTCCGCCAACCCACACGTCTAAAGAAACGAAGACTTGATTTTAGAAAGAGTGCTACGACTTTGTCCCCTTCTGCAATTTGCCCGTAACTCCCTGATTTGAACCCGCTGGACTAATTTTTTTCAGGCTGGCTATGGTGTTCTTGGAGGTCTTGTTGGTGATGTTTTCAACATATTGCCAAACAAACAAGTCTCGCGAATTCAGGTCAGGGGAGAAGCGGACCAGTGACGGAAAAGTAGAAAGTCGTAGAACTCCTTGCGAATACAAGTTGGGGTCTCTTTGGGCGGAGGCACGTGCTGAGTCTTACTGCCACACCCAGTTTCGCCAGCAGCTACCTGATTGCACCAGTGCATCAGCACACTCTTCAACACATTCAGGTGCACTTTGGTGGTGACAGTGGAACATGTGCGGTAACATGACGAGGTTTTCATTAGAAAACACACCAGAACCAGAACCAGAAACTTCGTTGAGATGTGATCTCAATGATTAAACCGCCCGCATTTGCATTTTGAGGGTGGTGGCAATAGTCCTGTTATCATAATTTGGATGGAGAGTGACGATGAATTACACAGCGGCGCATCTCTCATCTTACTTGTTGAGCAGTGTGTCAGTTTCAGACATGATCTAAGGCTCTTGTCGGCTCTCCGGATTTGTACGCATCTGGCTAACAAATAGATGGTCTGGAACAAAAAGAGGAAAACTGTTTCGTCGAACTGGACTGGAATCATGTATTTTTATCGTCTGACACTGTTATTGTTCCCCTGTATATATATGTATATATATATATGTGTGTGTGTGTGTGTGTGTGTGTGTGTGTGTGTGTGTGTGCCTGTGTGTGTGTCTGTGTGTGTGTGTTTTGTTATTCCTATGTTGTGTGGCTATTTACGCCTTATCTTGCTAATTTTAAATATGTAATTTTACACGTCTTTTAATAAAGTAAAGATAGATGTCAGGCGAAGAAAATCAGAATAAATCAACCTGTATTTCATATACTTATATATCGTGGCGATGTTAGCTCTCCGGGCAATGACAGACACATTCACAAGTAGACAGAATAAAATAAAATGTGGTTGGCGTTGGAGGCTTTCTGTGATGAGGATGTAATCGTCCTTTGCCTCACACAGAAGTAAGCAAAGGTCACGTCTGTCTACTTCCGGACTGGGCCTGTCAGCCACACAGGCACTTGTCTATAGCTGTTCTTTTTTTCTCTTTTTAAATAATTATTATATTTGTTTAGATTTTTCAGAAAAGGAAAGGTCAAACAGTTGCATCATGTTATCATAGTCGACTAGAGTTTCGTAAGTCAGTTTTACGTCTGCAAATTAATGACCTATTTTAAAACTGATCACTTGAACGGCTCTGTTGTTTATAATCTCTGCTGTGTATTATTTCTTTAATTCGATCCCACAACTGATACAATCGTTTTACTTTTTAATAACTTTGTGTTTTTCATCCGTATTGGACAACGTTTACTCAAGTATTCCAATGTACGTATATAAACTATAGACATTGTAGAATGTCATTATTGGGTCCCAAGGAGCTTTCACACTCGTCAAAGATCTCATTGAATACAGCTTTTGGTGCTCCCTGTAAGCTGAGTAATAACAAGTCTCCCAGATTCCCCAGTACTCTCCAACTTTTTCGATAACATTTGCAAATAAATTTGTATTATCGCAACAATTGCTTGCCATTGATTTCTGATTGGCAGTGGTAAATGTTTTTTACTGGAATTTGAGTGACAATAAGCCTCTCGAAGGCATCATTATCTATATATTAATACGATAGCGTACGTGTTTTTTTGTGTGTCACATCCAGGTCGTTTAATTGTTATGTTTTTTCTATTTATTGTCAGAAATAATTTTACAAATAATTCTTTACAAGTTTTGGTTTTGGTTTCGACTATAGCTGATGGCACTTACATCATCTATTTTGTTGATGAATAACTTTATCAAGAATCCTCCATAAGGTTTTGGTTTCGGTTTTGATTATGGCTGAAGAAACTCAAGTTATATATATATATATATATATATATATATATATATACATATATATACATATATACATATATGGATATATATATATATACATATATATACATATATATACATATATGGATATATATAATTATATATATATATATATAATGTGTGGGGGGTTCATGAATATTTATTTCGGCTTCGATTCAAGCTAATGCACCCACGTCATATGGATATATTTTGTTATTTTTGAAATCGTAACTTTATAGCATATAAAATTCGATAGAACGTTAACTTTATAATAATATATACGAAATCTGTAAGAATTAAAGTGTGCTTTACGACCGGGCTTTACTGGGTTTTCGTGCTAGCTTAGATAAATACTTTTGCAGTTTTAACAAAAATGTTACAATAATATAAGAGTGTCTCCTTTTACACTTGAACATCTACAGCATGCCAACATCGATATAGTTCATATGAATTAGTCCCCTGTGGAATTTCCACAGATCCCACTAGCTATTATTATTATTATTATTATTATTATTATTATTATTATTATTATTATTATTATTATTATTATTATTTTATTATTATCATGATTATTATTATTATTATTATGATTATTATTATTATTATTATTATTATTATGATTATTATTATTATTAATTTTATTATTATTATTATGATTATTATTATTATTATTATTATTATTATCTTTTTGTTACTTTGTAGATCTTTCTGTGTAGATTTCACCTATAGAATTGATATTTTAGATAATTGAATATAAGCGGGAATGATAGATATGTCATAGTAATTGAATAGTGTGTTTTTATTGTAAGAGTGCATAGACAACGAAAAGTCCATGAACAAACATATAAGCGTTTGCAAGTCCAATATAAGTAAATTCTTGAAGAGTTGTCGTTATAAAAATTAACTTATTTTACTAGCTTGAATGATCATAAACAATACTCGCAATTATGTCTTACTGTCCTCTCACCACCAGTCCGTGTCAGTGTTTTCGGACATTGATAGGTAGTATATTAATAAGTAAATTAAGAAAACACTTGCTGTTTATAAATACTTTTACCAAAATCACTCCCTTCAAAGTACTCCCTTAACATAAAAAATCTTGATAATAAGCTGAAAATACGCATAAAATAATTACTTCAGAATTTGAAGTAGGGCATAATTTTCGTATATTGATTAAATATAAACTTAAACCCCATTACGGGCTGTTGTAACATTTCACGTAAATGTTTCATCCTAATTTTGTTCGGGAAAGTTGCAAAAGTACAGACGCTCAACTAAAAAATTGTACTTCCAAGAAAAAAGAATGAATTAATCTAATAGCAAAAGCAACTAACTTTTCTGTCCTAGCTTGCGAGAATGCTCCGAAAATATGGAATGATTCCCCGTTAATTTTTAATCCGGAAATGTTCACGTCCGCTTAATTTTGAAATTATTGTATTTGTTTTGATTGTTCTTTCTGCTAAAAAAAATCCGCCACGGTGATCTAACAAAAGAAGAGCTTATCAACATGTTTACAACGTTCAATAATGTATGAACGTAAAAACAATCCGGTGAAAGTTGATGAAATGTGTTGAATTAAGACAGATATTATGATAATATTATTACTTATGTCTTATGGGTGTGCAAACAGGTTTTGATTTGATGTTTTCGGAAGTAGATTACATCTGGAAAATATTAAGAAATTACCAGGTTTAAGCCTGGATTCAATTTTTTCAGTTAATGAAGGGGCATTAATCGAGATTGGAAAATCGGTTATATGAAATGAGTCAAGGTAAACATGAAAAGACGTGATATGGACTGAGTTACCAGAGTAGATGATAAAACAGATCTCGCCAAAGATAGACTATTTCGAAAATCAATTTCTAAAACTCGTCTTATTTAATTTAAAAACATTGTTCGTGATAGCTAATTATGAAATAATGTTATATATTTAAAACACAATCACCATTATTTAACGCAGATGTTTGAAAATCAGTTATTTATTTAAAGACAATTTAGAATTCATACGAAATCGAATACTAATATGTTAATTGCATGGGAAAGGACTTGAATGCTTACTAAACACTATCTTTGCAATGAGGTTTTATCAAGGCAACCTGTCATAACTACAAATATATTTCTTGCTTCCACAGTAATAGATTTCCTGTGACTTATACCACTTTCAGGACTGCCAGCAACCACTGTAAAAGAGTAATAAAGAACGCAAGAGAGCTGTATGCTCAGTCTGTCAAGTACAAAGTTGCTGAGCAGTGGCTTAGTTCCCACCAGCTTTAGCAAATAGCGAAAAGGACACTGAACAGAAGTATGTGCTCTATTCTGGTGACCGGACATCTCCCTCTACGTACACACCTCTAAGTTTCCTGTGCGTCACGAGTAAGTTACTGGAATCTGTGTTAGAGAAGAAGTCAACCACCTCGGCAAGAATAAACTTCTTAGTTGCATACAATATGGTTTACGTTCTGCTAGATTTACAGCAGATGTTCTTACGGTTATATCTCATAGGATAAGCGAATCTCTTGGTGGAGGCTTCCTTTTATGGGCGGTTGCTCTTGATATATAAAACGCCTTGGGGTATGGCATAAGGTCACCTTCACAAGATATCCAGGTACGGTATTGCTTGAAATTTCTTCTCAATTATTAAATCATTCCTCTGTAATAGGTTCATAAGAGTAGCGGTTAATGGGCAGACATCAGAAGCTCACAATATTAATGCTGAAGTCCCTCACGAGTAGATCCTGAACCCAACTCTCTTCCTGATCTACATTAATGATCTTCCAAATCACACCTTAGATAATTCGTAGACATTTTTGCTTACGACACTACCATCTATCGCAGTAATCAAAGACTGTAAGCAACCTATGTCTCTCTGATTCTTTGTCCTCTGATCTTGAACATGTGGTACAATTGGGAAAGAAGTAACTGGTTACTGTTAATGAATTTAAAACCAAACTTCTGTCTTTACGTCATCAACGTTCCGATCCTCATCTGGCATCAATTGAAATGAATGGCTCTTGTCTTGGGGGGGGCTTCATGTTTTGACAAATTCCTGGGCTTGATCATTAGTCTTGATCTAAAATGGAACATGTATATCAAATCTGTCGCCAAGGTCGCTGGGAAAATGGTTGGATCCTTCTATCAATACAGTAGATATCTCACTGCTGATGCAATTCTCAACATATATAAGAGCCAGGTACGTCCAAATATGGAGTACTGTTGACACATCTGGACAGGAGCTGCTATAAATACTTATTATGCCTTGACAGAGTTCAAAATACACTTCATAACCTTGTGGGTATGGCCTTTCTCATCCCTGCGACCTCTTTGTCACAGAAGAGACGCTCCGAGCCTTCTCTGCTTTATCGTTATTATCATGGTAAGTGCTCGTCTGAGCTCCGCTCTTTGATCTCCCCTGTCCAAATTTTCACGAAAACACTTGTTTAGCAGAAACCACTATCAATAATTTCACCCTCTCTTTATTTGTGCCTAAATAGAAACGTATATTTCATGAACAACGTTTCTTTCTTGAAACTATACCTTGATGAGCCGTTCCCCTTATGTAATCCAATTTACAAAATTTCCACTACTAACAATTACTATGATTTCCCATTGACTACTGTACACTTACGAACCCTATTCCTCCATTGGGCCTTGATAAGTTGTGATTCCTTTGTAATATATATATATATATATATATATATATATATATATATATATATATATATACAGAGAGAGAGAGAGAGAGAGAGAGAGAGAGATGTGCGTATGAGTGTGCATAATAGTTGTGTAGTGTGGTTTCATACATGAAAATCTAATGAAATACACAACACACACACACACACACACACACACATATATATATATATATGTATATATATATATATATATATATATATATATATATATATATATATATATATATATTACAAGGGGTTTTATATTTAAAAATTTATGTTAGGTCTTAGTCTGTATTACCTTTAATGAACAAGACATTAAAATAACTGTCAAAGTTATTATTCCTTAGTTCAAATAAATATTTGGCATCGAGTCCAATGTCATTCCCGTGTCATAAACCAATGATGATATTGGTACTTCTGCTAATGCCACTGCTGTTAGTTATTAATAGCGTTATCATTATCATTAAGAAGAAGATTATTGTCATACTTATTTCTCGGCAAATACTTGATCTCTGTTTGCTGTGGCACGCAAATTTAATACTCATCCGTCTTCGCCGCATTCCGGAACCGGACTGCAATTTCCACAGCTGTTGGCAAGACACTGCAAAGCAAGGTCAGCAAGTACCTTATACAAAGCACCGATGACATAAATAGGTGTACTGATTTCAGAATTTGATTGGTCACTCGTACGAAACATATAGATCAAACGTCTAAACAATCGGCGATAATTTCTACGGCTTGACCCAGGAAGCTCAACTGTCATCTGTCCTGAAATTGTGTAAACAAATTACACTGCATTATATCTTGGCTGCTTTCTAACTCAGGTCCGGACACTCAGGCGTATCTCTAATAACACTCGGATATTTTGCTCAATAAATTGTGCCAGATAAACAAAATCGAATCCAAAAATATAGCGCTGACATTAAATTTTCTTGGTGAGAAATTTACCTAATAACAGTTTCCTTGGAAGAACGTTATTAATATATGTATAACATATAGTTACATTCAAAGTTTAAAGCTAATAGCAATGATTCCAACCTTATATTTTGAAAGCTTTTTGTAACGCAAAGAATTGTTAAGAGGTGATCAATTAGTAAGGAAAAAATCGTTTGAATATATTCATGCACTTTAAAAAAATAAATAAATAATTATTCATTCCTAACAACATTTATGGCAACTTGGATGAAATGCGCTACTATGTAGCGATATATATATATATATATATATATATATATATATATATATATATATATATATATATATATATATATATATGCATTACATTTAAATTTGTGAATGTTAGTACAGTAATGAGAACAGGAAACCGGGAGAGAATTCCAAAGTCCATCACTTCGAGGTAAGATATTATTTGCGTATAAGGCTTTCAAGCACTTAAATATCTCTTCAGTGAAGTGTACGAATGTTTCTGCTTATCTAATGTATACACGTCACGCCGGCAGGAGTGAGTTGAGATTCCCAGAGTACATTACATACAAGTACTTGTAAAACACGTACCACAAATGCAACATTGCGGCAATGGTACAGGGGTTTCTATTTGGTGAGAGTACGGTTTTCATAGTCGGAGTAGAGAAATCGTAGTTCCAAACCTCTACTGCCTTGCGGATTACCGTAGCATAGGAAAGGCTAATGGAGTAAACCACGACTGAAAAATCCGGAGTGGCAATCCTTGCATTGCAAAGACCTTCCGGAAACTACTGCAGTTACGCTGCCGCCAGTTGTATTAGCTCGCGTTTCCATTGGATCCCGAAAGCAAGGTTAGAGAGAGGTCCTGACGAATTAGGCATGCCCCGTCCTCCATAGCTTTTCGCCCAGGCTGCGTCCTGGAGCGGGACCCCCGACTGAATCAGGACGCAGATTTTAATGATCGCTCCGGATCAACGGAGCCAACAACGTTGGCTCTTTGGTTGGCGACTCTTTTTTTATCTTGTCAAATTGGAAGAGACGACTACTAGATGCACCGGTACATATGTGACAAATGTATACTATTCATGTCAAATGGTTGCTTTATAATCTACTGGATACCTTCAGGGGTGATTAGTCTATTGTACCATAGAAACAGGTAACCTTCTTTGCAACAATCTTGGTAATACATTCTATTTATTTTTACTTATGCATGCTGACATTGGATATTAAGCCAGGGGGATGTTGACCGACGAGTTATAATTTAAGAACTATTAGTTGTGGCAATCGGCGGTTTCGTACAGCTATGTGTTGAATACCACTCATATTATATTCCTATCATAATGTTTTGTCAGTAGATGACCTCTATCTATAAAATGTTAAGGTATATTTTTATATATTAAAATATGTATTCGTGTATGAATAACATCAAAACTAATTATAAGCTCATGATGAATTTTAAATTATAACTGGTCATAAAGAATAAAATTATGTCTATAAATCATTTGTTCAAATTTTATGCAACAGAGTCGGCTTTGTGACATGGCATATAACTTGTATTTTATGAACTTTTTATAACAGTTATTAATTATGATGGATTAATATTCTCTAGACTCGGGTTTATTTTTAGCATTTTATGAGGTCGTTCGTGAGCATAAAATGGCACAAGTTTCTATTTAAAACAAAAAGAAACATCAAATACTAGCAGGCAGACTAGAGGTTACCCGAAATTGAATGTCTCCCAATTCCAACACTTTTATTATCGAAATCGGTGAAATAACCCACTTTATATTAAAATAGATTACTTGTCTGCCCTATTCATGGATCCAACGATTTTCCCTCCTTAATGCAGCGACTTAGTTCACAATACATTTTAGTCTATATTTTTATTCAATATATTGAATTAATGTTTAAAACGCAAATGTTACGTATAATGCTTAAATTACGTTCTAAACAGAAACATTTCGACAACGTGCCTCTTACAAAATTACATGCTGTTGATTTTATAGGTTGGTCTCTTCTGCGAAGTAATAAAATTTTCCAAGTGCACTTGTGATGTTAGGATATATAGGGGCGTTAACTTTGGTCAAAATCGGACTATTCTTTTCCTTTGATCGGATTCTTTGATTATCGATTTTCGAGACTCATGAGACACCTTATAGTAAAAAAAAATCTAAGGCTATTTTAAGGCACGTAAAGTTCATATGTGTTTTATATAAAAAATATTTTCCTAGCCGTTGCTGAGTTATAGGAACAACCACACACACACACACACACACACACACACACACACACACACAAAAATAAATATACCCACATAGACAAACGACTTTCATATACAATAACATGTATCATATTTCTATGGAATTTTAACGATAAATAATACTAACCAGTTAGAGGAGATTCTTTCAATTTCATTTCACTGTTATTACACTTGAAGCTTTATTTTCAATCATTTTCAATAAATAAAATGGTATATGTTAATTTGTTTAAACATTTTGTTCAGACACACAGGCACAATGCTGTAATATTTTAAGTTATAAATGTATTATATTGTTACTAGAATACCTTGCCCTTTTCTTTTCCAGTCTTAACAAGTATTCCTTTACTTTTCCATATTTAAGCTTAACAATATTACTTTTCATGCTCGCATTTTCCATTGTATATATTCATTAGTATATATATATATATACATATGTGTGTGTGTGTGTGTGTGTGTGTGTGTGTGTATGTGTTTAATAGAGGTAATAGTCTACACTGCTGGAGAACAATGATTTAAGGTACTGTAAACAGTGTTTCATAGTAAGCAACTGACGATCCCTTAAATAACAAAATTGATTCAATGGTTGCAGTAATTCTGTTGAGTTATGGGCAAAATAATTATTCGAAAGCACTAAATGCTGTACATAGTTTTAAAGGTTAAAGATCTATAAACTATATGCAGTGTAAACCGAACAAAAAGGACCCGTATATAAGAGAAAACGGATATAAAAGTGTTGTATGTGTCAAAAATAGAGCCTGTGTTAATATAGAGTGTAACCCGGATATAAGAACCTGGGTTATAATTGTAACCCGGATATGAAAGAGACGTTAGGACCGCAGACGAGGTCTTTTATATCGGCGCACCACTATATATATATATATATATATATATATATATATATATATATATATATATATATATATACATGTATATATTGTGGGGTTATATACAAAATGAGGAGTTCAACTTTCCATACAGTTTCGGTAAAAAGCATTCACTTCTCTAGATTATCGATGCCTTCGAATTATATATAAATCAATAGAGAAATGCATAAAAATACAGTAAAAATTATTTAATTAAAATGCTCAAAATTCGGCTTACATTTATTTCCCTAGCAGGATTTTGTCGCACTCAATCATTCATGATTTATCTGGCAAAAAAAAAAAATAAGCTCACACGCGATTGCCATTTATAAGAGGGAGAAATCTGTGAGAATTTAGAAGGTTATGTACAAAAAGAAACTATAGAGAG
The DNA here is from genome assembly GCF_053919585.1 of Euprymna scolopes. NCBI lineage: Eukaryota > Metazoa > Mollusca > Cephalopoda > Sepiida > Sepiolidae > Euprymna > Euprymna scolopes. The sequence continues at coordinate 44,143,053 of NC_136490.1, read as the reverse complement.
GGAAAACTGTGTGGGCCCGACAAGCGTCTGTTTAAGTCCGCCTTGAAGCCCCGTAATGTTGAGTGGTTTACGACCTCATCAGGTAGCTTGTACTACGGAGATGCCACCCGAACCACGAACGCTGCTTGGCGTCGAAGCCTTCAAAACCTTCGAAGGTAGACCTTTTTCGCGTGAACATGGAACCTGCAATCTCGGGCAGAGGTGAAGAACAGGTCCTGGTCAACGTCTCACCTATATGGAAAATCTTGTTGGCAAGAGTGGATTCGCTTCAAAGCCTCCTGCGCTCAAAGGGATAAGATTTAGGGCCCTTAAACGTTGATCCCCGGATAGAACTCTGAGTCCAGCCAGCATTCTCGTGGCCAGGCGCTGAACCCGTTCGAGACTTGTAAGCGTTCGGGATACGACATGTTTGATAACTACATTTAACACAAACAGATATTCTACACAAAATCTGTCTTTAATAATTGAAATCTTCGGTGAATGTTCACAAGGAACAACCACAATCACTATGTAAATTTCGGATTTTTGATCATGTGCTCTTCACAAATCCAAAGTTCGAATCTAGAAAAATACATTTAGAGCGGGGCAAACTCATATTCCTTAAAAAATACCCTGACATTGAATACCTATTAATACTCAAATTAAAATAAGCTGACACAAAAGTATTTCCAAATAGAGATCTCGATGCACACAGTCTTACATACACGATAAAACACAAAATACAGCACGGATTATTAACTGGAAAGATAACCACTTATCAAAGCCAGGTGGTTATCGTAGGATACGCGGTAATATGTGTTAGGAAGATGCTGAGACAACACCAATCACACTGTCGAAACTTTGATAAGACCACATCATTTAAGATGATGTCTCAACGGGAACTTTTTCGCATAAAATTTGAAGATAGCCATGCCAAGAAGCATCTCCTGCGGCATTATCTTTTACAGCCGGACCATTTCTAGGAAATAAAATATACTCATGGAATGCTTATTTGTTTTTAGGCAAAGATTGAGAATGAGGAAAGCTGTGAACTTTTGTTGCTAGATGAGTATTTGTTGCGACCGTTTTACAGGAACGGAATATAGCTTAGAGCGTAGGTAACACCCATCACACAAATATCGATAGAACAGTGACAGAATCGTAACATTACTTCAATGAGAAAGAAGTAGACAAGTGAAATATTCTCGAAAGCTAAATTTCGAAAACGGTTGTGCATTTTTAGGAGCTCCACCCCAGATGTGGGAACGGTACACTATCCTAGGACGTATTTGAGGTAGAGGTTAAGCCAGAAATGTACTAAATTTGTGAGCAGTAGAATAACCTTGTGATTTGAGCCATTTTTTCTAGTGATTTTAGAAATTTGAAATCTCTCTACAACTATGCGCTCATTACGAACTCTACGTAAGCCATTTAATTCTATTTTTAAGCAACTTTGTCTATACGTAAAAATTAAGTTTAAAAGCGAAAAACTTCAGTATATTTTATGAGAATATAAATACTAATATTTATATAGACACCCAACTAAATTAAAAAAAATAGCTTAATCAACAAAATTAGGAAATACAGTTTTTCATAAAAGAACACACTTACTAATTGTAAATTATATTTTATATGGATTTTATATTCGACAGTATAGTCAAAATTTAATATTAAGATTTTTTTTTTAATCTCTGGAGATTCAAATAATGCGATCTTTTTTTCAGCAGAAAGCAATTAACACCTCATTACGATAACGAATCCATGGATTCGATGGCAAAGAATTGTATGAAAACTAGTCATAGATGTAAAAAGGCTTCGTCAAAAGATTCCATGAAAAGAAATGAAAACTAAAAACTAAAAAGTTAAACATCCTAATAAAAAATATGTCATGTTTAGGTATTTTCAAAGGCTAACTAATCACGAGAATCAATGATCTCATAAGAAGTAATCGAATTTATAATGTTGCCAACATATATATATAAGTATATAACTTGGAATGTATATATATATATATATATATATATATATATATATATATATATACATATACATATATATGCATTCCAAGTTCCAAGGTTTTATTCAATATTTCTGCATATAATATATTCGCACATTTTTTCAGACCTGTTTCGTTACGCAGAAACTATAATTATTTATATGTCAATATTGATGGGTTTTATTTGCGTATACTCATCAGAAAACTCATAAATTTTACTTAGAATAAATCCCCATAACAATACTATGTCTGAAAAAATGTTCACCTGAGATGGCAACATACGATCTCATTTTTATTTTTGTATGAATCTATTAGTAATGGTTTAGTTTCTTGTATAAAAAATCTAAATATGAGCGTAATCCATCGTGTATGAACAATTTTTGAAACTCCGAGGATTCCAAAAAAAAAAAAAAAATGGGGGGGGGGAGTATCGTATCGAATAAAAAAGTCTTATAAATAGTAACATGAGTCTTTAATTGAGTTTAATATATATATATATATATATATATATATATATATATATATATATATGAAGTGAGCGTGTCTGTTTGTCTGTCGGTGTGTTTGTGTATCGGTGTATCTGTCTGTCTGTGTACATTTCCCTACGAAATACCTATGTAAATTTAAAGTCTACAGACTCGAAATTTGATAAACAGGGTACTGAGAATTAGGAAAATATGTGTAATTCGTTTTCGGCCAGAAAATTGGATATTAAGGGGTCAATGTTCAACGATGTGACCTTTGAGAACTCTACCAAACTCCTCCGACAATTTGGGGTCTAAACCCTTGAAATTTTAGATATAGGTTTTTTCGACATGGATCTACCATAATAAAACGATTTGAGCCAAAAACAATACATGTTAAGTGGTGATAATAGGGGTCAAAGTAAAAAAAAATGACCTCTGCGGTTTCTACCAAATTACTCAGACACTTTCTGGTCTAAACATTTGAAATTTAACATAAAGGGTATTGAGAGATAGGGAAGCTTTTTAATCGGTTTGGGTCGAAAAGTTTTAGTTACTAATATATAAATGTATGTATGTATGTATGTATGTTTGCATCTGTGCCTAAAACTTTCGACAGAGGCGACGGATTTTTACAAGATCGGTATCGTTTTTCGACCTTTCAGAAGACAAATATAGAAAAATTGGCTAAAAAACATTAATATTAACCTTCAACTGGGCACTTTTCTAAAGAAATTAGAAATAACATATTTAATGATCACATCGATGTGGCGAGGCCTAAATAACTTTGCAACAATATCAACGAAATAAAAAACACCCCTCCTTGTAGAAAACGGTCCAGTCGATCGTGAAAGCATTATTTTTTTCTCCAATTTGTGGAAATTTGTCGATTTTAAACGATTCTGTTTTAGTGTAAGTCGTGTGTGTGGAAAGTTTTAGCGTACAAATCTACATACATAAACACATATACACGCAAAGCGACGACTGAGATTTATAATATAGAGATATAATATATATATATATATATATATATATATATATATATATATATATATATATAAGTGAACGTGTCTGTCTGTCTCTGTGTATATCCGTGAGTCTGTGTGTGTACATTTCCCTACACAATAACTCTGTCACTTTTAAGTCTACAGACTCGACATTTTATATACAGAGTACTGATATTTTGGAAAATCGATGTAATCGGTTTTCGGACAGATATTTGGCTATTAAGGGGTCAAAGTTCAACGATTTTGCCTTTGAGAACTCTACCTAACTCCTCCGACAATTTTCGGTCTAAACCCTTAAAATTTTAGATATAGGTTTATTGCACATGGATCTAACGGATTAACTTCATTTGAGACCAAAAGTATAAATTTTAAGGGGTCATAATAGTGGTCAAAGTTTAAAAAATGACCACTTTTTTTTGCTCGCCATACATCTCGAAATACCCGGGCAACGCCGGGCAACGCTAGGCAACGCCGGGCAACGCCGGGCACCCATGCTAGTATATCTATAAAAGTGAACGTCTCTGTGTGTCTGTGTGGCTGTCTGTCTGTCTGCCTCTGTGTTTGTGTACATTTTCCTTCGCAAAAACTGCGTCAATTTTCAGTCTACATACTGGAAATTCGATATACAGGGTATTGAAATTTGGACAAACCTATTTTATCCGTTTTCGGCCAGTAATTAAGCTGTTAAGGTATCAAAGTTCAACGATTTGAACTTTGAGAATTCTACAAAACTCCTCCGAAAATTTGGGGTCTAAACACTTGAAAATTTAGATATAAGTTCTTTGGACATGGATTTAACTTTATAACTTGATTTGAGCCAAGAAAAAAAAATGTTCAGGGGTCATAATAGGGGTCCAAGTTTAAACAATTGACCGCTTTTGGGGTTTTTTTTACTAGGCATAGAGCTCGAAGCACTCGAGCAACGCCGGGCCAAAATGCTAGTATATATATATATATATATATATATATATATATATATATATATATATATATATATATATGTGTGTGTGTGTGTGTGTGGGTGTGTGTTTGTGTGTGTGGGTTTGTGTGTGTGTACGTGTTGGTGGGTGTTTATATATATATATATATAATACTTGTTTATTGTTATATAAACATGCACACACCCCGCTGCTACAAATAGCCACTTGTTTCAATCAAACAACAGATATCATCAGGCAGCGACTTGACTATTCAAAAGTTCAATAAATAATGGATTTTTATTTTAGGCAGGAACTCTTTAAAAGTTGGAGTTAAAAAACTTAAAACACAGAACTTTAATTATAAAATGTAAAGAGGGAGGGGCAATTTAAATAAAGTTAAAAGATTACAATGGAGAGAGAGTGATTGACAAGAGAAAAAAGGAATAGAGAAAGAAATAGAAAAAGTAAATAGAGAGAAATATATATATATATATATATAATATGGAGAAGAAAAGAAAAGATATAAATGGTTATTATAAAGAGAATAAGGACTAGAAGGGAAAGGAAAGGTAAGGAAAGAATGATGAGATCTAGTTAAAGATAGTAAGAGAGAAAGAGAGAAAGTAAGAATTTGACAGTATATAGAAAAAGAAAAAGAAAAAGATCTGCGTGTCAACCAATTTATTAACAGTTATACAATTCAGTAATGAAACATATTATTACAAATACAAACAGAAGATACAATCCAAGCGTCAGAAATGAACATGTCAAAAAAGACAGCGAATGTATCCAACCAACATATTTATCAACTCACATACGTCCACGAGTAATATCAATGCAGTTCAAACATACGTCTACAATTAATTAGGCCCTTTATGCTAAATGATATAAGTTTAAAGTTTTCGCGTTTTTATTAGATAAATATATAAATAAAAGAAGAAAAAAATAATGATAAAACAATATTAAAATTATTATTATTATTATTAATAATAATAATAATAATAATAGTAATAATAATAATAGTAATAATAATAATAATAATAATAATAAAAACAGAATAAAATTAATATTTATTATCTTTTTAATATGACAAAGTAAGCCATAAGAGGGGATTAAATAAATTAAATAGGGCCAATAATTATAAATAAAAATCTACTAATATTTATGTATATAAAAAGAATACAATACATATATGTATGTATACACATACACACGCACATATATATACACACATACACACACATATATATACATACATGCACATATGTAAAGGTGTAACTATACTATTAAGTTGAAAGTTTAAGCTATTTAAGTATAGATATAAAGTCATATTAAATCACAAATTAATGCATTCAAGACCAGATTACTAATAACACATATACAAGTACACTTACCTATAAATATATAAATATATTCAGGCAAAATAAGTAATTAAATCAACGAAATACTCAAAAGTAGCGACACACAGGTAGATCGTACCCAAATTAAAAATAATAAAATACATATGTATATACACATAGAGAACCAACAGACATACAAAAAAGCATATATATATATATATATATATATATATAATTGTATGTATACACATACATACAAAAAATACACAAATATATGCACACAATCATATAATAATATACAACAACGCACACACATATATATACGCACACATAAATATGTATAATTTACATAAACTATATATATAGAAATACATAAGAATACAAATAATTTGGCAAGAGTACAGATAGATGCATACACACATAGAAACATACAAATGGAATGAATAAACATGGGAGGGTATACCAAATAATATAAAAATATATAAATCTAAGTACACACGGTCATAAAGTAAATACATAGACACATGCATATACACATAGACACACAGGTATATAAGATAGGGGAAGTAAAGAATGAAATCAGGCGAGGAGAAAGTATATTAATAGTATTTTAATAAATTATAGAAATCAGTGACACTTTTAAATTTATTTAAATTTTATATCTAAACTAAATTACTAAAAAGATGGTTTTTATAATGTTTGCAATTAATTGAATTTTCGTGCTTCTTATTTAATAATTTATCTCTTTCTCTAAAAGTAAGTATAAATAATTTCTCATAAAGACATAGGTAGCAAGGCGAGTTTAAAGATAAACAGCGTTGATATTACTCGTGGACGTATGTGAGTTGATAAATATGTTGGCTAGATACATTCGCTGTCTTTTTTGACATGTTCATTTCTGACGCTTGGATTGTATCTTCTGTTTGTATTTGTAATAATATGTTTCATTACTGAATTGTATAACTGTTAATAAATTGGTTGACACGCAGATCTTTTTCTTTTTCTTTTTCTATATACTGTCAAATTCTTACTTTCTGTCTTTCTCTCTTTCTCTCTTTAACTAGATCTCATCATTCTTTCCTTTCGTTTCCTTTCCCTTCTAGTCCTTATTCTCTTTATAATAACCATTTATATCTTTTCTTTTCTTCTCCATATTATATATATATATATATATTTCTCTCTATTTTCTTTTTCTATTTCTTTCTCTATTCCTTTTTTTCTCTTCTCAATCACTCTCTCTCCATTGTAATCTTTTAACTTATTATTATTATTATCTTTACATTTTATAATTAAAGTCCTGTGTTTTAAGTTTTTTAACTCCAACTTTTAAAGAGTTCCTACCTAAAATAAAAATCCATTATTCATTGAACTTTTGAATAGTCAAGTCGCTGCCTGATGATATTTGTTGTTTTATTGAAACAAGTGGCTATTTGTAGCAGCGGGATGTGAGCATGTTTATATAACAATAAACAAGTATTATCAGCTCTGTTTATTGAGCACTATCTAACAACCTCGTTGATTCATTAGTCCATTACTTTTGAATATAAAAAACCCGAGTATATATATATATATATATATATATATATATATATATATATATATATATATATACTAGCTGTACCCGGCCACGCGTTGCTGTGGTTCTGTTTGGTGAAATGATTAAATGTAATGAATATAGCAAAATTAAAAAAAAACATCTGTAAGGTAGACTACTAGTTTTCGCATCACGTCATGATCTAAGTTACATTTTTAAATATGTAGATAAACATCAATAAATAATTTGGAAATTTGCATATAGATCTATCTTATTGGCACATAGATCTATTTCATTCTTATTAGAAATCATCAGTGCAACTCATCCGAATTAAATAATGAACCCATGCATAGATATGCTACAGCAAAGGTGATTTCCATGTTGTTGCTTCTTAATGTCTTGTATGAAGGACCAAGATTTACAAAGGACAGTGTTATTAATCTTTCTGGAGTTGAAGTCCCACGGCGAACTCATGAACAGATATGCTTCAGTGAAGGATGTATTTGATGTTTTTGCCTCTCAAATTCTTGATTGAATAATAATTTTGGAGATTGTCTTTTGGACTTCATTTTGATCCAGTTCCATAAGTTGCCATTTAATATGAAGGATTTAATTTTCCAAAACTTGTGGATACACAATATTCTTAGTAGTTCCAGTTTCAGTGCAGATGAAGAGATTCTCAGGTTTGCCGACTCTAGAACCTGCAACATATAATTGTCAATGTGAGAAACAGTCAGTGTGTAAATATAAGCCACACAATTCTAAAGATTGTCCCTGTGCCTTGTTGATTGTGATTGCAAATGCCAAGCGAATAGGGAATTGTAATCTCCTAAATTGAAATAGCAGATCTGTTGGAATCATGGGAATGCGCGGAATTAAGACATCTTCACCTTTGAAAGGCCCTGTCAAAATTGTTGCTTCAATGATGTTGGTCATTATTTTTTTTACTGAAAGACGTGTGCCATTACAAAGCTTAGGCTGGTTAATATTTCGCAACATGATAATTGGTACACCAATTTTCAATTGCAGTACATGTGGTGGAATCCCTGGCTAATCTAGTGAATTCAAAAACTCTGATGGATAATTGATTGTTTCGTCTGCTTCAACAACAACGGACTTGTATGTGACTAACTCACCCTGAATGTTAAACTGAATACTATTGTTGAGTGCATGGATGTCTTTTTCCGTGGGTGCAAGAATAGCTCGTTCACTCAGCCAACTGTGATTCATAAAGTTAATGTGGATGTCTGGGAATACGTTTTTAATTAATTCGTTTTTTGATGTAACTAAATGACAGAAGTTTTGTGGCAATTGAATTCGGCATGAAGTCAGAATAGCCAGCACTGTCCCATTCCCAATTTCCAACAATTATTTTGAAAAGATCTCTGTTGACTGATTATTTTGCTGCTGGACACGCATATTTCTAGTCAAATTTAATGTCTTCACATTTTGCCAAAAAGTGGAGTATTTGAGGCAAGCATTTATTTCATCTGCTGGTGTTGATCGAGGACTTACAGGTAATGTTTGCCTGAAATCTCCAGCAAGCAATATTACTGCATTCCCATATAATCTATCATTTCCCCGCAAATCTTGCAATGACCGATCAAGAGCCTCCAGTGATTTTTTGTGTGCCATTGTGCATTCATCCCAAACAATAAGTTTGCATTTTTGCAATACTTTTCCCATACCTGATGTTTTTGAAATATGGCACATGGGAGTTTACATAAATTGCATGTTTAAAGGAAGTTTCAATGCAGAATGAACAGTTCGTCCACCTGGTAGCAAAGTTGCAGCTATTCCAGAAGATGCGAGAGTTAAGTATGTCATTTTGTGATCGAATGACTGCCAAAATAAATTTAATTAAGAACGTTTTACCAGTTCCTCCTGGCGCATCTAAGAAAAATATATCTCCCACTCCATTATTTACAGTCTGCATTATTTTGTTCTAAATGTCTGTTTGCTCAGGTGTTAGCTTGTTAATATTTGCTTGCACATACAACAAAAGATAATCTGTATTGTAATTTGGTTCCCTACGCAATTCTACACCAAAGAAAGCAGCAGCAGATCGATTCGGTGAGGTTATTCCCAATTGATTGAGGAATTTGTTTGCAATTTCTAAACACCAATTTTCAATTCTTATCAATGCCTCATTATAGATTTCTGATGTAAAATCCAGACAGGTATTTGTACTTTCATTGCTTATTTGATGAAAAATGCCTTCGTCCATGTGTGATTTATATTTCTCCCATAACTCAACAGGAAATGAAGGGGAGCAATTGGTTGAGATAGTTGCAAACAATGCACGAATTTGATTAGGATGTGATGTGTTACACGCATCATTAATGCATTCATCCCAATGTCCGTCATTTTCCAATAAATTCAGAGCTTGACATGCACTGCGAAAAGTAGCATGTGTAATGCCATTGACAATTTTTAGTTGCTGGAATGATGTTGGACCAGGCACATTTATCAACAACATGCGAAGAAAGAAGCATTCATCTTGTTTGGGATGGATAGTATACAGTCTGCCTATTGTTTTTTCTTTGATTATTCCAGGTTGTCCTTCGACTTGCTCTCCTCTTTTGCGCCGTTCAAATGATTTTCTACTCTTATTCCATGTGTAATACTGAGGCACTTCCGAATAGAGGAGTGTTTTTGCAAACGTGTCAGTTTGACATAACATGAAGAAAGCCGTTAATGTTGTAGCAGGTGGATTCAAAGCTATCTGTTTCACATTTGAAGCTTTAAAGTAAACGCGCTTTACATTTTCTAAATGCACTGATAAGTGAACAATAGCCGGACTTCGTTTATGTATTGGAAATGAAAGAATTCGCCATACAGCTTCATTGCTGCTTATGTATCTTCCACCTTGATACTGTGCGATTTCATCAATAGGTAGGCTTGCATTCAGATTATTGCTCTGTATTTTCAAGGCAAAAACTGCCATATCGCTTCCTTTATTCACATACTTACAAATGTATTTGATGGACTTTACAGAGTTACAGTATTCCACATCGATGTACGATTTATAGGTTTTTGATAGCAAAGGTGAATATGGAACAACCCATCCGTTATCAACTTGTATATTGCCATTTCACATTTGTATGGTTGCTAATTTATCGCCATCTTCTACTGACCTTCTTTTGTATAAAGGATATCCATCATTTCCTGTAACTGTGTTGGTTAATAATGCTCGGGGATATCGCTTAGAGCATTTACCCTCTATCATGCATGGTGAATTTGGATTAAATATCCCGCAAGGTCCATGTATCATATTTTTTATAACAACTTCATGCAAATCTTTATCAATGTCAGCATCAGATATTTCAGCAGATATTAGATTGTCGATTTCGTTTGGATTGAGTTTGCTGTAGAGCCAGTGGGAGTGTGGTAATCCTCTCTTTTGCCATTCCACTGAATACATCCAGCAGCACACAGATCCAAATACTTTATGTTTTACAATGAAATTTATTACTGATTTAAGCTTTTGTCTGAAAACACGCGCTGTAATATCATGCCGATCTACCGATGATTGCCCAGGAAGTAAGAGTTGCTGTATTTCATTCCAAGCTGGGTTGCATGTAAATGTAATGAATAGGTAAGGCCGGTCATTCTGACGAACATATGCAAATGCGTCTTGAGTGTACTCATGCATATGACGTGGACTGCCCAAATACGAAGATGGCAAAATTGTTAGTCTTCCAACGTTGGTTTTATTACCATCATTAACAACTGCATCACGCAAAAGAACATATTCTTCAGAACGAAGTTTTGACTGATTCAAACGGATGAATAGCAAACGTTCAGTTTCAATTTTTGCATACATGTCTACAATGTATTGGTGGAATAATTGGCGGCATTTCAGAATGTGATTGTTTTCGTTCTCTTGAATCATTAATCGGTACGAATAATAGTTTATTGCGCTGTATTTCCTATTTGTTTCTTCGCCACTAACTGGATTTATCATGTTAATATGGAAATGATATCCATCAGTACCATCCCAAAAAATGATTGGATATTGCAGGGCATCGTAGCATCGATGAGTTTCAGCAATGTTTGTCAATTGATCATTCCTCCTATGAAGAACAATATCCCTTGGTTGAAATTGATCTCCAACTATAACAATTGCCACTTCATCTATAGTTGGAGCATTGGATCTTCGCACGTGTTCTCCAGTAGGCGTTTTGTCAGCATGAATAACAATCTTGTGTTTATCCGATGGGATTATTTCAATTGCAGTTTTGAATAAAAACACTAAATTGTTTTTATTATGGAGCATGTCCAGCGGTTCGGAGACAATGGAACGTCTTATACTGGTTGAAATTCCACAGCCTGCATTCAGTTCATCATTGTTATCACCGATGAAATACATTTGTAGGAATTTATGTTGACCCTCTGGGTATGGAAGCAGAAATCCAACTTTATGGTAAATTTGTCCTTTTACTTTAAAAGTTGGCATGCATTGAGCTGTAATGGTTTCTGCTGCGAACGACGTCATTTGGAATCATGAGTTGTATTTCCTGATGTTTGATAAAAAAAATGCTTTGATTCAGCAGTATATCCAGCAAGCACAGTTTTTAATGGTTCTGGTGGATCTTCCAGTTGAGGTAGTTTTATTTTACCGGCTGCACAACACATTCCTTTAGTTTCTCCCTTAAATTTAAGAGCCTTGCAATAGGGACACACTTCAGTCATAGTGCCTATGTGAACATGGTGGCTCAAACTATAATCCTCATTAGGGTTGGAGTGAAATGCTAGGCGATCCCAATTTCAGGATTGTTGAGCATGGAGTCGTGTTTGACGTTGATCTGCATTTCCTCGTTGGCGTCTATCGGCATGTCTCAGCCTCTCGCGTTCATTACGTTGTGAAGGAAGCATATCTGTAGCCGCATTACGGGATTGCTGTACCCGCAACATTGCCTCCTCAAGTCTGGCTGCACGTCGATCTGCTGTTTCATTGGTATGTACTTGAATCATCCTTAGTCTACTATTTTGGTTTGCAGATGCCCGTTGTTCAGGATTTTGAGTGGAAAATAATTGCCGCAGTGTTTCTGCATTGCGAGTACGACGACCTATGCTTGATCTTCTTCTGAGTGGCATTTTAAGGAAACGAACTGCAGCGAAATTAACAATAACGTTTAGTAAAAGTGGACTTTTTTAAAATAGGGAACAGGATAAATGATTTTGGAAAAGAGGAATCTGTAAAAAAGATTTGATCGTTGCTAAAATTTAATGGCCCTCTCGACGGCTATAGGCTCAATTAAGGCCAATTTTTATTTTTTATACAGTTCAGTACTTTTCCTTCCGTCCAAATAGATTTGAAAAACTAATAATTTATTTATTTATTTATTTTTGCTTGGAGCAAAAAATTTAATGTGTTTTTTTTTTGCTTATTTATAATTGAGCTGTATGGTAAATTTAGAGCAATTTTTTTGTATGTATTCCTGTAATTTTCCTTTTGTCAAAATAGATTTGGAGAAATACTTTTTTTGAAAATACTTCTTGTGCTTATTTTTAATTTAGCTGTATCGTCAATTAAGGCCAATTTTTTTATCTTGTGTCCAAATAGATTTGGAAATAATTTTTTTCCGAAATTTTCTTTTTGCTTATTTTAAATTGAGGAATCTGAAAATAGAGAAATCTGAAAAAGATATTTGTTTGATGTATTTCTCAATGTAATGGCCTGTCGACAAATGAACGGTCAAATAAGGCAAATTTTTTTATTTGCAGCCAAATAGATTAGGAGAAATATATTTAAAAAAATGTTTTGTTGTTTATTTTTAATTGAAGAATCTGAAAAAAGAGAAGTCTGAAAAAAGTATTGGCTTGACTGATTTCTCAATTTATTTATCTGTCGAGATATGTATAGTCAATTTAGACCTTTTTTGGCATATGGTTCAGTAAATTTCCTTGTTTACAAATAGATTTGTAGAAATATATTTTTTGCTTATTTTCAATTGAGGAATCTGAAAATCCTTTCGTTACTTCAAAATATATTTGGAGCAATTTTTTTTTAATTTGTTATATTTTTCTTTTTTTTTACTTATTGGTAATTAGGCTGTATGGTCAATTAAGAGCAATTTCTTTTTCTTTGTAGTCATGTAGTTTTCCTTGTGTCTAAGTAGATTTGTAGAAATAATGATTTTTTGTAATTGTTTTTGCTTATTTTCAATTGAGGAATCTGAAATTCCTTATATAGCTTAAAAATAGATTTGAAGCAATATTTAAAAAAAATGTTTCATTTGCTTATTGTTAATTGAGCTGTGCGGTCAATTAAGAGCAATTTCTTTTTCTGTGTTTCTAGTCTTGTAGTTATCTTTGCGTTAAAATAGATTTGTAGAGATGATTTTTTGTAATTTTTTGCTTAGTTTGATTAGAGGAATCTGAAAAAGAGAAGTATGTAAAAATATTTGCTCGATTGTTTTCTCAAATAATTAGCTTATTGAGAACTTATGTTCAAATAAGCACGATGTGTAGAAATGTGTTTTTATAAATTTTCCTTTTTGTGCTTATTTCAAATTGAGCTGTAGCATCAAATAAGGCCAATTATTTTATATGTACTTCTGTACTTCCTGTGTCCAAATAGATTTGGAAATAATTTTTCCTAAATTTTCTTTTTTCTTATTGTTAATTTAGGAATCTGAAAAAAGAGAAATCTGTAAAAGATATTTGTTTTATTTATTTCGCAATGTATTGGCCTGTCGACAAATGTATGGTCAAATAAGGCAAATTTTTTTATTTGCGGCCTAATAGATTTGGAGAAATATATTTTTTAAAAAGTGTTTTGTTGTTTATTTTTAATTGAAGAACCTGAAAAAAGAGAAAACTGAAAAAAATATTGTCTTGATTGATTTCTCAATTTATTTATCTGTCGAGATATGTATGGTCAATTAAGGCCTTTTTGCATATGGTTCAGCAATTTTCCTTGCTTACAAATAGATTTGTAGAAATATTTTCTTTGATTTTTGCTTATTTTCAATTGAGGAATCTGAAAATCCTTTCTTTGCTTCAAAATAGATTTGGAGCCATTTTTTTTTAAATTTATTATATTTTTTTGCTTATTGGTAATTGAGCTGTATGGTCGATTAAGAGCAATTTCTTTTTCTTTGTTTGTAGTCATGTAGTTTTCCTTGTGTCAAAGTAGATTTGTAGAAATAATGATTTTTGCATTTTTTTTATCATTTTAAATTGAGGAATCTGAAATTCCTTATATAGCTTCAAAATAGATTTGAAGCAATATTTTTTTAATTTGTTTTTTCTTATACATTTTGCTTCTTGTGAATTGAGCTGTACGGTCAATTAAGAGCAATTTCTTTTTCTTGTTTGTAGTCCTGTAGTTATCTTTGCGTTAAAATAGATTGGTAGAAATGATTTTTTTTTGTAATTTTTTGCTTAGTTTGATTAGAGGAATCTGAAAAAAGAGAAGTATGTAAAAGTATTTGCTCGACTGTTTTCTCAAATAATTAGCTTATTGAGAACTTATGTTCAAATAAGCACAATGTGTAGAAATATTCTTTTTAATTTTCCTTTTTGTGCTTATTTTTAATCGAGCTGTAACATCAAATAAGGCCAATTATTTCATATGTACTTCTGTACTTCCTGTATCGAAATAGATTTGGAAATAATTTTTTCCTAAATTTTCTTTTTGCTTCTTGTTAATTTAGGAATCTGAAAAAAAAGAGAAATCTGAAAAAGATATTTGTTTTATTTATTTCGCAATGTATTGGTCTGTCGACAAATGTACGGTCAAATAAGGCCACTTTTTTTATTTGCGGCCAAATAGATTTGGAGAAATATATTTTTGTTTAAAAAAAGTGTTTTGTTGTTTATCTTTAATTGAAGAATCTTAAAAAAAGAGAAGTCTGAAAAAATATTGGCTTGATTAATTTTTCAATTTATTTATCTGTCGAGATATGTATGGTAAATTAAGACCTTTTTTGCATATGGTTCAGCTATTTTCCTTGCTTACAAATAGATTTGTAGAAATATTTTCGTTTTTTTTTTGCTTATTTTCAATTGAGGAATCTGAAAATCCTTTCTTTGCTTCAAAATGGATTTTAAGCAATTTTTTTTGTTATATTTTTCTTTTTTTTACTTATTGGTAATTAGGCTGTATGGTCAATTAAGGCCAATTTAGCTTTCTATGTGGTTCTATAGTTTTATTTTTGTCCAAATAGATTTGGAGCAATGAATTTAGTTTTTAAATAGTTTTATGTTTTAATGCCTGTTTTAATTGATGAATCTGCTCGAGCGATTTCTCAATTTATTTGCCAAGTAATGCCAATTTTTTATGGTAATTCTGTAATTTTGTTTTCGTCCAAATAGGTTTGATTCTTTGTTTCTGCAAGTTTTTAATTAAGCAATCTGAAAAAAGAGGAGACTGAAGAAAAACATATGCTTGATAGATATCGCTGTATAGTCAATTGTTTGGCCAGTCAACAGCTGTATCGTTATGTAAGGCCAAGTGTTTTTTAGTAAACAGATGGTTCGTACGCTATTTAAATAAAAAAATGAATTTTGGATTGCGAGATGCCGTAAAAAATATAGAAATAAGATTGAATGAAAAAACAAAAACAGCAAATTAATTTTTATGGAAAAAAAGAAACTTACTAAGGAATTTGTTGAATATCAGAATAAAAATAAATAAATAAAAAATAAACAGAAAGAAACACGTGAGGAAAACATGCGGTAAGTTTTTACAGCAAATGAATTTGATCGAACCACCACATTTATTTTAGGTAGGCTTGTTGTAATTTAAATGAAAAACATGGAATTTTGGAATGCGAGATTCCGTTAAAAACAAATGTAGAAATAAGATTGACTGCAAAAAAAAAAAAAGAACAGCAAATGAATTAGTAAGAAAAACAAAATAATTTGTACATTCGAGACAAGTTCAAATATGAAGTTATTTACACAGATTTACCGAAGGAAAATTACCAAGAATCACCTGTAACACGTGGGAAAGAATAAAAATGGGAGGGGGGCAAAAAATCCGGTAAGTTTTTACAGCAAATGAAATCGATCGAAGCAAATGGATGCTATTAATATTTTAAAGAATTAAACAAATTTATTTTAGGAAGGCTTTGTTTTAATCAAAATACTTGGAATTTATTTTTTTTTAAATGTAATCTTGGAATTTAAATTAAAAAAATGTAATTTTGGAATTGAATGAAAAAAAACAGCAAATGATTTTTTATGGAAAAAAGAAGCTTACCAAGGAATTTGTTGAATATCAGAATAAAAAAAATAAATAAAAAATAAACGGAAAGAAACACGTGAGGAAGAAAGCAAATGAATTCGATCGAAACAATTTTTAAGAATTAAATTTATTTTAGGTAGGCTTGGCTTTAACCAAAACACTTGAATTAGCACAAATTGTCGGAAGGTATATATAAAAAAGTACAGCAAATGACATCGATCGAAGCAAATGAATACTATTTTTTTTGGATTTAATCTAATCACTTGAAATTTAAATTAAAAAAAAATGGAATTTTGGAATGCGAGATGCCGTAAAAACAAAACAAACAAATAAAACTTATTTTTGATGGAGGAAATAAACACATGAATTATAAATTTACATTTTGGATAAACAAATGAAATAAAAAATGTAAAAATAAGAGATGCCTATTATACTTAGCGATGTAACACTGCAAAATGTTGTCATGCCAAATCGTCAAATCGTAGTGAAATCATTCCCTCGTGCATTCTACCGGAAATAAAATTTGACCACATTTAAGAAAAATCTTTTTATTTATTTTATATATTTTTATAATTTGAGATGTTAATTTATAGACAGTCTGAAGCTTTCAAATAAATTGGTAATGTACAAATATGGTTTTATTGATAACGAACGAACCCAGAATTTCATTTCTAATTCGAAATTCGAAATCGTCAAATCGTCGTGAATTGCCTGCAAACCGGAAATAAAATAGAACATAGTTCTGCATTTACGAAAAATATTTTTATTTTATTTAATATATTTTTATAATTCGCGAGGTAAATTTATTTTAATAACATAAAAACATCCCTCGACTCTAAAAATGGGTAGTCTGAAAATTTCAAAAAAATTGGTAACGTAGAAATATGGTTTTATTCACTTTTAACGAACCACATTTACATTTATATATATATATATATATATATATATATATATATATATATATATATATATATATATATATATATAGATATATATATAGATTTGTCTTTACATAAGCGCATATGTAAAGACAAATGTAACTAGCTTAACATCTGTATTGAGCACTCTCGTATGGACCTCGTTATATTTCACTGGTCACCCTACCCTTAAAAATAGCAACCTCAAATATATATATATATATATATATATATATATATATATATATCAGTAATTATTCTATAAAGAAACTACATATTTATGTTTACGTAATCATCCGTGGCCAAATGATACATACAGAGGACAGACAGAGGGGTTCGAACTCGGTTTAAATGCTACCATTGACTGTACAGTCCGATATTAAGCAGCAACTAATATGAGAAAGAAAATAATTTGAACGCTGTAAGATGTCGGATCAGTTTCATGTATAATAAGCTTAGACGTACTATGTTCTACAGAAATACTCTTTAAGTCAATAAATACAAACACACACACACACACACACACACACACACACATATATATATATATATATATATACATATATATATGTGTGTGTGCGTGTGTGTGTGGGTGTGTGATTTTAAAATATAATCACTATGATGATTTAGGCAAATCAATATGATAATGAAAAAAGAGGAAAATACGATCTATCTAGAGAAATGTGCGTAAGTGATATATTAGGAACGTAAAAATCTATATAGCTATAAATTCTAGATTTCCTCTTTTTGACATTGATACTAGAAGCCCACGTTATTTATTAATAGTCTTTATGAAAAGTCTTAATATTCGTAGTCATAGATATGCGGGCGACTATATGAGGTTGTACTAAGTTGCATATGTCTTTAAAAACTAGCGTTCATTAATTGCTTAATTATGTTTATGGTTTGATGATTGATTTCATTTTAGGATTTCCCTGAATAGATTTATGCATCGTTTCGGCATGCTGCATATCTGCGTATAATTTTGAATGTAAACGTTCTTGCATATATATATATATATATATATATATATATATATATATATATATATATATATAAAGGAACACACCGTATTATGTGTTCATCAACGTTTCGTCTTTATTTCGAGACTTAAAGAGGAACACACCGCATTATGTGTTCATCAACGTTTCGTCTATATTTCGACACTTCCTCTGGAACGTTGATGAACGCAATACGGTTTGTTCCTTTCTAATTCTGTATTTTGTCGGAATACTATTTCCATATTTCTCATCATATATATATATATATATATATATATATATATATATATATATATATATATATATATATATGTAATGTATTTTTAAATGCATTTTTCGCTGGTAAAATAGCTGTTAAGAGGTTAAATAGAGTTGAAAATAAAACCATTTACTTTGGTCTGGTGTAAGTCAACTATAACCTTTTTTTGCGGATTCTCTAATTCAAGTTCAAGACTAAATAATGTTATTACATTTGGTTGTTGTATCAGTTTGGGTTTAGTTTATATGATAACGGATGAGGCTAGTGATGTATATGTTTCGTTTTCGACTCTTGATGGTAGCACCTAAATTATTATTTTTTTTTTACTTTTAAATGCAATACTATATATTAGGTGCAATATAATAAACACTAGAAATGGTTCCATTACAATACGAAATCTGCACGAACTAAAATATAATATATATAAACGTACTTTACGACGGGGCATCTATGGGTTGATCCATAGTACCCTAGAATACAGAATTAAAACAAAATAACAATATTTATCATATGCTTTACTTAGTGGTACCTATTTTATAATCGGTAATATAATGACAAATAAGCGATTAAAGATGATTTCTCATGCAAACCTAAATTATCTAATAATAATTGATCAGAATATTACATGCCAATATTCATACAATATAAAGAGTAAGAAATATTATCCTCCATAGAATAAATCTTAACGTATTTTGTATGCCCATATATATGGCTCCTTAATAGGAATTCCCGCAACACCGCTTTTGTAATTCTTGTGTTGGTGCGATACTTATGAGAAAAGGATCGCTTTTGTAATAATGCGTTGTTTTGGCTTCAACGTATATATTACGCATGTTATGTTATTCAAATTCACCCAGCGCTTCTAAGGAACACAAATCTTAAGGTGAATCTCGCGTGACCAACGCACCGTTCCGAGATTTAAAAAAAACTACCGTAAAAACAATAAGCGGACTTCTTGCTGATTCTCTGCTCCAACAATAGCATGGCAAAAAAAAGAAGAAAGAAAGACATACTGAAGATGAAGCTTTGCTTCGAAATATATTTATGAATTTTAATATAAATTTCAAACAAAATAAATGTCTGTTTATTTTGTTATGATGCGTTGTTGTGACTTCAACCATATATAATACGTATTTTATTTATTTAAAATCAACCAACGCTTCTCAGGAACAAAAATCTTAATGTGAATCCCACGTGACCAACACGGCGTTCCGAGATTTAAAAATCTACCGTAAAAACAACAACCGGACTTCTACTTGCTGATTCTCTGCCCCAAAAACAACATGGAAAAAAAAAGAAAGAAAGACATTCTGAAGATGAACCTTTGCTTCGAAATATATTTATGAATTTCAATATACATTTTAAAAAAATAATGTTAGTTTATTCTGTAATAATGCGTTGTTTTGGCTTCAAACGTATATAATACGTATTTTATTTTATTCAAACTCAACCAGCGCTTCTAAGGAACACGAACACACACACACACACACACACACACACACACACACACACACACACACACACACACACACACACACACATATATATATATTAAAGGACAATTCCTTTTTCTAAATAATTTATTTTAATTATAACATTGTTTAAACTAAATAGTTTCATGTCAAACTGTTTTTGGTACTTAAAATATTTAATCTACATATTAATACGAGAGCGTGACTCTTATTTTGTGTGTCACATTTTTTCTTCCGAGTGTCTGTCGTTTAATTGTAATGCCTTTCCATTTCTTGTAATAAATAATTTTTCCAAGAATTCTTTATAAGTTGTTGTTTCGGTCTCGATTATTGCTGAAGGAACACAAGTTATATATACATACATTCTTGTTTTTTTCATAAGTTTTGGTTTCGGTTTTGATTCAATTTGATTCACCCACGTGATATGGATATATGTTTTTTAAATTACAAGTTTATAATATATGAGAATGGATCGAATATTGACTCTTATAGTAATATATACGAAATGTGCATGACTTAAAAAATCATATTCAAGCATAGTTTACGACCAGGCTATGCAGGGCGTCTCTGCTAGCTTCGATATATACTTTTGTAGTTTTAACAACAGAGCTACAATGATATCAGGGGGTGACTCCATTGACGCTGAACATCCACAGAATGCCAACATCATTATATTAGATGTGAAAGAGTTCACTGTAGAATTTCGACAGGTCCCGCTAGTCTACATATTACTAAGATAGCGTGTGTGTTATTTTATGTCACGCTCGCATTTTTTTCTAGTGACAGTTGTTTAATTGTTATTTCTTGTAATAAATAATTTTACTAAGAATTCTTCAAACGATTCCGTTTCGGTTTCGACTTAGATGATAGATGATCACACTGAAGTCATCTATTTTTCTATAAATAATTTTATCCGTAATTCTTCATGGATTTTTATTTTAGTTTCGATTATAACTGAAGGAAATCAAGTTCGGTTTCGATTCAACCCGATGCACCCAAGTCATATGGATATATATATATATATATATATATATATATATATATATATATATATATATATATATATATATATATAATTTGGGGTTGCTATTTTCCAAAAGTAGGGTAACCAGTGAAATATAATGGAGTTCATACAAGAGTGCTCAATACAGAAATAGAGCAGGTTACATTTGTCTTTACATAAGCAGTAGTTTTACATAAGCAGCTCTAGTTAGTAAATACTAGTAGACCGAACCATGCTCATGACTGTGTAGCAATAAACCACTGCTTATGTAAAGACGCATGTATATATATATATATGTGTGTGTTTATATATACACACATATATATATACATACATATATACGTATATACATATGTATATATATATATATATATATATATATGTAATGAAATCACACCTTTATAATATACAAGTATACAAGAATCGATAGATAATCGACTCTGTAATGCATGAAATCTGCATGAATTCAAATACCATATTTAAGCGAACTTTACAACCGGTCTACGCCGGGCGTCCCTGCTAGCTTAGATAAATATTTGTAGTTTAGTTTGCAGTTTTAACAAAAAAAAAAAAAAAAGCTACAATTATATGAGGGCGTCTCCATTTACATTGAACATGCACAGAATGCCAATATAAATATATTACATATGAATAAGTCCGCTATAGATTTTCTAAACTAATGATAAATACGATAGTAGCAAAAAATATCATATTTACGCGTATTTACGATATCATAAACATAATATACGGTATTACTAAAAAATATCATATGTAAGCGTATTTTACGACCGGGCAATTGTGGGTTACCTTCGATGATATATATAAATATATAATATTTATAATCTGTGAATTGTTGCTATTTTGAAGCTTATCTAAATCTCATAATCAGATTGTTCGAATCCTCAACGCTTACCATTGAGCTACACTTCTTTTTCAATTTTGTAGATCGTAGTCGTTAAAAATGTTGGTATTGGACGGATACATAGCGTGCGTTAGTTATGTAAGTGTTCTTAATGTTGGTCGTGGTCGTGTCAGTCCGGGGCAGACTGGGTCTCGAATTGAAGTTTAGGCTAGGAAATGGGAAGACGTCCAAAAGTAAACCCCAGTGACACTAAACATAAAATTACAGAGTTGGTGTTAAGGTCAGCCAGTGAAATCCTCCACAAATAGATGGTTTGGTACGTCAGTGGTACGGCAAAGACAAAGGAACCCTGAGTGAGTCATTGGAATGAGGTGTCGGCCGCTTGGACCAACACACACAAAAAATCGGCTCAGCCTAAGAAACAAAAAAGAAAAAGAAAAAAGAAATAAAAAGAAACGAATAAGAGATATAGACGGAGAAACAGAAACTGAAAAGAGGTATGAAAAAAAGAAAGAAAGAAAGACATGGAATTAAAAAAAAAGCGGAAAACAAAAACTAGAATAAAACGTCGGAAAAAGTAAAAAAAAAAATAAAGAAAAAAAAAAAAGAAAGAAAAGAAATGGAATTGAGATTCGAAAAAAAAAACAACGAGGAAAAAGAAAAATAGTAAAAGGTGAATTAAAGAAGACTAAGCAAGAGTTTTACATAGGGAAACTACAAGACAAATCTAATATATAAAAATCCATGACTGTCTGTCTGTCTCCATATTTTTCAGCTCTATCTCTCCGAAACTAAAAGCCGCAGAGCTTGGAATGGGGCGTTGAATATTGGACTTTCTTATGGACCGTATTTTTATAAGTCTTTAGCCGGTTAAAATAAATTCCAAGGAGTCAAAAATGGGTCAAAATTGAAATGATTGTAATACATTTTGTACATTCATCTAAGTTTATTTAAAATTGTTAATATTTAATCAGTTTTTTACAGTGGTAACTTTAGCAGCTTTAAGTTCTACAGTTTTACTTTCGGTTTCGATGCAAGCGGACGGCATTAAAATACTGTTTTTTTTTAAAAAATCAGGGCGCTATAATAATATATTCGAGATCTGGAAAAGTTAAAATATGATATTAAAGCGTAGTTAACAACCAAACAAAGGTAGACATCCGCGAACTAGTAAGAAATAATAAAATAAACGGCAAAGGTTATTTTAAAATACTTGAGGAATAAAACGAAGTCTTCAGATTTAATAGCAAAATAAAAAGGGTAAATACAAAAAACTCAATTATAAAAATTATAATTGAGTACGTTATAATTTTTATTAATTCATGAATAGTCCCAACATCTATAAGTTATTTTAATTGACTGTTATTTTTTCACCTTTGTCTATATTTTTTTAAGAAAATAATCTGGGAATTTGGCTATTTATTTATTTCTTATTTGCATCATTTATTTTGTTTCCACCTCGATTATCATGATTTATTTTAAAACAAAGATATTATCTTTTTCTGTGCGACTATATATATATATATATATATATATATATATATATTAATTTTATTTATACAAACATTAATGGCTACATATGTGCATACATGTTTCTGTAATCCCCCAACGTGGGTGATTACAGAAACATGTATGCACATATGTAGCCATTAATGTTTGTATAAATAAAATTAATATACCTGCTCTGTTCACTCATTGAGCACTATTTTGGTAGACACATGTTGTTTCATGGGATGTACTTCTAGGAAACTAAACTCTACTGGCTATATATATATATATATATATATATATATATATATATATATATATATATATATACTAGCAAAAGTACCCGTCGTTGAGTGGGTTAAAAAAACCGCCGAGAGTAAATGGACTCTGATTTATGAAAGTGTGATAGGTTATGAAAAGGAAGGGTTGTAATGAGATAGCTTCAATTTGGGGTGGGGGCTATCAAAACCAAAAGAAAATATGATGAAAGTAAAAATAAAATGGATAAACCCCATAATTTATTATAAACTGCCTGTTTGCACTGAAACACTTATCACAATATTCTGAGGATCTATATTAAAAAACCTTGTTAAACTTTGTGACATATTTCCATTCCGTGGAGGTCAGGTGCGAACGAACACCCCGTACTTTTATTATACCATATTTCTTAAAACTGAAACATAATTATCAGAGTATACTTAAGCAGATAGATGTGAAAAGTATTTATTAAAGTGTGTGCCTATTTCCATTCTATGAAGGCCAGGCGCGAACGCAGACCCTACAATGTTATTATATCATCCCTATTTAAATTAAAACATACTTATCAAAGTATTCTAATGTACATCTATATAAAAAAAACACTTGTAAACGTGTTTTTTTTTTAATTTTGAATTTGTTTTTTTTTTGTTATTTCCATACTTTGTTGAGCAGACGCGAACGTAGACCCCACAATTTAAATGAACCACCGTTCTGCCAGAGCAAACATACCCATTCCGGTGTCTCGATACATCTTCTTCTCAATATATGTAATGAGTTTTTTAAAATAGTTAACCATATGGGAGCTAATTCGTGACCAGACACACACACACATACACATTCAGCTTTATATATTATATATATATATATATATATATGTATATATATATATATATATATATATATGATTAAAATCTAAGTAGACCCTGCTTGTTTGCATCCAGTCTCCAACGATTGTATGATTCCATCTAATGAAAAAGTAGGAATTAAAATGTATATGTATATATATATATATATATATATATATATATATATATATATATATATATATAAATATATATATATAAATTATATGGCATCCCTTTTATAAAAGACCGTATCATACAACCGAAGAAGACAAAATGCAGGAAAGCAGTGTACACACACACACACACCACACACACACACACACACATATATATATATCTTCTTCTATTCTTCTTCTATTCTTCTTCTTTCTTCTTCTATCTATCTTCTTCTTCTTCTATTCTATATAAATAAAATGAACTCATTTTCCCGTCTGATTTTGACATTAATAGGATTAAAAATCAAGATATTTCATGCAAATATAATATGCACAAACGGCAGAACAATATCTGAGGTGTGTTATAGGCTTATTATTTCTCAAATGCCTCGATAATCTTAGATTTCTATACTTTTTCTGCTGAGAAGTCACGGCCAAAATCGGTTAAGATCAATGGAAGTGGTAAAATATTTTCTCTCTAATAAATTCCTCCTCCCCCTGCCACCACTTAACACCGTTTGGGGATCGTTCACAAGGAACAGTTGAGAAGAGAACACCGGTTCTTTCATGTTAAGTTATTTAAAATCACTAAACTAAGCTGCAGTGCTCTGTGGCGTAGTGGTTAGCGTGCTGGACAATCCACATTATATTTTCACGTTCGCGCCGACCTACCGTAGTCGTTTTTTTTTTCCTAAACAACTGGAATGGACTTTTCTTGGTGGCCGAACTGTTAACGTTGCAGATGTTTTTTGTTTTTTTTTCACACTTTATTTTCCTACTTTTACTCATGACTCCGGGTTTGATCCTTCCTACTTACCTACCATAACATTTTTACCCCCCCCCCTCGTCCCGGAAACAAACACTCGGGCAACGCCGGGTACCCCCGCTAGTATATATATAAATTTGCCTTCCTAATTGTTTGAATCTTATTCGATGATCTGGCGCTTCCATCTATTAAAAAATATGCAAAATGAATTTATATATATATATATATATATATATATATATGTATATATATATATATATATATATATATATATATATATATATATGTATATATATATATATATATATATGAGAGTGATTTTAGTTAAGTTATTTTACAGAATACACTCAATTATTACCGATAACACTGGTCAACAGCAAATTTGGTGTCTCAGTTTTGTAAGCTGCTTTGGAGCAATTTTGATGTGTTGAATCCAAAAATAACACTTTTTTTCTGGGTCAGTTAGACATTTTAAGCTATCGTTAATTTTCTATTTTTTAACTTTTAAATACCCGAGAAAGGTACAACAGAAGTATTAACCATTTACCGTTTAAAGTTCTATTACCTGAACAAATTTACATTTTTTTAGCACTAGCATTACAAAGAAGAAAGCATTTGAATAAACAATTTTTGATTAAATTTTAATTAGGGAGTCTAAGTTTTGCGATTATTATGCGATATTTAAAGATAAGATAAGACTTTATTTGGCCCATACGGGAATTCAATGGTAAAACTTGTTATTAAAACACACCAACATATGAAAGCAGACAAGAAGGTAAGTCTTACGTATTGGTTCTGTGTGTTTCAGAGTCAAATTATTTAATTACTGTGCGATTAAAACTGTTCACAGGACATAGATATAATTGTGCCGAATCTTTTCGATACAGACATTAAATTTCATGGAGACAACGTACACAAATTTAATTTTTAATTTTTTTCAGGTATACAATGGCGACTCGACGAATGTGTGTAAATAAGCCAGGTTTTTTTTTGCTATGTGTGTGGTGAATACACACTTGCGCCAAATCGCAATACTGCCACCACCTTTATCAAGCGCGTTTACTATGCATATTTTGGCATGAAGTTCGGCGATCAAGACAAAAGTTGGGCACCTCACATGGTTTGCAAAAGATGCACAGAGCATCTCCGCCAATGGAGCAAAGGCACGCGAAAGTCCATGAACTTTGGTATCCCCATGATTTGGTGAGAACCTTCAAACCATGCAACCGATTGCTACTTTTGTGCTATGAATGTCATGGGGATTAAATCGCAGAACACTGGAGTATCCCAATCTGCCGTCAGCTATGCGCCCTACTCCTCATAGTGAAGAAATTCCCGTACCTGTATTTGAAGATACAAGTATTGAAGAAAGCAGCAGTAGCCAGGATGAAACTCAAAGCATTACCACTACCGATGATCATCATGATGCATCCTTTCCCGATGACAATAATGAGCAGCTAAAATTGTTTTCCCAAAACGAACTAAACTATCTTGTTCGCGATTTAAATTTGCCAAAAGACTCTGCCGAACTTCTTGCATCTCGTTTAAAGGACAAGAACATGCTAAATGGTAAAGTTAAGATAAGTTTCGTCCGTACCAGGCACCAGGAACTTTTAAGATATTTTACTCAAGAAAAAGAATTAGTCTATTGCAATGACATAGTAGAGAGCTACTGAAACATCTCGGCGTACCTGAATACAAATCAGAGGACTGGCGACTTTTTATCGACAGCAGCAAAATGTCTTTGAAATGTGTATTGTTACACAATGGAAATCAATTTGCATCTGTGCCATTCGCACATTCGACAACATTAAAAGAACAGCATGAAGCAATTAAGTACGTCCTAGAAAAAAATCTTATGACCAACATAAATGGCTGATTTGCGTTGACTTAAAAATGGTCAACTTCTTGCTTGTTCAACAGTCTGGATTTACCAAATACCCATGCTTTTTATCCCTCTGGGATAGTAGGGATCGTACTCAACATTACGTGAAAAAAGAATGGCCAGTACGTGAAGAGCTTGCAAGTTGTAGAGCAAAAAATCTGATAAACAAGCCTCTAGTTGACAGGGGACGTATTTTATTTCTTCCACTGCACATAAAGCTCGGTTTGATAAAGCAATTCACAAAAGCCCTGGATAAAGATGGGTTTTTTTTTCAGTTTCTGTGTAAAACCTTCCCCAATTTGTCAACTGAAAAATTAAAAGCTGGTATTTTTGATGGTCCTCAAATTAGGCAGCTGATCAAAAACTCTCCCGCGTTTGAGGAGACCATGAATCCTGTTGAGCAACAAGTGTGGAATTGCTTTGTTCAGGTCGTGATGAATTTCCTAGGCAACACAAAAGCAGAGAACTATAAAGATCTAGTAGCAAACATGTTAGTGGCCTTTAGGAACCTTGGCTGCAATATGAGCATAAAAATGCACTACCTGTACTCGCACATGGACCGCTTTCCCGAAAATCTTGGCTCTTTAAGCGATGAGCATGGAGAGCGCTTTCACCAGGACTTGAGAGAAATGGAATCACGCTACCAGGGAAGGTGGGACATGGTGATGATGGCGGACTACTGTTGGAATTTAAAAAGAGATGTGCAAGCACCAAAACATTCGCGACAATAAAAAAAAAACGAAAATTTAGACCGTAATAATGCAAACATTAAGTTTTCATTTTTCGTTACATGTACTGTACATGAAGTGTACATGATTCTTTGTTAGAATACAGCAATTTTATCAAAAAACTGACATTTTGCCATTGAAACATCATTAGTAAATCTTGAAAACATTGTTTTAAAAAATATAAGTCGCATAATTTTAAATTCAAATTTACAAAACAATTTGACCTCCGAGAGCAAAATGGATATTAATTCTAGATTTAGCATGGCAAAAATATAGTAAATCAGTTAAAAAATATCAGACACCTTTTAAAAAGTTTATTTTTGTTGACCAGTGTAATCAATAATCAAAACAGTTATTTTAATTTTTCTATCATCGGTAAAGCATTTTCCCATGTAGTCGCTTAGCAACAATGATGGGTCGTGAAAATTCTACTGTGGGTAAGTAAATAGCGTATATTTTTTTTTTTTTTTTTTGCACGACGTGATTTGTAGGTTCCAACTCTGCACATAAATTTCTTATTTTTAATCATTACCTACAAAAGATTTTCTCTGTGTGTGTGTGTGTGTCTTTTATTTTCTCTTTATGTTTTCATGTCCTGGTCTGTAGATTAAAACCTCGCACGTAAATTTCTTAATGTGTGTTTTTTTTTTACTAACTGGAAAGAAGTTTATATAAACAATTTTAGGAGGAAAATACAGTAGTCTCCCTAGGGTCCAAACTAGAATAACATATATTTTGGACAAAGTTACCGCATGAAGGCATGTGAAGCTTCCTCCCTGGCGATTTCACGGATTTCGATGACAATAAAAATAGAGGAGTGTGAAATATTGGTTGGTCGTCATCAAATTCGCGAGCAACGTCGGGAATCCCAGCAAGAATCGAAACCAAACCACACACACACACACACACAAACACAAACACACACACACACACACACACACACACACATATATATATATATATATATATATATATTCGTTTGGGTTTCGATTCTAGCTGATGGCACCCATCTTATATATATTAGGTTGGTGCAAATTTAATGCCCTTTTTATCATATATATATATATATATATATATATATATATATATATATACGAATGTATAGAGAATCGTTCCTATAATAATAAGTACGTACTTAATTTGTATTAATTATCTTCAAGGCCTGCTAGTATATATATATATATATATATATATATATATATATATATATATATATATATATATATATATATATATATCATCCTGAGTTATTCACCGTTTGATCCCTATGACTATTTTCCTATATATTATCACCTAAATTTCCTGTGAAATATTTCATAGTTTAGAATTGGTTTTCGTGTGAAAAAAAAAGTTTTTTTATTGGCTGTAAATTGTGATGAACGCAGACAGTAACGTATCTGCTAATAACTTAATTTCTATAAATCATTCTCTTTAATTATTATTATTGTTACACGGTTTCTCTTATCTTTTAGTTCGCTCGTGTCTTTCCCTTAATCTTTTTCATCTCTGTCTCTCTCCATGTTTTCTCTTTTTTTCTCGTGCCTTCCCCTCTCTTACTTTCGAATTTAATAAAGAACAGATAGTATTAAAATGCTGGCATAGTTTATTATTCAATAAAACGATAAACAATTAATTCATATAAAATGTAACAAGCAGAAGAGAGGCGGGGTGATAGTATGAGAAGGTAAATCAAGGGGAAGCGAGTAATTTGACATTTTTTAAAAATGCTTATTTAAACCTGGTTTTAGAAATTCGTTCTTGCTGAATGATCAAATCATTGAAATACGCGAGATAAGTTAGTGTAAAAGCTAAGCAGTTGTTGTGTGTGTGTATATGTCTTACTTGCCTCCCCACAAGGGCAGGGTTAGACACGAGGTCGTTTTTTATGTTGGGGGGACCAGCTCCTCCCAAAATTACACTCTGGTTAATAATAAATATACTAAAAATGCATCAGTCATGAGGGATTTCTCCTCCATTAACTGAGACCAAAAAGTTAGGTGAAAAAAAGTGCAGCATGAGAACAGATACTACACTTTGAGTTATATTTTTTAAATTTATTTATTTTTTAATTTATTTTTATTTTTTTAATATATTTTGTTTTTACTTTTTATATATTTTTCATTTATTTTATTAGATGTTTTATATTTATTTTTAAATATTTTTATCTATATTTTATATATTTTTTATTTACTCTGAAAAGTGTAAAATAAAACAGGCACAAGGTCATTAAAACATTGGGACGGGTTGTCTGTGGTCATCGTTGTTACTGTACCTTTGCTAGTCTATGCTTGATCTTAGCTAAATTCTCATTCACCACAATAGCTCAAGCACACCGGTGGTCATTCTACATAAATTTCCAAATCATATCGATTGTGTGTTTTTTTGTGTATATTATTTTCGTTTTTGTTAATAAACAATAAAATAAATTAGTTAACAAAATCTTTTATAAAACGTCGTGTGTTTACATTTTATTTCATTGCGATATTTTTTAAAATGTTTGTGTGCCCCTCCCAACTCTCTCTCTAGTTTGCAAAATAGCCACTGTTTTTCGGCTTGATGTTGCCCGAATATAAGCAAGTCCTTTTTCATATGGGGCTGAAATTCTAGACATGATCAAAGAAACTTGGATTATTTTGGGGTGGGTATGTAAAGTTTCTCCAAGATTGCTTATTGGGAAGCCGGCGACGAAAAAGAAAGGATCGGGGTGTTGGCGTCTTGGGGGTTTTCTATCGCGGAGGAAAGGGGCATTCACGCGGCTAGCTAAGACCCTAGTCTAAACACTTCTTTTTATGCGCCTGGAGTCCTGCAGAATTTGGAATCGTGTGCGCCATGCTTGAATGGGGAGCACGAACTCCAACTTGGCACCTCTACGCCTGTACAGGGTCACTATATTTATCCATCTTTGACCTAAAGCCTCGGAATACACTCTTGTCCTATCACTTCTGATCTTTATCTTCTGTAGGTGCTATAAGAAGGGAATCAGATCTTGATAATGAAATATTCATCCCCGCGCTTCTATTGAACTCTTGCCCTCCATATCACCATTCTGTCTACGGCCAGGATCGCAAGAACACCATTCGTCTCTTCCTGTTCCACGACGGCTCTGCGATGTAGATGACGTTCAGCGGGCAAGGCTGTTCGGGATCGATGCGAGCCATCACCTCGTTGATATACGACCAGTACCGTCTGAGTCCGCTGCAATCGAACACTTTGATCTTGCCCTGAAATCAAGAACCCTTAAAAGACTAATTCAGAAAAGCGTGAAACTAAAGAAAGTACAAGTAACTAGCACGTGGAATAAATACATAACATGGTCAATGGAGATATAGCAAGACGTGAAAAAGAGGAACCAGAAGACGTCAAGAACGAATGTACAAGGAACAGTGGAAATATGTGTAAAGTAAAATAAAAACAAAAATCGATGAAAAAGGAAAGAAGAAAATGGTGAATAAAACGACAACCTAAAGAAACACATGACAATTAGAAGATACAAAAACAAATAGAAATAAAAAAATAATCCAAATAAATTACAATGAAATGCGTAGAAAATAAAACAAGAGGTTACATTAGTGGCTGTAAAATGAAAGAATAAAAGCAACAGTTATCCCCCCTGCAAATGTACGACTGGGTTATTATAATATATATATATATATATATATATATATATATATATATATATATATATATATATACACACACACATACTAGCATCGTATTTATAGCGAAAAAGGTTTGCACGTTTAGTTAGATACTATATATTATTTCCATGTTAAAAATGTCAATGCTATAGGACTTTGTTTACTTGTGGGGCTTAAAGACATGCCACTCTTTTTTTTTTTAGCCATTTTTTATTAATCTGTTTTGTAGGCGTATATGTTATTAGCAAATGAACTATAAACGGTCCTATCTATTTGGTCATTACATGTACATTTGCAAGATACTAACATCTATCATTTTGTGGACCTCGGACTACTGGTGAATAATGGATGTTCACACACACTCACGTCAAAGCTTAAAAATTGGATCCACGAGACTGGATTAACTTAAAACCGTGCATAGTAAGTAAAACATAGGAAGAAAGGAAAAGAAATGCCATAATAAGAAACGAGACGACGAAGAGAATAAAGACGTAACAAAGCGCGGACACGCGTATGCCAATGCATACGAAATGCGAAATGATGTCATCATGAGGAAAAAAGAATAGACTCAAAACGATCGTGTGCAACAGCTAGAGAAGCATGTTTGGGACCACGCTCGGGAAAACGTTCGGGAACACGTTCGAAAGCACGTTTGAGACCTCGGTCGGAATCACGTCCGAAATCACGATATAGGCGTGATGAAGTTCGATAGGACAGACGGCAGAGCGAAGGACACGATCAAGTTTTATTAGGGAAAGTATCCGGACATAAATTTCGTTGTTACAGCATGAAATAGTGTGTTGAGTTACTACTTGTCTTCTGCCCCTTGCAACGTACTCTGTAACAACGTGTTGGATTCCGGGTGACTTCATGTAAACGCTAAGTAAACGTGTGTAGCATTATAAAAAGAAGAATTAGGGGAACAAACTACAAAACAAGTATAATAAATTGAAATTTAAGAAGGATACAATAGAAGGTTTAAAATAGCACGAGATTAAGAACTAAAAGAGGAGAACGTTTACAATTTGGAAAATGAAAATGAATAATAATAATAATAAGAAGAAGAAGAAGAAGAAGAAGAAGAAGAGGAAGAAGAAGAAGAAGAACAATAATAATAATGATAATAATAATGATAATAATAATAATGTTAATGATAATAATAATGATGATAATGATAATAATAATAATGATGATAATAAGAATGCTGATAATGATAATAATGATAATGATAATAATAATAATGATAATGATAATAATGATGATGATAATAATAATGATAATTATAATAATAATGATAATAATAATGATAATAATAATTATGATGATAATTATAATTGTGATGATAATGATGATGATAATAATAATAATAATAATAATAATAATAATAATAATAATAATAAAGAGAGTATTTGAGGAGAAAAACTAGAAAACATATATAATTGATTAAAATTATTAATTATTATAAATAAGCAAAACTAAAACAGTACGATATACAGACATACAAAACACTTTATAACATAACTGCGAGAGAGAAACTAATAATTAAATAAATAAATAAATAAATGAAACGCTTATTCGCTCTCTCAGCCGAGTATGGCAGTATTCTACATCTCTTAAAAGCACAGATTGACTAAAATAGAGAGGGTTATTGCGATATTTGTACTGGTACACCACCCGAAAATCTCTCCTTTCTTAGCAGGGTACGAAAAACTATCTCTAAGGTAATAAACTGAACATTGCTATGGAGCTTTCCACCCAACCCCCTTGCTGTAAGGTTGCTTGTTTTATTCGTAATTAAATTGGCATATACCCTAGCAAACACTCACCGGCTGCTTAAAGTAAACATCCCAGAGTATCATCTACATCCCACTCCTTTGATCCCCAGATACCAGAGAGATTTATACTGCCTCTTCTTACTCTCTGCTTTCTGCTCCCTGTTTCTCTCAGCATAATAACCTGCAGAAATCTATAAAAGTTAAAAAGGTTGTATGTTGGGACACTTCTCAACTTATATACTCAACGATTTTTTATCCACAGACTTGTACTTTGTATACAGCCTATTCAGGCATGTGGAAAACTTGTTAATCCGTTTTCATCCAGAAAAAAGACTGCTAAGCGATCATAATTATAAAGTTGGTACGTGAAAGTTGCTGTTTCTTTTTAAATCTATTGCTCAATTGTTTAACGAATGCGCATGCGTGAATATTTAAAATTACAGATTACTTATATTATTAATAATAAGTAGTTTAAAACACTTTTTAAAATTCGTGTCAAGCTGGTTTATTGGTTATCATTCTTGACGAACTGTCTTTCGGTTTTGGTTTCGTCTACAACTCGAGTATTGTTTTTTTTTTACAAGAAGCGACCTGCTTATAAAAACACATAATACTCGCATGCACATATTCTGAGTTCCTGTATTTATTAAAATATATATTTAAGCATATTTTAAGATCGGGTTACGCTGGTCGGTCTGCTAGTTTAAATAAAAAGTGAACAAAAGCATACCAAAAAATAAATAAATAAATAAAATAAAACAACTAAAGATGCTTCTATGGGATTGTTCCCTAATTAACTTTTGCTTCGTAGGTTTCAATTGCACTATGTCTTGTAAATTGTGAATATTAGAGAATAAAAGGAGTGAATACAGGGAATGAAAGACCAGCAAATAATAATGCAAAGAAAAGGAAATATTCTAAGAAAAAGAAAGATGAAAAGAAACAAATAAAAGGTAAATAAATACATAGATAACGAAAGATAATAGAAAGTGACAAAGAAGGAAAGAAAGATAGAAAAACGAATAAGAAAAAAGAAACACGAAATAAAATAGAGAAAAGAATACAGAGAGAAAGATGAAAGACAAACGAGGTGAAAAAGTAAGCCAGTTGGCAGGACAAGAGGAAGTTCTAATTAAAAATGGCGGCAGTAAAAGAAGTTGTCGCGGTTTGAAAAAAAAAGTAAATAAAATAAGTTGGGCAAGAACAAAGCAAGATAGTAGAGGAAATAGAAGGAAGAGAAGGAAGACGAAATAAGAAAAGAAGGAACATGAATGAGTAAAAAACAAACTGAGCGTTTACAAAAACAAACAGATTTAAAAGGAAAATAAACGAGAGATAAATAACAGAATATAAGAGTGAAAATTTAAACATATATAAAAAAAAGAATAACCTTACCCGGCTTTGTCCGGGTACCATAAAAACTAGAAGAGGTTGATGATGCCTCTGATCAGTCTCGAAAGACAAAGGATACCCCTGTAGGAGTAGCTGCGCGTGTAATTATGAGACAAGGGTTGCGCAATCCCTAACCACACCACTGAATCGGCACTGTTTAGATCCATTGGCAAGGAAAAGTCCAGGATGATTGGAAACACTGCCAAGATAAGCAGAGAGCACATTTAGTACTAACCACGTTCAACGTTGCTTAACTTCGATGATCCAGCGGGAACCAGTGTGCCAACGTGATTATCAAGGGAGGTTGAAAAGTTTGTGCAACATTTTTATATTAAAACGTGTATCCATGTATCTCTTTTAGCCCGTCTCTCTTTCTTCATCTCTTAAAATGTCATCGTTTTTCACATTCTTTATCTTTCCTTCATCCCAACCCTACACATTCATTTTGCTCGTTTTAATTTGAAAACAAAAATGATGTTGCTTATTTATTTCATATAATGCATAACATATAAATCTCCCCTACCCCGACAAAACTAGCATCAACTGATCTCGAAAGAATGCATAATTTGTTTTTGATTATAAATATGTTGCGTATCGGCTAACGCCGATCAAGAGAATACCGATCTTGTGGCGGTTTCTTTTGTATTTGATCTGGATATAAAAAATACGTACACAGTCTTGTGTGGTATATAAAAGGTGTTGTAAAGCAAACATATTATGTAGGGCAGAAAATATAAGGAAAAGAAATCGAGAAAAAATGAATGTAGACTTGGAAATTTACGAAGAAATAAAAATATTATAAAAAGGAAACTTCGAAAGAATAATATAAATGTTTCTAACACAAGGGAGAGGAGTAAAAAATAAAAAAAAGTTTATGGTTTAATAAATTGAAATGCACACGCACACACAAATGAACACACGCACACTCACACACATATATATATATTTATATATGGAGAGATAGATAAATATTTAGATATATGTATATGCGTCCACAACAAACATACGCACACACATAAATATATTAATAAAAATATGTGTACATATATATGTGTATATGTGTGTGTGCGTGTGTGTTCATTTGTGTGCTTGTGTGTGTTTTTGTGTGAGTGTGACGTCTAAGTTGTAGATATTGTTTTGGGAGAACACATAGCAAGCTAATATGTAAATAAGAAATAAGAATAAAACATGTAACTTAAGAACTTCTTTATTCTCTATGCCATTGAACTCGTTCCAAATTTACAATCGGTTTTTATGTCCCACTTTAATTTGGCTGCGTTTCAAGTGAGAAAATGTAAAAAACCAAAATAGTAAAGAGCAAACTTATTTTAATTAAAACCTTTCATGATCAATTTCATACTTAAGATAGATTATTGAATTTATGATCTACGTTACACTCCTTTGATTTATATGTCTTTCCTATTGATGCCTTTCTCCCTGTTTATTACTTATTCATATATATATATATATATATATATATATATATATATATATATATATATATACACTGTTAATGAATATAATCCATATATATTAAATATTAAATAGTATACTTATATATATA
Source organism: Euprymna scolopes (assembly GCF_053919585.1). Classification (NCBI taxonomy): domain Eukaryota; kingdom Metazoa; phylum Mollusca; class Cephalopoda; order Sepiida; family Sepiolidae; genus Euprymna; species Euprymna scolopes. The sequence goes on along the minus strand of NC_136490.1, from coordinate 44,106,606 downwards.
CATATAAACATAACTTTGATTTAATACAAAGTTAATCCCAAGTTTAAACTATATAAATATTATGGCGTGCATCAGTCATCAGTTTGTATTAGATCATCTTTAGAATGTTTTTCCATTTAATAAAAAAAAACATTTTCCTCTTGAACTAGGCACATCCAAACCGAAAGCAGGGAGTAAGTATTTTGGACGGAATCTCTCCTTCAAAATCTACCAAAAATCAAGTAATTATCGAATCTGTATGAAATTTTTACTGATTATTATTGAATAATGATCTTTAAAAGTCTGTTCCTTTTCATACTCGATATATATATATATATATATATATATATGTGTGTGTGTGTGTGTGTGTGTGGGTGTGTGTGTGTTGCCTACAAAACACCCTTCTTAATTTATGCTAAAAAGAATCAGCCGACAGTTAATAAAATGTATTGCATTGTGCCGAGGGTGAAGGTTATAGGTAAATAAAACAATAAAAATCACTTCTGCACCTATCAGATTTTAAAGTTTAAAATCTAAATTTTAAATGTGTTTAATTGTTCATCTTTTGTATATTAAAGTGTGAAAATAGTTGAATGGTTTAATAATAAAAATTAATTAGTAATTTGATTAGTCATCTCATTATTGCTAATATACTATTAAATAAACCACGCTTTTAAGCATCGAAAAAGAAAAGAAAACGTAGATAAATAATTGCGCATTTTCCATAGAATACGATAATTTCTTTCGTTAATTGTCATTACGTGACATTACCTCAGCTATGGTTGACCATAAGGCCAACAAACAATTGCCTGCTTTACGAACAGTTGGAATTTCCTCCTTTTAAAAATAGGTGAAATCTTCATGAAACTCTTTTTCACAAATCATGCGACAAAAAATTCGGGAAAAAACAATTTCATATGGTTTATGGAAATAGAGTTTATGTGGTTATAGAACAAATATATGGTACCCAGTTTACAGAAGGGTAGATGATTGTAACCATGAAATTAAAAATAACATTAATTTATGAAAATAAAAGAATTTCTGGTTGATGTATAAAAATAATATCAGAAAATAAATCAGTTCTAGTTTAATTTTATTTACAGGTATTTACTAGGAAAAAAATTAAAGCTTGATAAAAATTCGTGGGAAGGAAAATATATTAAGCGCAAATAACATTATATTGAAGAATTATAATTTAAATCTGATAGAATTTTGAGGAAGATCATTGTGGGGAGAAAAAATGGACACGAAAAATTGTCAAAAGACTATTCGACTAAAATAAAAAAAAAAGAACCCCGAGGTACCTTTCGTCTGACACTTGTCAAGTGATTATATCGACAGTGATTAAAATAAAACAATTTACACATAATTATAAATAAAGGCGAAGGTGACCCCCGCCCCCCCTAAAAAAAAATTATAAAACAACACGGGGTGAATTAAAGGAATGAATAACCCGTGATATATCATCCATATTTCAGAACTTAAGACAAATTTAAAAAAAACAAACAAACCGTAAACTTGCCTGCAAAGTGCAGAAACAAGAAATAATGAGCCAATGTAGGCATTTTTTTTTCTTTTTTGGTAAATCGGAGTTCTTTAAACAGGTCTAATTCATGCAATAGCTCAATTTTTCTACAGAGCGATGGTTTGTGCATTACAACAATTACGGCCTCCAAAATATTGAGATGTTGTTTTGAATGGGGATTGTGTACAATGCGAACACATCCAACCGAACACGCTTCACCACATGCTTTATTGTCATACAACTGCACACCAATTGATGACTCATGAATAGGCGAGCGCCCGGATGTGCTCCGAAAAATTCCCGGAAGTGTTCTGTGAATACCCGGATGTGTTCAACTATGTGTTTATTCTAGACCCACTGGACTTTTCAAAATACGCAGGGACATGCAGTGCCAATCTGACTCCCAGCCGTTGAAACGTACGACCCACATAGTCAGCATTACACTGGCATTTAAATTGATATACAACTAAACTTTTTTGTAATGGGGGAAGTGTATCTAGTTTAAAAGCTGGGAAGGCAGTTTTAGTGCCGAACACTACACGAGACTGCGCCGCATAGAAACAGTCAGATACAACCGAAATAATATCATCGAAAAACCCTTTACTGATAGAACTAATATAAGGGAGTTTCAAATAAACCGGACCAAACAAAAGGCTGGTATCAAATTTAACAAAGGTTTGGCGAACATGCTTAGAGGTTATACCCCCAGGGAAACCATTTTTCGACAGAATATCAGTTTCAATTCATTATCAATTTGCTAGTCGAGCAAATCATGAGGGCACGGTCGACCAAATTCTTGATCAAACTGATTTTTCTCATGGTAGGCGGAAAATAATCCCAACTTATATACAGACCTGTAAATGTCGGTTTCCTATATATAGTTGTACTAACCCGATATCTGTCCTTTCTACAAAGACGTCCAAAAAGTGTAAAGAGGGATTTTGCTTTCCTCCATAGTGAAATTGAGTGCAGATTGGAGGCTATTAAAATCCAGGAAAAATCGCTTACATCGGCGCGAGATCTGAAGATGACAAAAGTGTCATCCACATACCGCCAATAACGGCAAAATCTAGAGACCCGAGTTAAGAGTAAAGATCACTGAAAGCCTAGGAAAATATTCACAAAGATAGCACCCAAAGACTGCCCATAGCCAACCCGTCGACCTGATGATACATTACATCATTAAAGCTAAAGAACACCGACTTGGTGGCTAGTTCCATTTGTTCCAGGAAAATATTCTAATATAACTGGAAAGGAAATGCTATAGCAAACCTAAGCAATATAAATATGAAAATAATTTTTGATAATTTGGTTTCTAATTTATATAGGCATATTTTAAGGCACTGACACTGTATTAATTTATTTGTTTCATTTGAAGGATATTTAAGTTCGCTTACCTGTTAATCAAACTATATATATATATATATATATATATGTATATATATATATATATATATATATATATAAGAGTGGCGTGCAATAAGTAATGCCCCTGACCAATTTCGCATAGCAGTAGAGCAACGAAAGTTGGCAGAGTTATTAGCATTTCTCTACATAGGAACCACCCAGAGTTATACATTTCTCCCATCGTTTGATGCATCTCTGGAGACCGTTTTTGTAGAAAACCCAAGGTTGCTCCTCCAACCACGACGTGACTTCAGAAATCAACACTGCATCATCTAGGAAACGCTTTCCTTTTAAAAACAGCTTCATGGCTGGGAAAATGTGAAAGTCAGAGGGTGCAAGGTCAGGAGAGTAGGGAGGATGGGGAAGGAGTTCATAATCACAAGCCGTGCAACTCGCATGTCTGGCGACATGCGAGTTGCGGACCGGAGCGTTGTCCTGCAGGAGGAGGATAGCTTTGCTGATCTTGCACCGTCTCTTGATTTTGATAGCTTCCCTTAATTTCCTGAAAAGTGAAGCATAATAGGCTACTGTAGTTGTGGTACCCTTTGCTAGGGAATCTGTAATCACTACACCGTCCTGATCCCAAAAGACTGTGAGCATGGACATGCCAGCGGAGGGCTGCACCTTTGCCTTCTTTGGAGATGGTGAGTCCAAGTGCTTCCACTGCATAGACTGTGCTTTGGTCTCTGGATCATAGTGATGTACCCAGGTTTCATCCTGTGTATTCAGTCTTTTGAAAAACTTTGACTCATCCTCTTGGCACATCTCACAATTCATCTTCGAGCACTCGACGCGTTCTCGCTTCTGGAATGGTGTGACCAGCCTGGGAATCCATCTGGCAGGCACCTTATATTAATCTTGACATCTCGGGCTATTTAATGAATAATAATGCGCCGATCTTTCTAAATAGCAGCCTGAACTTGTCGGGCAGATGCTTCATCAATGGCAGAAGTGGGGTTACTTCCGGCGATGTTTGAATTCACGATGCCAGCGGTTTTACATAGTCATTTCATCAAAAGTCTCCTGTGGTGTGCGTCCTTTCAAATACAGAAACCGGATCACTGCTCAACAATCAACAGCCTCCGTTTCACATCTGACTCAGTTAAAACACCTGTAAAACAGAAACCACAGTTAGTTCAGAGCTGTAATTTGCCACATAACCCGTAGAGATATAAATCATAACACATGCAAAATTTCAGCTAGATCAGACGACTCGAGGTGAGTCAAGGTCATTACTTATTGCATACCCTCGTGTATATAAATAAAGATATATATATATATATATATATATATATATATATATATATATAATGGTTAGATCTGTCTGCCTGACGAGAAAAAATCATTTAAAAATCAAATGTTTAATTTCAACGTTATTTCAAGCGGTTAACAGCAACCGAAAGGATACGGCACTTGCTAATCAATACAGAGATTGCCTGTGTCGCCATGTTTGAATATATCGACTGTAATTCATCGTGACACCCACCACTGAATACTCCTGAAAGGATAAAACACTAGTGCTTATAGGTATTTAATTATTATAGTAAATAATTATCTATGTATATATATATATATATATATGCATATGTATGTATGTATGTGTGTGTATGTGTGTGTGTGCATGTTTTTTTTTTTTTGCTTTGCGATATTTTTTGAATGAATTCAATTATATATACAACAGAGCATTTTTACCTAAATACGCGTTGGGAATAATTTTTTCTTTTAACCAATTTTAGTACCCCTTAATCTGGAGCGAAATATATAGTATTTGTAAAATATAATTTTAAAATATAATTCATTGGATAAAACAGGGGAGGGTAGAGCGGTGGCCCTCGATAGATCTAAGGCTTTTGACAGGGTATGGTACGATGGTCTTCTAAGGAAAATTAGATCATATGGAATCACTGGAAGAATTCATAATGTAATTAAATCGTTCTTAAGTAATAGAAAAATCAAAGTTGTCCTCGACGGTCGTACATCCAAACAATACGACATAAATGCGGGAGTACCTCAGGGGTCTATCCTTGGATCTCTATTATTCCTGATATTCATAAACGACCTCCCTGTAAAAATTGTTTCGGAGATAGGTATATTTGCCGATGACACCACTCTCTATAACAGATATGAGGGGAAAACAAATGAACACATATCCAAGGAAATGGAAACACTAGAGGATGACCTCCAATCCGTAGTGGAAGGGGGACAAAAATGGTTGGTCACATTCAATACCCTAAGACTAAGCTTGTTTCCTTCAATAACTACAAGAAACCTTCTCTACCACCAATAGCAATGGCCAAGAACACATTACCTGAAAGTACTTCTTTTAAACTCCTCGGCCTAAAGTTTACAGGGAATATGAACTGGAATAGATAAATTGAGAGCATTGCCAAGGCTGCTGCAAGGAAGGTTGGCTCCCTCTACCGTGCTAGAAAACTACTTACGCCTGCCAGTATCCTATACCTCTATAAGGCAACCATTCGTCCATGTATGGAGTACTGTTGTCACATCTGGGCTGGTGCATCTTCTTCTTGTCTCTCGCTCCTTGACAGGGTTCAAAAGTGAGTCGCCAACCTGATAGGTCCTGAACTGTCATCTAGGCTTCAGCCTTTGTCCCATCGACGAGATGTTGCATCCCTCTGCCTGTTCTACAAATACTTCAATGGTGAATGCTCTGACGAACTGCAAACACTTGTACCTCCCCGACGTAACTACCCCCGACAAACCCGACAAGCTACTAAGTCTCATCCCTTTACAGTAGAGATCCCTAGGTGCAAGAAAGCCTTTTACTCCAATAGTTTCTTCCCCAGCACTGCGGGTCTTTGGAACTCCCTTCCGGGATTCTGCTTTCCCAACTGCAATGATATGCAGAAGTTGAAGTGTAATGTTAACAAACATCTTGCTACTCATCTCCCTTCATAATGACCCCGCTAATTAGTCCCTGATAGTAGCCCCCTGCTTCGAAGTGCACTGTGCCTTGTTTGGGGTGAAAATTGAATAAAAAAAATAAAATAAATTATATTTTTAAAATTATATATACATACATATATATATATATATATATATATATATATATATATATATATATATATGTATATGTGTGTGTGGGGGGTATTGTAGCATATATTGACAATGAACTATAAAGAAGCACTTAGTGATAAATTAAAACAGTTGATAATTTATTGAAATTTATTCAAGGAAAAATGATAAAAATGCATGAATTTTCGGATATACATTCTTTCGTTAAAAAAATAGGCACCAGTAGAAATGTGTATTTTATTCGTTAAAACGTAATATACATCAATATATTAATTTGTGAAGAGAAATTATTTGCAACATACCATATTTTGATCTCAAAAGAAGAATACAATGTTGACATTCGAAATGTATTAATTTCCTGAAATTTTCTGATGGTCATTCGTCTTATTTGGATGCTTCGGACTACTTTAATTTTCACAACGTGTCAATTAATATTATCGCTGACCTTCTTCATGTGTATAGAAACTAGTTCGAGCGTACTCGAGAATAAACACGGAATTTTAAACGGAGCATTTAAGGTACTTCACAGAGTTATCATATTCTCTTTTCGTGCTCAAACTAATTCGTAATTGTATTTTTCGGCAACGACACCGAGGATTGAACCCTTAACTTTCAGGGTTATATCAATTCAAAACTGTATTTTTCCAAGATTATCTATCCACTGGGGTACGGTTCCATCAAAAATACTTGTAGAACAGGCAGGTGGAGGCAAACTCTCTTCGATGGGACAGAGGCTAGAGTTTAAATTATAATTCAGGAACTAACAGGTTGGCGACTCTCTTTTGAACACTGTCCAAGGGTGAGAGGCTAATAGCAGATTCATCAGCCTAAATGTGACAACAGTACTCCATACATGGGCCTTTTATGGTAGCCTTATAGAGGTACAAGATAATGATCTCAGTGTATTTGTTCCACCACATGTTCCCTGTAAAGGATAAACCGAGGAGTTAAAAAAAAGTACTTTCAATTGAGGTGGGGGTACAAATACTGAACGTATTCATTTTCTTTATGGCTCGTTCACTGCGCACTCAAGAGGGGCCATGCATGCTTTACTAGTTCAATTTGAAATTATTAATGGATTGTTTAAAAATCCAACCGATCAGTGGAATTTAGTGTAAGTCCTATAACGGTGCATCTGGAGGAAGCTATACATGTCTCTACACAAGTTATTAGTACACACTAGTTTGTAGTTTACATTGCACTGTATAGAAGGTAATGTTGATGTTATAAACATATCCTTATATATAATTGTTTGTATTAGAGCTTATAGTGCAAAGGTTAAATATTATGCTTCATTTGGCAATAAACAGAAACAGTAATAACACTACACCCATTGAGTATTTCTGTGCGTCTTTATTTTGACCCTGCAAAGAAAACGGTATTCGCGACATTCTGACGAACCTTATTTTCAAAATTTGAAATGAGATATGGAAATTACCTTTAATATAAATCTAACCTGTCTGTTTAAATGTATGTATGTATGTATGTATGTATGCATGTGTGTATGTATGCATGTATGTGTGTTTCAAATGGCGGTGTGATGCGTCTAGTGTGTAGTTGTAGTCGTAGTAGTAGATGTGCTTATCATTTCTTGCTCTCAGCTAACACCGCTGGCTAGCATTTCTGTGATCAAGGCCGATAGCCATTAGTTACGTGCTCTCGTGTAATGAATGAATGCGTGAATGTAGGATTGTCATGAAATTCTTAAAGATAAACTATAATGACCGAAAATGGGCAGAAATGACTTAAAGAAATAAAAAGTAAATGACTTAGAATGATTTAATGAACATAATGATGAGTTGAATGACTTACGAATGACTTGAATGCTTAAAAAATAACTGGCATCCTCCCAAAACAACTTGAATGATCTGGAGAATGACTTGAATGGGTTTGAGACCGACTGCTTGTAAAGTGGGTGATCATTTTACATTAAATTAATACAGAAAAGTAATCTCCCCCTTTATATCACAAAGTTACAAACATAAGTACAGCATGCAGTAAGAACAGATAATACACTTTGATCTTAGCAAAAAGGCCAAAAAAAGGGTATTTATTTGCTACCCCACCGAGCAAATCAGGCACAAGACCAATTTTTATGTGAGAAGCGAAGGGGAAATGGGGACCAACTGCCCGGGGAGTAAGGGAGCTGGATAGTGACAATTGGTATGAAGGGTTGCCCCTACATTCACCAAGGTGTTATATGTGGGGTTGGTATCTATTTGCTGCCCCACCGAGCAAATCAGTCACAAGGCCGATTTTTAATGTCAGGAGTGAAGGGGAAATGGGGACCAACTCCCCGGGGAGTAGGGGAGCTGGATAGTGACAATTGGCATGAAGGGTTGGTATTTATTTGCTCCCCCACCGAGCAAATAAGGCACAAGGCCGATTTTTAATGTGAGCAGTGAAGGGGAAATGGGGATCAACTCCCCCGGGGAGTAGAGGAGCTGGATAGTGACAATTGCTATGAAGGGTTGCACCTATATTGACCAAGGTCTTATATGTGGGGTTGGTATTTATTTGCTTCCCCACTGAGCAAATTAGGCACAAGGCCGTTTTTTAAAGTGGACCAGCTCACGATGGATGGGAAATGGGAGCTGGATAGTGACAATTGGTATGTAGGGTTGCCCCTACATTGACCAAGGTCTTGTATGTGGGGTTGCCCCTACATATTGTATTTGCTTGCAGTATCTGTTCCGGCAGATACTACACGTTGATCTTGGCCAAAAGGCCCAAAAAGCTTTATTTATTTGCTCCCCACCGAGAAAATTAGGCACAAGCCTGAGTTTTAAAGTGAAGAGTGAAGGGGAAATCGGGACCAACTCCCCGGGGAGTAGGAGAGCTGGATAGTGACAATTGGTATGAAGGTTGCCCCTACATTGACCAAGGTCTTATATGTGGGGTTGCCCCCACATATGGTATTTGCTTGCAGTATCTGCCGGAACAGATGGTATTTATTTGCTCCCCCACCGAGCAAATTAGGCACAAGGCCGATTTTTAATGTGAGGAGTGAAGGGAGGGGGGAGGGAAAAAGGGGACCAGCTCCCGAGGGGTGGGAAATAAGAGCTGGTTAAAGGTCAGGCATGTGGGGTTGCCCCCACATCTGGTCTTTGCTAGTCATAGCTTGCAGCATCTGCCGGAACAGATGGTATTTATTTGCTCTCCCACCGAGCAAATTAGGCACAAGGCCGATTTTTAATGTGAGGAGTGAAGGGAGGGGGAAGGGAAAAAGGGGACCAGCTCCCGAGAGGAGGGAAATGGGAGCTGGTTAAAGGTCAAGCATGTGGGGTTGCCCTCACATCTGGTCTTTGCTAGTCATAGCTAGTCATAGCTAGTCATAGCTAGTCATAGCTTGCAGCATCTGCCGGAACAGATGGTATTTATTTGCTCCCCCACCGAGCAAATTAGCCACAAGGCCAATTTTTAATGTGAGGAGTGAAGGGAGGGGGAAGGGAAAAAGGGGACCAGCTCCCGAGAGGAGGGAAATGGGAGCTGGTTAAAGGTCAAGCATGTGGGGTTGCCCCCACATCTGGTCTTTGCTAGTCATAGCTAGTCATAGCTAGTCATAGCTTGCAGTATCTGCCGGAACAGATGGTATTTATTTGCTCCCCCACCGAGCAAATTAGGCACAAGGCCGATTTTTAATGTGAGGAGTGAAGGGAGGGGGTGGGAAAAAGGGGACCAGCTCCCGATAGGTGGGAAATGGGAGCTGGTTAAAGGTCAGGCATGTGGGGTTGCCCTCACATCTGGTATTTGCTAGTCATAGCTAGTCATAGCTAGTCATAGCTTGCAGCATCTGCCGGAACAGATGGTATTTATTTGCTCCCCACCGAGCAAATTAGGCACAAGGCCAATTTTTAATGTAAGGAGTGAAGGGAGGGGGAAGGGAAAAGGGGGCCAGCTCCCGAGAGGTGGGAAATGGGAGCTGGTTAAAGGTCAGGCATGTGGGGTTGCCCCCACATCTGGTCTTTGCTAGTCATAGCTAGTCATAGCTTGCAGTATCTGGCGGAACAGATGGTATTTATTTGCTCCCCCACCGAGCAAATTAGGCACAAGGCCGATTTTTAATGTGAGGAGTGAAGGGGGAAATGGGAACCAACTCCCCGGGGAGTAGGGGAGTTGGATAGTGACAATTGGTATGAAGGGTTGCCCCTACATTGACCAAGGTCTTATACGTGAGGTTGCTCACACATATGGTCTTTGCATGCAGTATCTGCCGGAACAGATTGTATTTATTTGCTTCCCCACTGAGCAAATTAGGCACAAGGCCGTTTTTTAATGTGGAGAGAGAGGGAAGGGGGAGGGAAAAGGGGACCAACTCCCGATGGGTGGGATATGGGAGCTGGATAGGTACAATTGGTATGAAGGGTTGCCCCTACATTGACCAAGGTCTGATATGTGGGGTTACCCCCACATATGGTCTTTGCTTGCAGTATCTGCCGGAACAGATGGTATTTATTTGCTCCCCCACCGAGCAAATTAGGCACAAGCCCAATTTTTAATGTGAGGTGTGAAGGGAGGGGGAAGGGAAAAAGGGGACCAGCTCCCGAGAGGTGGGAAATGGGAGCTGGTTAAAGGTCAGGCATGTGGGGTTGCCCCCACATCTGGTCTTTGCTAGTCATAGCTAGTCATAGCTAGTCATAGCTTGCAGTATCTGCCGGAACAGATGCTACACTTTGATCTTGGCCAAAAGGACAAGAAAATCTTAAAAAGTTAAGAACAGCATCTACTAACGACAGATTTTTGATCTTAACCAAAAAGGCCAATGACAAAAGTATTACGGACAGACCGACTGACAGACCGACCGAATGACGGACTGACAGAGTGACTTATAGAGTCGCTTGCACGTGACTAAAACCGAGCCGAATGCGTAAGCCTCTCTCTGCCAGTATACAGTCTTTCCATCTGTAAGCCCTATGTAGTGGTTCCACGCACCGAAACATGGAAATTGAGCACCCTGCGGCCTCAAGCTAAACTACAAGGACTCGGAGGAGGTTGGCCCCCAGACATGTAACATGCAGGTCCACGTCGTGTTGATATGCCCTGGTGACCCATGAACAAACCACCAGCTATGGGTAAAATAGTGCCATTGTCTTGTGGCTGTCTTGGGAACGGCAAAGGCTTAGGGAGTAAACGCCAACGGGAAATCCAATGTGGAACCCCTAACTTTCAGACAACTACTGCATCCTGATTCGTTCCCAGCCGTCTTGACTCAGTCCTGCCACTGGAACCGGCGCATCAGGAAGAGAGAGTGAGGCTGATCCTGTGCAAGTCTCCCTCACTTTAATCCAAGTCAAGCGCAAGTCATGACATCGACGTTTTGTTAACCTCAAGTCCTGCGGCAACAGGGAAACGGCTAAGCAGTAGGTGTGGATACACTAGAAGATGTAGGTGTGAACCTACACGTAGGCGATTCAGGACCTGTAGTAGTTCCTCACTGAACTGAGGCAGTGGTTAGTCTGGCAGCCTCCTGAGTGACCGAGTAACCCACTTTAGGATCGCTCTGCTCGCCTCCGTAGAATGAGGACGGGACTAGAAAAGATGTCCTAAAATAGGTTGCTTTACTAAACCCTGGCCAGCATACCGCGGCTGGCAGACATCCATCTTAAGCAGTCGAAGCAAAATAAAAAAGAAAACAAAGGGGATTAATCTAGCATCGTGGAATGCCTTAACCCTGCTCGACTATGCCAAAGCAAATCGACCTGAAAGACGAACAGCGCTTGCAGCTTGTGAACTTGCTCGCTACAATATTGACATTGCAGCCCTAAGTGAGACTCGATTTGCAGACAAAGGCTAACTGACCGAAACTGGTGGAGACTACACCTTCTTCTGGCGTAGGCGCAGTGCTGACGAGCGGCGTGAAACTGGTATGGGTTTTTTCCATCAAAACAACTCACGTCCAAAAACTAGCAAACATTCCTAAAGGTCTCAACGGCAGACTAATGAAAATGCAGTTACCTCTTGGACGCAACACCAGCGTTACGCTGATCAGCGCCTATGCCCCAACGATGACTAACCCTGATGAGGTCAACAACAGGTTTTATGAAGAGCTGGACTCTCTCATTTCCTCAGTCCCTCAGTCAGAGAGGCTTGTAATTCTTGGCGACTTCAATGCACGTCTCGGTACCGATCATCAAACCTGGCAGAACATCATTGGAAAGCATAGAGTAGGCAAATGCAATAGCAACAGACTCCTCCTACTCCTTAGAACCTGTGAGTCACATGATTTCAACATCACCAACTCTATGTTCCGCCCCCCATCCAAATCGCAATAAAACCCCATGGGTGATTCGACACTCTCTCGGCACTAGCATCAAATCGACTATATTATTACCAGAGTCAAGGACAGGCAGGTCCTGACACTGACCAAAGCCATGTGCGGGGCTGATTGTTGCACCGACCGTCGCCTCATCATCTCCAAATTCAACTTCTTCATCTAACCAAAGAGAAGTCCTCAGGGTGAAAAAAAAAACAGTCAAGAGGCTCAATACAGCCAAAATGAAACAGCAGAGGAATTCCAGAGCAGCATACATAGTAAACTTGCTAACTTCAATCTCAATTAGAACAGCGTGGAGGAGAGCTGGACATCCTTCAGAGATGCTGCTCTTGACGTTCTAGGTCCTGCCACTAAACACCACCAGGACTGGTTTGACAAGAATGATCCTGAGGTCCACAACTTGTTGCAGGAAAAGCACCGCCTGCGAAGAGCGCATTTAAATGGCCCAACTTGTGTGGCGAAGAAAACTGCCTTCTCTAACATGCGCAACAAAGTCCAATCCAAGCTCCGTTCAATGCAAGTTTCCTGGCTCAGTGCCAAGGCAGATGAAATCCAAGGCTACGCAGACAGACACGATACAAAATTTACGACGCACTAAGGGCAGTTTACGGAACACAGTCTTCGGGATCCTCTCCTCTGCTCAGTGCCGAGGGCTCAACTCTACTCACGGGAAAGAAGGACGTCCTCAACAGATGGGATGACCATTTCAACAAAGTGCTCAATCGCCCTGGAGCCATCAATGATATAGCAATTGAACGTCTTCCCCAAGTCCCCATCAATCAACAGTTTGACACCCCACATCAATCGAAGAAGTCATCAAAGCCATTCAGAAGTCAACCAGTTGGAAATCTCCAGGTCAATATGCCATCCCAGCTGATGTGCGGCCTTGCGGGAGCAGCTGACTTGCTTGTATCAGATTATCAGATCATGTGGAGGAAGGGACAACTACCACAAGAGTTTAAAGACGCCACAATCGTTCACCTCTATAAGCGAAAAGGAACTCGTCAATCCTGCGATATCTACCGAGGTATCTCTCTCCTGTCCATAGCAGGAAAGATCTTTGCTCGCATCCTCTTAACCGCTTACTTGGTCACCTGGAACAGGGACTCCTACCGGAGAATCAAAGTTGTTTCCGCGCCGATCGGGGGGGGGCACTGACATGATATTTGCCGCCCGTTAGCTTCAAGAGAAATCCATCGAATAGTACCGGGACCTTTACACAACCTTTATCGACTTGACCAATACATATGACACACACAGTCGGGATGGTCTGTGGAAAATAATGAATACATTTGGTTGCCCAAGTACTTTCATCACAGTATTTCGTCAATTCCTTGAAGGAATGATGGGACGCGTCCTAAACGACGGTGAACCCTTTTCTTTTCCGGTAACAAATGGAGTTAAACAGGGATGTGCCCTTGCCCCTACACTGTTCAGCTTGATGTTTTTTGCAATGCTATTTGACGCTTTTAGCGACCAGTCACCAGGAATCAACATTAAATTCAGAATAGATGGAAACCTGTTTAACCCAAAGAGACTGCAGGCTGTGACAAAGGTGAAAGAAGCAGTGCTGAGTGACTTTCTGTTTGCTGATCACTGTGCCCTCAATGGCAGCAAAGATCGAAAAATGCAAAACCAGATGAAAAAATTTTCCGCAGCCTGTGACAACTTCGGGCTCACAATTAGCACCAAGAAGACCGAAGTTATGTTCCAACTAGCTCCCAGACATCTGTATCATGAGCCAAGTATCTCAGTCACGGGACAGAACCTTCAAGCGGTTGAGACCTTCACCTATCTGGGCAGCCCTCTATCTCGGACAGACACAATCAATCTCGAAATCAACAACAGAATCGCTAAGGCAAGCAGCGCATTCGGGAGACTCAGAAGCAAAGTCTGGGAAAGGAGAGGAATCAGCATTGAAACCAAGCTGAAGGTTTACAAAGCAGTTGTTCTCACTACATTGCTTTATGGCTCAGAAACCTGGACTACCTACTGAAGGTACGAAAAAACGTTGAACCACTCCCACCTGAGTTGTCTCCGAAATCTCTTTCATATCAGATGGCAACACAAAGTCCCTGATACAGAGGTCCTGGAAAGTGCTAATCCTCCCAGCATAACTACTATCATTTGAAAGACCCAACTGAGAGGGCAGGTCACGTCTCCCGCATGCCAGATGAAAGAATCCCAAAACAACTGTATGGCGAGCTGTGTCAAGGCAAGCATTCAGTCGGAGCAACAAGACAACGCTTTAAGGACAACCTCAAAGTCTCTCTCAAAGACTTCAACATCAGTACCGAGTCCTGGGAATCGCTTGCATCAGACAGACCTCACTGGTGTCACCTCATCAACAAAAGAGCTGAAACAGCTGAAGAGAGAAGAACCTTCAAATCAAAACAGAAGCGTGCAACCCGCAAAGCCAGAGCAACTAGCTCTGTCCCCACAACACCTGCTCACCACTATCCAACTTGTGGGAGAGCCTTCCATAAGTCATCTCCGGAAGCACAAAAATAATACTTCTACTCACTGATGTCATGGTCACCTTTGACTTTGAAGGTCAAACACGTTATGTATGTATGTATGCCTAACCCTTTTGACGGAGGCGATGAATTTTCACGAGATCGGTATCATTTTGATTGCATCTACACGTGTCGTACAATTGGTCAAACACATTTATTGCGTCATTTTCAACTTAGCAGTTTTCTACAAGGAGAGTTTGATTTTTTGCGAGCCATTTTTTAAGTAATCGTATAGGTTAAATTGACTTTGTATAATTTTAACGTTCCGAAGTTCCGGACGACTCATGGAGTAGCGGTAAGACGTCAGATTTTCTTTCAATTTCTTTTCCGCTTTCGCGTCACGGGTTTGGGCCTGCTTGCCTACCACCATTATTTTTTTGCTCAACACACCCCTCCACACAATAGGCAACGAGATTGTGTGCTTTTTTTTCAAGACTGACTCGTGTTATTTTGAAAGTAAAGCAGTATATTTCGACTTAGAATAAGCTAAGTCACGATAACACCCGAGGACAGTCCTATTTCTATGTATACATACAGTCGCGATGTTTTTTTTCTGGAGTTCAGTACATTCAATGTCTTATTTCATTTTCTATTATTTTAAACTATTTATGCTATATACTAGTGGATAGACACTCGCCATACAAAAATTATTATAGAAAAAATGTGTAAAAATTTTCTGCATTGGTAATTATTAGTGATAAGCACATTTTTTGCATGTATATGATATTTATGTACATCCACTGTTGGTAGCTCAATTTGAAAGTTTTGTTAATCAGGACGAATTCATAAATTTTTATACATTAAGATTTATCCTTGTAGCTACAATTGGTGAGTATTGAAATATTTTGTGATTGTTATGTGTTATTATTATCAGATGCATTGTTACCCAGATATGAAACTCCGGCCAAGTTGGCATCTATGCATAAAGTATTAACTTATGCCACTATGACTATGATACACAACTGCATACCGGGGCCACATTATAAACCAAGCATTATAAACTCAAGGAATAGATTTTTTTTTAATATTTATAAATATAGTCCTTAATCTATAACTTTTAAATACAATGCAAATACAGTCTCATTCATCTGTATTTTGTTTACGGCATAATCTCGTTGACAAACCGGTTCTCGTCGGATCACCGAAGTTAAGCAATGTTGAACCTGGTTAGTATCAAATGGGTGATCACTTGGGAATTCTAAGTGCTGTATATGCTTTCCGCTTATCTCAGAATTAGTTTCGTCCTGTTCAGATAATTTAGTTACAACTAGTATTTAAAAATGTCGGCTCAAGAGAGGTGGGATTGGAGATTGCGCACCTGGTACCACAAATATTTCATGCGTAGCCATCCCTTCGTGGGTATCCATAGTCTGCCAATGACTGAAGGAGCTCTGTCTATGTGTCATCTGTACTTTTTTAAATGTAATATAAATAAATTACCATTTATCTGTAGCCGTAGATATGTCTAAGGCTTTGATAGGGTAGGGCGCGATGGTGTATCCAGGAAATCAGAACATATTTTATTACTGAACGAATACTTAACATAATTAAATCCTTATTTAGTAAGAGTAGAATTGAGCAGCTTGTCTTCGATAGTCGTACTTCAAAACAATATGATATAAATGCTGGTGCTTCTCAGGGGTCGATCCTTGACCGTTTACTATTCATAAAGAACTTTCCTGGTTAAATTTTCTTTGGGATGAGTATATTCGCTGAGGACACCATTCTCTATAACAAGCACGAGAGGAAAATGAATGAACACATACCAAGGGCAATTTCGGAAACTCTAAAGGAAGACCTCCAGTCTGTAGTTGAATGCGGACACAAATGAATGAATACATTCAATGTAGCCAAGACTAAGCTTGTTTCGTTTAAGGATTTCAAGACACCTTCTCAACCATCAATAGCTATGGTTAATGGTCCATTACATGAAAGCACTTCGTTTAATCTCTTTGGCTATTTTATTGCATTTTCACCCTAGTGAAGGAAGAGTGCCAGTATGAGGAAGGGGGCTACTATTTGGAAAACAGTTACAGGTATGCTATTTAGGGAGTTGAGCAGCAAGATTTCTTTTTACATTACACTTAGAACTAGTGCCTGTCAGTACAGTCAGGAAAGCGGGTACCCGAAGTAAATTTCAAAGTCTAGTCGGTTAGGGGGAAAAAAACTATCAGCGTAGACAACTTTTAGGCATCTGGTGTAGGAATTTGCTGCTTTTCTAATTTGCCGGGGGTATTTACGTCGAGGGGGGGTAAAAAAGCATGTAGTTCGCCGGGGCATCACCTCTGAAAACACTTGTAAAACAGGAAGAGAGCCACAACATTTCGTCGAAGGCATGGTGGCTGAAGAATATCTGACAGTTTGGGACCTATTAGGTTGGCGACTTTCTTTTGACCTCTGTCCAGGAGTTGGAAAGTGTAGCCCGAATGTGATAACAATACTCCATACGTAGGCAAATTGTGGCCTTGTAAATATAAAGGATACTTTCAGCCGTAAGTGACTTTCTAGCACGGTAAAGAGATACCACCTAACTTGCAGCAGCTGCAGCAATGCCCTAGATGTATATTTTCCAATCTATGTTTCCCGTATATAAATTGTAGATGATCCGATAAACGATAAGCCCTTATACCTCCTCCACTTATATACACATGATAAACCAGACAAATAGCAAAATCCCATTCCTATAAAATAGAGATCACCTGATGCCAGAGACCTTTCTACTTTAATAATGTCTTCCCTAGAACTGATAGCCTTTGGAATTCCTTTTCGGGTTCCTCCTGTCCCGACTGTACTGATATGTGGAAGTCCAAATGCAATGTGAACAGACGTCTGGCGGCTCAACTCCGTCCATAGTATCCCTGCAAATTATCTTATCATCAAAGTGGCATTGTGTCTTTGTTTTGAATGAAAATGCATTAAGAAATCTATCATTTTTAAATGCTATGTAAATAAATACCTATCAATCTAAACGTAATTGCTATGCAATGTAAATACATTAGCAATCATCTATAATGTAAAAGCCACGGAAATAAATTCCTATTCATATATCATTTTAACTCAATGTAAATACATTCCGATTCATGTATAATTTTAAATTCAATATAAATAAATTTTCATTCGTCTATCAGTTTTTAATCTAAATGTAAATAATTTCTCATTCACCTATAATCTTAAATGCAATGGGAATAAATTCCCATTTATCTACAATCTTAAATGCAATGTGAATAAATTCCCATTTACTTAAAATTTCAACTGCAATGCAAATACATTCCAATTCATATATAATTTAAAATGTACACCACCTACACACACCCGGACATTCCCGTTACTTTTGTTTTGAACTCCCTGATTGTCCTTACTACACTACCTAAACACCCGGGCAACCTAATAACAGTCAATGGTTGGTTCATCGTTACCACTGGACGAAGCAGCGCTGATTAAAGGAAAATGGGGTTGGCGACTGCGCGTTCATTAACTAACAATTACACACGCAGCAACCCTTACATTTTAACCTATTATCTCCTAAGAGTGAACAGAAGCATCGATATATCTATAAAAGTTAAGTTTTTTCTCTCGTGCATTGATACTAAAAATCCTACATTTTTCAATTTATAAATTATTAAAGCGCACTCGTTAATATACTCGGTTACGGATATGCAAGCGGCTACATAACTTAATCAATTTGCATATTACTTAAAAAAAAAAAACGACCATTAATTAATTACTTATAATTATATTGTTCTGATCAATTTTATTTATGCATTGTTTCTTCATTCAGCAGAATTCTGTATAATTAGAATAAAAACGTGCTAGCACTGCCATATATATATATATATATATATATATATATATATATATATATATATATATATATAAGAAACAATACATAAATAAAATTGATCATATCTATATATATATATATATATATATATATATATATATATATATATATATATATATTAAAGTGACCTCGTTGGTGTATGTGCAAAAGGTCGCTACAAACTTATCTATGGTATACAGAATAGAAACTTGTTATGAAGGGTGTTTGGGTCTTTAGCATAATTTCATTAGGTTTTAGCCGATAAAAGTTTTAGTTGGGTAAAAATGCATAAAAATATATTGACTTTGGTCTGGTCGACTATAAAAGTTATAGATAAAACAACTCTATTTTTTGCAGATTTAGCCTGTATGGTAAGTGATAAGATTGGGGATTGATATGCATTGGTTTCGATTCCAACTGATGACACTTAAATTGTCCATGTTTTTCACCCTTGTGGTGCTATTTTAATCGCTGTTTACACGCTTTATTCGTTAAAATATTGGTTTTAATCGCCCTTTGTTGAGCCTATGATGTATAAAAGATCCCCCATTGTTTTTTTTCGTCATTAATATTATTTAATGCTCTTGATTTCTCCTGATAAGAGGATGGCCGAAAGTTCTCTTGAGAGGTTTCCGCTTATTTTCAAATGTATTTATAAAATTATAAATTATGTACCTCCAAACACACTCATACACACACACATACACACACATATGTATATATATACAGGCTTATTTATACATATATATATATATATATATGTATATATATGTATATATATACATATATGTACATATATATATATATATATATATATATATATATTTATTTATTTTTGTTAGCGATACTTTCTTGAATGAATTCAAGTATTTATACGAAAGCGCATTTTTACCTAAATGCTTGTTGGGAATAATTTTCTCATTGACCAATCTGTTACCCCCTTAATGGGGAGCGGCATATATATTATTTTTTAAAATGCAATTATACACTGACACATGTTCCGTCGTCCCCGACTCATCAATCGTGGACGACGAAACACGTGTCAGTGGATAATTATATTTAAAAAAATAATATATATATATATATAAAAGATTAGCTCAGCCTTGACAGTAGATTTACATTCTTTTGCTACGCGCATCTTTTCATTGCCCCCATTTGTGAATTATTCCACGGAGTTCTGCCTTTTGGATTACTTTGGACCATCTTCCAATTACGTGATTCCCTTGGATTTTACTTGTGAGAATGGAAACTTATTAAGATTTTTTTTTTATTTTGATTTTTGGATTTTACAGTTATATGATATTTGCCTTTCACCAGACAATCCATTTACGTGAGATCATCTTTTTCTTCGCCATATTCCGTCTCCTTCAATTTTTGTTACCAATTAAGATCAATGACTTACTTGTATTTTCATCAAATACTTTTGCAAGCAAAATCCGATCTCGCATTTTGCTAAATCCTACACTCTGATGAGAAGGAAAGCAGTTCCTCGAAACTCCGCGGATTAAGAACTATCCACTTAATTTGTGCTTCCTTTTAAAAATTAAATATGTTTTTAACTCTTTTTCAAAGTGTTTTTTAACATGTTTTATTAACTACTTATTCTCATATATATATATATATATATATATATATATATATATATATATATATATATATATATATATATATAATGCTCCCTGTCTTGGGTTGAGTATATGTGATACACGAATATACACCATTATTAAGCGATACTCTTTGTGTAAACAACTTGAACTTAGGTATTTAGACAATGACAAAACATTGTTAATTCACTCGCTGCGTAGTAGCAGCCGAATAGCGAAACGGTTAGAAGCTGCGATTATCGTTTGTGCGGTCGGGTTTCGATCCTTGCTTTAGGTGGTTGCTTGTCTAGCCGCACTGATGAGCTGCGAAACAGTATTATAGGTGGATGATTATGCATATAATTATATATATATATGGAGAGAAAGATAGCATGGCGTATAAGTTAGTCAAAAATATGATTTCCGTTCTCGCTCTTTAATTTCACAAAGGTTATATACATTATTTTATTTTAAAAAAACACACAAACATAAAAATGTATGACTGGTTTACTTTGGTGTTATCTATCTGGCTTTCTGGATTTAGATTAAAATAAATCCATAAAAGTCTGTCCATATAGAAATATTTTTGTATCAACACTCACACCACACAATATAAACATGTATAAGAAATAAATGTTATTGAATATAGTCTAGTACAAAGATGGGCATTATAGAACATATTAAAGCAAACAGAACCCTTTATTTAACCGTCAACTGATGATTTGATTTTGTCCCGTTTTTTTTTTAATTTTATTAATTGCCGACAAAAAAGTGTGTTTACGAGGCGATCAGTTTGGACCAATCCGTCTTACTATCAAATCAAACAGGAGCAGATCGATAGAACCTTTGTACACCTAATATACATTTATAATGTTAATTTCCAAATCGAAGTAGTTTAGAATTTATTTAGGATTCGGTTTAGTGCTATTCTCATGCAAATCTAGTGTAAGCTCTTTAGTAGAGTTTAGAAACAGTCTGATTTTATTTATGAGCATATATAATGTAATGCAACGTTTTAAATGAAACAATATATTGTATGCTATAATAATTATAAAATACCTAGTGGCACTAGTGTTTCATCTTTTCAGGAATCATTAGTTCAGTGTGTCATGATTAACATCAGTCGATAGATTCGAACCCGGCAACAGAAGTCATCTCTGGCTTCATTAGCAAGGACCTAATCCATAAATACACACACCCATACCAACACACACACACACACACACACACACACACACACACACACACACACACACACACACACACATATATATATATATATATATACACACACACGTATATATATATGTGTGTGTGTGTGTTAGTGTTAGTTCATGTGTTTAATAGAGATAATAGGGGTCTACGTTGCTTGGTAACCATGATTTAATATACTGTAAACAGTATTTTTATAAAGAAAAACTGATGATCACTGAAATAACAAAACTGATGCAATGGTTGCAGTTATTTTTTTTTTTTTTTACTTACGCACAAAATAATTTTTCGAAAGCACTAAAAATGTACATAGTTTTAAAGGTTAAAAAATCTTCATACTATTTACAGTGTAATGCGGACATAAGGAACCCGAATATGAGAAAAAAACGGATATAAGATTTTCTCTGTGCTCAAATTAAAGTCTGTGTTAATTTATAGTGTAACCCGGATATAAGAAGCTGGGATATAATTGTAACCCGGATGTGAAAGAGACGGAAGGACTGGAGACGGAGACTCTTATGCCCGGGTCAACTGTATATATATATATATATATATATATATATATATATATATATATATATATATATATATATATATATATATATATATATATATATATATATATATACGTGTGTACATGTGTGGGTATCAAATTGGAATGTTTCCAGTGCTTCCTGTTTGCTGATCAACGCCACTGGAGAACAAAAAGCAGGTCTGCTTCTTTAACGTATTTTCCATATACGCCTTATAGGTCAGTATTGAATGGTAAAATGAGATGCGAAGAAAAAACGGATGGAAAGTAGTTCGTTTGTTGCAGTGGAAAGGGTGAAACTAATTGATTGAAATTACAAACCAGCAAATGGATTGATTAGAGGAACGCTCTGAAGACGCATATTTTAATTGAAAAACCGTTTCTAAAACAATTAGGTTCCCCCAATTTCGACAGAATAAAATCGCCCGCAATTAAGTACAAAAATTAAATATGAAGGAGAAAAAAAATGGGACTGAATAAAAATGTAAAAATGATCGGTTTAAAAAAAATGTGTCCTTACAATTATTTTTTTTAAGAATGAAAATAGGAGCATACAGGAAACACGAATAAAAAAATAAATTTATTCTCAAATAAAAAGGGTTTTTTTTTTGGTAAAAGAAAAAGAAGCGTTTTGTAACACACCCGTGTTTAGTAGGAGCGATTAGTATTTTAATAATATAAAAAAATATATATATGTTTCCTTTTTAATTTTTCTCTTCTATTTAATACACATTTTATTAATTTCCAATTAAAACAAGATGGAAAATAACTTTTTTAAAAAAGTGTTTCAATAGAAAAATATCGATGGTTCAACTTTTTTGTTTAAATTTTTCAACTCCATTTAACTTACTGGAAACTCGTCGATTTTATAAGTGATAAAAATGGGTGATCATAATAAACAATAAAGTGAATATTTTAAAAAAATAACATTTAATTAGACTTCACTTTCTTAATTTCATTTCTTTTTGTAACGTCCAGACCACAAAGTATTTTGTGTGGGAGCTAGATGCATATAATTTGCCCAACTTTAAATTAAACCAAAACGATATGTTTACGCATTCGGTGATTTAATTGCCCTACATAATGGGCTCGTTCTATATTCAAACTTATATAAATTTATTATGTTACATTTAGTTTTATGCTGACGGGAAAACACGATTTCGAGATATACTTGTGCTTGGATCAAGTAAGTAAGAATGAATATTTCAGAATATTACATACTAGTGGGGGTACCCGGCGTTGCCCGAGTGTTTGTTTCCGGGACGGGGGGGAGTTTTAAACAATGTTATGGTAGGTAAGTAGGAAGGATCAAACCCGGAGTCATGAGTAAAAGTAGGAAAATAAAGTGTGAATAAAAAAAAACATCTGCAACGTTAACAGTTCGGCCACCAAGAAAAGTCCATTCCAGTTGTGTGAATTGTCCAGCACACTAACCACTACGCTACAGAGCACTGCAGCTTAGTTTAGTGAGGGTAGGAATTAGCAAAATGCGGGATCGGATTTTGCATGTAGAAGTATTTGATGAAACAACAAGTAAGTCAAAGATCTTACTTGAAAACAAAAAAAGTGAAGCAGAGGGAATATGGTAAAGAAAACGGTGATTACACATTGATGGATAGTCTGGTGGAAGATACAAAAGCCAGTGACGATAAAATCCAAATGTAAAACTTCAAGAAAGTTAAAAGAATTTCAATTTGTATAAGTAAAATCCAAAGACATCCCGTAATTGGAAGAAGATGGTCCATGCTCTCGATGTAATTGTTCCAACTCATGCTTCCTGTGAACTTAGACCGAGGAGTTTAAAAGAAGTATTTTCATATAATGCAGCTTTAGCGATGATATTGGTAGAAGAGAGTGTTTATTCTAATTATTGAAGGAAACAAGTTTAGTCTTGGCAGCATTGAATGTGGCCATCCATTTTTGTCTCCATTCTACTACAGATTGGAGGTCATTCTCTAGGGTTTCTGCTATTTCGTTAGATGTGTATTCATTTGATTTCCTGTCGTGCCTGCAATAGAGCGTGGTGTCATCAGCATATATACCCATCGCACAGCCAATCTTGTCAGGGACACCATTTATGAATATTAGGAATAATAGAGGTTCAAGGATAAACTGAGGCACTCTCGAATTTCTCTCATATTATTTAGATGTACGACAGTCGAGGACAACCAGGAGTTTTCTCTTATCTAAGAAGGGTTTAATTATCTTAAATATTTTTCCAGTGATATCGTATGATATGATTTTCCTGAGAAGACCTTCAGGCCATACCCTCTCAAAAGCCTTAGATATATCTAGAGCTACCGCTCTATCCTCCCCTGCTTTTTTCAGTGAATAGTAGATACGTTCAAGATTACAGTTAGGATATCTGCCATGGAACGGTCTTGCCTAAATCCGTATTGTTGGTCAGTCAGAAGGTTAACATCCCTAAGGTGACGGACTAGAGCTTGTTCAATTATGGACTCAAATATTTTAGCGCATAGTGGGAGGAGGTTAATGGCGTGATAATTTAATGGGTCAGTTATTTCGCCAGAATTTTTGAACATTGGCACAACAGAAGCAGTTTTCCAGCAGTCCAGAAAGATAGATACATTTAAGCATGTGTTGTATAGTTTGGAGAGAACTGGAGCTATTCGGCGGAGCATTTTTTTTAATAGCACAACCGTGATGAGATCAGGTCCACGTGCTTTTGAAGTGTCACAGTTTTTATGATAGCATGCACCTGAGATGGGGTGATTTTCAGATCGTCTAGCGTGGCGTCTGTCCGAAAATGAACATCAGGGAGGGGTTGGTTAACAGAGTCCAGTGTGGAGTTGTAGGCAAACCGACTGGCAAGCATGTTAGCCTTCTCGGTTGCTGAACAAACAACCTCATGATTGTTGGTTAGTGGGGGAATTGTTGATTGCCCATTATTTACTACACTGTTATAGATTTTCCATAAGTCACAGGCTCCTTATTTTTGTGCTTCAATGCGTTTTTTTTTGTGGTTCCAGTAAATTCTCTCTTAGCTTTCTCTATTTTTCTTACGGTTACGTCTGGCTTCTATATATTCTGCCTGTTTAAACTGGACTTATGTCGGTTTAATCTGCGGTTGCATGCTGCCCTTGTGCAATGGCAGTTGTACAAGAAGAAATAATTCTAAGCAAAATCATAAAATCAAATGTAATTGCAACATTTTTAGTATTGTAACCTCTACTTAGGGTAAGTAGTATGGAAGGAGCGTAGTTTTTATGAATTTTAACAATACTATATATAAGAACGGTAGCGTGTGTGCTATTTATTTTGTGTGTCGCGATTACATCCGGGTGACTGTTGTTCAATGATGGATTCCCATTCCTCATAATAAATAATTGTACCAAGAATTCTTCATAAGTTTTGGTTTTGGTTACAATTATAGCTGATGGCACGCAATTCATTCATTTTCTTGTAAATAATTTTACCAAAAATTATTCATAAATTTTGGTTTCGGTTTATATTATAGCTGATAGCACTGAAGTCGTCTTTTTTTGCCCGGAAAACGCGTTCCTTTTGCTAGGTAGGAATGTTAGGAAATAGGTCGAACATAAGAAAGAAATATGGTAAATTGTATTGTAGACGTTTTCCCGGAAGTGAAGGTCAGCTCATTGGATCTGCGTGTGAATCACGTGATCAGGTTAGCTGGAGTCAGTGAGTTTGGGTTTGGACGCAGAGAACAGCGTGCGGACTAATAGGGCGTCCCCTCCCCTTCACTAGGGGTACGCTGACGTGTCTGCAAATAAGACCTATGCAAGCAAAGACATCGACTTTCCATTCTTCTGCGATCGACATCTTGAAGGTGAATAAAAACTATATAAAACCATTCATCGTCTTGGAGTGAATGAATATTCGTCCAAAACAGGTTTCCACTCTCCCCTCCAAGAAGAAGATGAATTCCAGTTGGACAAGTGCAATGGCGCGTGAAGAAGTTATGTCCAAAATACATGTACCACATACACACACAAAAGCATATGAACAATTAGATATGAATATATCACAAATAGACAGAACATTAGACGATCACACAATACATCAGGAAAACTGGTCCCTTGTTTAATAAATATCGGTTGGAAACTAAGGAAGTATTGTTTTAAAAGGGGATTATGCAAACCCATAATATGTTAAAAATATATATATTTTAACTCTTGTTTTAAAAAAATAAACTTGATCATGGAGTCAAGACACGAAAAACGAAACCATATATTAAAAAAAACATTACTTTAGTGTAAATACGTTGTGTTTTATTACGAAATAAAAATAAAATAAAGAAAACATTCACATATTATCAAGGAAAGCAAATATTATTATATTTAGAAGAAGTAATTTGGTTTAAAGAATTCGTATGTTATTACGAAAAAACAAAAAAAAGCAAACACGTTGCTTCTGTATTTTGGTACCGCGCTGAAACAATAACGTTATTATTTCGAAAGCGATTTTTAACATGGGAAGGGGAGGGTATCGTTTAAAATTCATTTCGGGGACACTTCTTCAGCTATTTTTAGTGGGGATAACCCCAATTTCTATTTGGTGAAATACCTCGGCAAATAAGTAATAAACAAGATTTTTTTTTTCCGAACAGATAAATATTGAAAAACCTTTAGGTTTTAAATGTATCACTAAAAAACATGTTTAAAAGTCTGCATAAGAAAATATAATATTAATAACAATTTTGTAATAAAGACAACACAGGAGTTTTATACAGAACAATAGCGTTTTTTTTTTTTTTTTTTTTTTGACAAATAAATAATTTAAATGAAAGATTTTTCGGTTAAAGCACCTTTAGTCATCAATAAATAAATACTTTAAATGTTTTGGACCGAAATGCACCACCTGACGACAGTTTAATTAAACGCACTAAGAAATGATGGCCGCAGTCCGAATACTGCACAAATGCCTTTTGTTTTTTTCGTGAACACAAATAGTGTTAAACTAAATTATTTTTTTCTAAATAAAATATATATTTTATTATATGATAATATTAGAAGTGGGGTCTTTTTGTTTGTTTGTTTGTTTGTTTGTTTCATAATAACTCACGAAATGTTCAAAACTAAAAACAAATTTCTTAATAAATATATGGTTTCATTTTGCGTCTCTTCCGTTCGGTTTCGTTACATAATCAACCGTATCCACTTCGCTAGCTTGATATTTTTCAAAGCAGTGATCTTGGACATTACCTAAAAATATACAAATTTATTATCTTTTGAAGGGATGGGACACGTTTTGAAAATATATCTACCTCAGTATTTTCTTTAATTTTACTAATTTTGAGCGACTATCGAGACTTCTAAGTCGTAATACGCTCATGTCGTACAATTTTTGGTCAAAAGTACCACTCGATATTACTTTTATTTAGATAGATTTAATTTTTAAGGCAGGAGTAAACAATATCTCTTTCAAGAACGATATTTACTCAATAAAGGACAATTTTTCCTACTTAGTAAAAAGGGGCGGTTTTCAGTGTACGAGTTTCTCTTAAATTCATTTATTTCATAAATGATTTTCCCAAGAATTATTCATAAGTTTTGGTTTCGATTTCGATTATAGCTGATGGAACTCCAGTTATCCATTTTTTTATCAAGAATTCTTAATAAATTTTTGTTTCGGTGTCGATTACAGATGATAGAACTCAAGCTGAAGCATTAATACCATATGCATATATTTGCTTTTGTTATCGAAATCCCAAATTTATAATATATAAAAATCCATAGAATATTAACTCTGTAATAATATATACGAAATCTGCAAGAATTAAAATACCATATTAAAGCACACTTAACGACTTGGCTACACCGGGTGTCCTTGCTAGCTTAGATAAATACTTTTGCAGTTTTAACATGAGGTTCAATAATATCAGATCATCTCTATTTATGCCACGAATACCAACATTAACATGAATGAGTCGCTCATAGAATTTCAACAGGTGCCGCTAGTTGTTATTATTTGCATCTCATTTTTGTTTTGGCTCTGTTTTTGTTATTGCAAAGGCAATTAATTTAATAAAAAAACAAATTTATATAATTAAAATAAAATTTAAACAGTCAAAGAAGGAAAGCACATATTGGTTAACGAAGATCTCCTCGTGTTACAAATGGTTTTCTAAATAGTAACATTATTATTAGAAATCCGTTCGTGACAATTGTAGGCGGCTTTGATTGATATTTTGTTCCTACGTCGTTTTCTAATTTAACCTACCAACCGTCGACTATTTTCAACTGTTTATGAAAACTTTCAAGTAGCATTTTTTATACTAACGACGAACAGATACATTTTTATACATTATTCCTTAATTGGAATTCATTTTTTAGATGAGCATTATATATATTAATTTATTTTTATTTCGGACTACTAGTCTCATCTTTATTAGATGTTGTTTTTCATCTTTTATTGGTTTGTTTATTAACAACGTTTCGGCCAACTAATTCCTCTGGCCTTCGTCAGAGGAATTAGTTGGCCGAAACGTTTTGAATAAACAAACCAATAAAAGATGAAAAACAACAACTAATAAAGATGAGACTAGTAGTCCGAAATAAAAATAAATTAATATAATAGATACGTTTTTGTTTGTTTAAAATCAAAATAAACCTTTAGTTGTCTTTCAGTTTGCTAGACATTAAAAGGAAAGTATTTGAGAAAAAATATATCCAGAAGATATATATATATATATATATATATATATATAGATAGATAGATAGATACACACATACACACATACACACACATGTATATATATATATATATATATATATATATATATATATATATATATATATATATGATGAAAATGATGGAAATAGTATTCCGACAAAATAGAGAAAATAAAAAGGAACAAACCGTATTATGTGTTCATCAACGTTTCGTCTTTATTTTGACACTTCCTCTGGGTGAATGACATTAAGAAACAAAAAATATGAAAATTCAAAAATTAATTTGAAATATTTGAAAATGTTTCACGTGCACAGTGTGACGCAGTTCTATTTGAGAGAAACGAAGAAAAAACGTTGAAAATTCAAAAATTAATTTGAAATATTTGAAAATGTTTAACGTGCACAGTGTGACGCAGTTCTATTTCAGAGAAACGGAAAAAAAAACGTTGGAAATTCAAAAATTAATTTGAAATATTTGAAAATGTTTCACGTGCACAGTGTGACGCAGTTTTATTTCAGAGAAACGGAAAAAAGACGTTGGAAATTCAAAAATTAATTTAATAACAAACCAAATTTGTATAATTAAAATAAAATTTAAACATTCAAAGAAGGAAATTTCATTAAATTAATTTAATTAATTTTAACTAAATTATTTTTTGAATTTCCAACGTCTTTTTTCCGTATCTCTGAAATAGAACAGCGTCACACTGTGCACGTGAAACAGTTTCAAAAATTCGCAACTGGCATACATTCAAATATTACCATCGACGCAATTTTGAAGAATTACAAACATGAAGATACGGATTTTCAAAAAGGTTTCATACAGGGTGTTATTTCTGTTGCAGTTACTCATCCATATGAAACTGTACTTCCTAAGAGATACATAGATGCTTTGAAACACCTAGCGAATAAAAATAACTTGATTATATCACAAGCTGATAAAGGTGGTGGTATATTATTAATGGAAAAAGATGAATACCTGGAAAAAGTTTCCCCAATGTTGGCAGACAACAACACTTACACCAAAACTGATTTAAAGACAGTAAATCGAAGTGTTGAGATTTTCAACCAATCTTATAAAAAACTTATAAAAAACAATAAAACTTGGATGTCATACATTGAATACCACTCCAATGTTCCTTCACTATATGGCCTCCCCAAAACTCACAAACCAGACATCTCTATGCGTCCTATAATATCTGGCATCGGTAGTGCCACACACAAAATTGCACGTGCCATATCCAACGTTTTGACTCCACTACTGGGCACTATCAGCACCTCCCACATAAAGAACTCCGGAGATTTACTGAACAAAATAAAAAACATTTACGTACAAAACAAAACTATACATAGCTTAGATATAACATCATTATATACTAATGCCCCCATTAAAGAATGCTTTAATTTACTCCTTAAACATTTAAAAAAATCTAACATTAGCTTACCTTTTCCTCCCGACACTATTATAAAAATCATTAGGCTTATAACTAACATGACTTATTTTCACTTCAATAACAATTTCTATAAACAAAATGTTGGTCTTCCTATGGGTAACCCTCTTAGTGGAGTATTAGCTTGCCTTTTCTTAGAATTCCTAGAATCTGGTCCTTTCAAATTCAGATTACCTTCAAACACAGAATATTCCAGATACATTGACGACATTTTAATTTTTCTTCCTGAAAATACGCGCATAAATATCATTAGAGACAAATTAAACTTAGTCGAACCTTCCATAAAGTTTACCTGTGAAACAGAAAACAATAACTCATTACCTTTTCTTGACATACTTATAATAAAATCCAATAATAAACCATCCTTCAAAGTTCACCGCAAAACCACACACAAAAACGATTACATACATTTCTATTCACACCATGATAATAAAATAAAAACAGGGATGATAATTGGTTTCTTCTTACGCGCTTTCAGAATTTGCAGTTCTGAATATCTGGACGAAGAATTCAAATACCTCACAAACATTTTGAAAACCTTGCAATATCCGGCATATTTCATATTGAATGCTAAGAGAAAAGCCACACAAATATTTTCCAGAATAAATAATAATAAAAAAATCATACACACCAGACCTTTCTCTCATAAACAGACATCTTCTTTTACCTACACACACCAATAATACAATAATCTGTAACACACTAAACAAACTAAACATTCCTATCGTGCAAACCACATCACTAACCATAAAACATATATTAAAAACTACGAAACATCTCTATAACAAACCAGTTTCCGATGGAGGTATATACACTATTCCTTACCATAATTGCCATCATAAATACGTTGGTGAAACTCAGCGCAAATTGGAAAAAAGGCTGAATGAACATAAAAGAGATATAAAAAATAGCAATTCTCTAAGTCCATTATTCTCTCATTCATTGCAACATAACCACACCTTTGACTTTAAACAAGCAAAAGTAGTTAAATTTATTTCAAATAAACCGCGTCGGAGACTTCTTGAATCTGCGCTTATCGCAATTTCAAGCACTATTAAACAACGTGGAGGTTTCTATAACATAGCGCCATTAATAAGTAAACTTTTATTAAAAGAACATTATTTAACTGTAGACACAAGTTAACTTTCTCGCACCATTCAAACACCCCCTATAATAATCAACACATAATCTCAATCAGTAAATTACATAAAAAAAACACTCATTTCATTTCTGTTACAAACTTATATTTGAATTTCAACAGATATATCTTTTTCCCAATAAGAATATTAACTTGCGTTCATAGTTTTAAAATTACATTAACGACTATATGACATCACTAAAATTTCCTTCTCTTTAACAGCGCCAGCCCTCCCCCTCCTTTTTGAATTTCTAACGTCTTTTTTTCCGTTTCTCTCAAATAGAACTGCATCACACTGTGCACGTGAAACATTTTCAAATATTTTGTACTGGTATTTTTTGTTTCTTAATGTCATTCATCCAGAGGAAGTCTCGAAATAAAGACGAAACGTTGATGAACACATAATACGGTTTGTTCCTTTTTATTCTCTCTCTCTCTCTCTCTCTCTCTCTATATATATATATATATATATATACAAATCACCGAAGTTAAGCAACGTTGAGCCTTGCCAGTAGGTAAAATACCATGTTGAGAACCTGCGCTGTCTATCCTTCTCTTGGGAGTAGATGGGGCCATCTTAAGCCGTGGTAGCCACCCCGTTGTGTAACGCCGTCACGATAAAGAATACACTTGATAGCCCTGACAAAGTATCAAGTAGTCACTACAAACTCGTGCAGTGAGTTCAATCTCGGCTACGGCTGCGATGATATATGGATGAATGGATATATATGCATTAATACATATATGGTTGCATGTGTCAGTGTGTGATAAGTAGTAGTCTATGTACACAAAGGCAGCCATTGTACATTCCTGAAGGAGAGTCGCAGGCTAATTAATGAAACATTAATATTGGTATTTCCGCACGTAATCAATGATGGATACGTCAAGGCATTCTACTTGATACATATTTATGTCCAAACCATACTACTTCTGTTGCTACAACAAACCTCACACGTTTTAGCACTGTTAAAAGCACATGAAGCTTATATATATATATATATATATATATATATATATATATATATATATATATATATATATGTATATATATATATATATATATATATATATATATATATATATATATATATGTATACATATATATATACCTGTATATATATATTATATATATATATACGCAGTATATTATATCCCTTTATAATATTCTAGATGACTATATATGAAATCTTAATGATGTATATATTCATAAGTGTGTATTCAAATTTAATTTTTTATGAATCTCTCAATTATATTATTTCTAATAATCAGATCTAGGTGGAAGAAATGCGTTATTCTCTCTAAATGGATCGTTGCAATTATCCATTCGTAATACTGTAATTATTAAACCAGAAAATACGGCCATTTTCAAGCAAAGTTTTACGTAATTAACAATAGCCATCTTTATTATATGAAGTGTAAGAAAATGTTCTAGCTCATTAAGAATATGCATCGGACCCATATACAATGGCGTGCAAATGTATGCATTGTCTTTATAAAGTCCGAACATCTGCAACAATTTTATATCAAATTTATAGTTATAATACCATTCTAAAGTTCAGAACAATGTTAATTTCTTCTTAGGAATGCATGCAGAATAAAAGTACATGTGTTTCGTGAGGTGTGAATATTTGTGTGTATATATACACACATATATGTGTGTATATATATATATATATATATATGTATCCACGTATATAGATAGCTGCAACCGTATATATATACATATAGATATAATAGATAGATAGATAGATATATAGATAGAATTCCCTATATAAGGTTGTACATATTGCGAAGTGATAAACAAACTGCCACGAGTTTATTAAGCAATGCTCTGTGTGTGGGCGTCTGGACAATGTTTACACAGTGTTAATTCAAATACTCCGGTGAGCAGTAGCTAAATAATTGCTAGACTAGCCGCATAGAAGAGCTGTGATACAGCTAGACAGCCTATCTGTTAATAAATAATATAGACATATGCATGTGTGCATGTGTGTGCATGATATATATATGTATATATATATATATATATATATATATATATATATAATATGGACTTATATATGAGAAAGATTAAAGCGAAATCTCATTTAGATATAATATATAATTATATATGAGTAAGATTACTCATATATAGTCTCATTTAGATATATATTACTACTAATATATATATATATGTATATATATATATATATATATAAATAATATATATATATATATATATATATATACATATATATTTGTGCTTATTAGTACTGCTTATAAACCACTGCGGTCTCACCTCTATCTCTATTTTTGAATATTTTATTTCTTATTCATTGCTTTGTTGTTTATTTTCGAACTAACAGTTATTGGCGTTTATGGTCAAACTCGGATTATATTCCAAAGACTTTTGTGTGGCTATTTCTTATTTATTGAACATTTACTTAATTTTATATATATAAATCATTTACTTTATTTTTTATATATTAGACATTTACTTTATTTTTATATATTAGACATTTACTTTATTTTTATATATAAAACATTTACTTTATTTTTATATATAAAACATTTACTTTATCTTTATATATAAAACATTTACTTTATTTATATATATAAAACATTTACTTTATTTTTATATATAAAACATTTACTTTATTTTTATATATAAAACATTTACTTTATTTTATATATATAAAACATTTACTTTATTTTTATATATAAAACATTTACTTTATTTTATATATAAAACATTTACTTTATTTTTATATATAAAACATTTACTTTATTTTATATATATAAAACATTTACTTTATTTTCATATATAAAACATTTACTTTCTTTTATATATAAAATATTTACTTTATTTTTTATATAGTAACCATTTACTATATTTGTTATATATAAAGCATTTACTTTATTTTTTTATAAAGTGAACATTTACTTTATTTTTATTTATAAAACATGTACTTTATTTTTTATATAATAAACATTTACTATATTTGTTATATATACAACATTTACTTTATTTTTTATAAAGTGAACATTTACTTTATTTTTATCTATAAAACATGTACTTTATTTTATATATAAAACATTTACAATATTTTTATATATAAAACATTTACTTTATTTTTATATATAAAACATTTACTTTTTTTATATATAAAACATTTACTTTATTTTTATAAATAAAACATTTACTTTATTTTATATATATAAAACATTTAATTTATGTTTATATATTAACCAATTACTTTATTTTTATATATAAAACGTTTACTTAATTTTAAATATAAAACATTTACTTTATTTTTATTTATAAAACATTTACTTTATTTTATATATAAAATATTTACTTTATTTTTTATATATAAAACATTTACTATATGTGTTATATATAAAGGATTTACTTTATTTTTATATAGTAAACATTTACTTTATTTGTATCTATAAAACATGCACTTTATTTTTTATATAGTAAACATTTACTATGTTTGTTATATATACAACATTTATTTTATTTTTTATAAAGTGAACATTTACTTAATTTTTATCTATAAAACATGTACTTTATTTTTTATATAATAAACATTTACTATGTTTGTTATATATACAACATTTATTTTATTTTTTATAAAGTGAACATTTACTTAATTTTTATCTATAAAACATGTACTTTATTTTTTATATATAAAACATTTACTATATTTTTATATATAACACATTTACTTTATTTTTATATATAAAACATTTACTCTATCTTTATATATAAAACATTTACTTTATTTTTATATATAAAACATGTACTTTATTTTTTTATATAATAAACATTTACTTTATTTGTTTAATTTATGTCTGGTTTTCTTTCCATCAATGTTGTTATATTTTTTTCTATATGACTTCGTTTCAGCTTTAATTCCCTAATCTACCCCTCCCGTACCAACAATGCTTGTTTTTTTATCTCTTTTAATATTCCTCACTAATTCACACCATATTTTTTAACATTTTTATTTTTATTCATTTATTTTTTTTTACACAGGCACCACCACTTATCAAGACCAAATGTCAACTCGAGGATAAGGGTTAAAAAGTTTACGGTAGTCAATTGCACACAATATGAATCGTTAGTAATGGAAATTCATTAAATTTCTTAATTTAAGTGGAACAGCTCATCAAAAACTTGTTGGCGTTGGGCTTGAAGATAGCCACATTGTAGTCAGCTGGAAAACAGGAAAACGGAACACAGTTCCACAGTACTACAGTTATAAGAAACAGATTTTAGGTGAAGAATTATTGATAGTGTTTTAAACTAGACGAGTGGTACTTGTGAAAGTTTGGTGAGAGGAAACTACAGATTGGACTTCAGTAGAGCCTTGAAAATAACGATAAAGCAGAGACAAACTCGCAACATCTCTTCTGTGAGTCAGAAACTGCAGGGAAGAGCAAAGGACATCCTCTACGAGGCTACGAAGTCTATTTTGAACTCTATCAAGGCAGGATAAATCCTTTCTGCCCAGATGTGGAAACAGTACTACATCCTTGGACACACCTGTCACTTATATAGATAGAAAATTGCATCAGCAGTGAGATATGTACTGGATCGATAGAAGTAGCTCACCATTTTTTCAGAACAAGACTTGATGTAGATATTCGATTCCAGATCAGGAGTAAAGGTCAAGGCCAGAAGTTTGTAAAAATATGAGGCCTACCCAGGATGAGAACTATTCATTTCAATTGATGCCAGATGGGGATCAGATCGTTGATGATGTAAAGACAAAAGCTTGGTTTAGATGCATTAAAAGTAACCATCCGTCACTTTCCCCATTGTACCACGTGCTCAATATCAGAGGAGAGAGAATGTCTACGAATGATGTAAGGATAGGATTTGGAAGATCATTAATGTTGATCAGGAAGACCCCAGCATGGACTACTGAGGGACTCCAGCATTAATACTGTGAGCTTCTGATTTCTGCCCATCAACCATTACGCTCATGAACCTATCCGAGAAAAATGATTTAATACTTGAGAAAACATTTCCAGCTATACCGTAGCTGGAGATCTTGGAAAGTAAACCTTTATGCTATACCCTATCAAAGGCCTTTGATATGTCAAGAGCTGCTGCCCTGGAAAAGAAATCCTCCGACGTCAATAAGATGGTTATTTTTATTGAGATGGTTGATTACGTCTCTATTTAACACATATTCCAGAAACTTACTCATGGCGCACAGGAGACATATTGGCCTGTAAGAAGGAGATGAGCGATCACCTGAATTCTTAAATACAAGGAATACTGATGAGATTTTCCAGGGTGTTGTGAAGCAATTCTCCTTAAGACAACGCTTAAACATTTTGTAAGTACGGGGCATGTTCTGGTTGATGATTTTCAGTACTATAATTGGAATACCGTCATAGCCGGTTGCTTTACTGGAATCAAGGTGTTGATTAGTTTGACAACATCACGTACATATATTTGTATATCATAGACTATTTTCTGATATTGGTGGACACATTGGCGGTTAGCGGCCTTCGTTGCAAATGTTGGAATTAGCTGCAAAGTTCTTGGCAAAGAGTTTTACTTTGTCTGATGCTGATGATATTACCTCAGGTCCATTAATGATAGTTGGGATAGAGGGCACACTTTTGTTTAGGCTTCTGTTTGCTATTTGCCAAAACTGGTGGGAACCAAGCTGCTTCTCAGTTACTTTGGACTTGACAGACTGAGCATAAAACTCCTTTGCGTTCTTTATTACTTTAGAAGCTGGCAGGCCTGAAAGCGGGTTTAGTCTCAATACATCTATTCATCTATTACGTTGGCAGCAATGGTGATTTCTGTGCACAATAGCAGGAGAGAACCATGGCTGACTGCTAGGTTTTGCTGGAATTTTTGCAAGAGTATAAAATTCCGAATGTTCTATAGCCGATTTTATAACTTATTATACTCATATAGTGTTATAATTTTAGATTTTCTTTTTCTGATGAGAAGCATTAAAATTCGAAATACCATTGCTTGAAAGGGGATTTTTTCCATTTTCCTCCTATTTTGTTCTTATTGACCTTATGATTTATTAAAGGTCTGTTGAAATTACCAATCTTTTTAATTTAATTAATAAATTGTTCCTATTAACCGTGTAGAGTTTTTACTATTTTATAGGCGTGCTTGATAAAATCAATCTCTTTCACGCATTTTATTTTTAGTACATTATATATATATATATATATATATATATATATATATATATATATATATATACTAGTATGGGTGCGCGGCGTTGTCCGGGTGTTTGGAGGTGCGTGTTGAGTTAAAAAAAACGTGGTAGTAGGAAGGCAGGCTCGAACCCGTGCCGTAAATGAGGAAAAGAACGGGAAAAACCTGACGTCTTTACTGTTACGACCACCGCCAAACCGGATGTGACGTAGGTTTAAATAAAGGCACGACAATCGAGAAGAAGGGATGACTTTTAGAATATATTGGTGAAAAAAACATCCCATCCCTGTAGAAAAGTGCATAGTTGAGGGTGAAAAAATTAATGCTTTTAGCCAATTTGTCGGCATTTGTCATCTGAACGGTCAAGCTTCAAAACGATACTGATTTTGTAAAAATCCGTCGCCTCCGAAGAAAGTTTTAGGCAGACATGCAAACATACATACATATATTTCATATAAGTAGCTCAAATTTTCGACCCAAACTGATTAAAATTTGCCCTATCTCTGAATACATTTTATGTAAAATTCCAAATGTTTACACCAGAAATTGTCTGAATAATTTGGTAGAGACCGCAGAGTTCATTTTTTTTTTATTTAACTCTGCCCCTATTATGACCGCTCAACATTTCTTGTGTTGGGTTCAAATCAAGTTACTAAGTTAGATCCGTGTCCAAGTAACCTCTATCTAATATTTCAAGTGTCTTTACGGAAAATAAGCGGAGGAGTTTGGTAGAGTTCTCAAAGGTACAATCGGTGAACTTTGACCGCTTAACCGCTAAATTTCTGGCCCAAAATCGATTACAAAGATTTTCCCAAATCTCCATAACCTGTATATCCAATTTTGAGCCTGTAGACTGAAACTTGACAGAGTTATTGTGTGAGGAAATATACACAGACAGACAGGTACACAGACAGACTGACAGACACTTTCACTCATATATATATATATATATATATATATATATATATGATTGCAACGTCTTGTTAGACGAGTGCCACCCTCCCTCAGACACTTAATGTCTATGAGCCCAAAAATGACTTTTATTTTTAGTCCTACTGGTGAATTCACACGCTCAAGCAGGCATGCTACTGAAGACGGTTATTGAAATCAATTATCACATGCTTCCAGCATTTCAAGCCTCCACGCGCCACAACTTTTCCATCGCTACAGGACCATTTTTATAGACAAATGCCTGAGGGAGTATCTATACACATATGATGTTACAGAGTCTTAGCTTTGTACGACAGCTAATTCTCTCTATCGGTTCAAAATGTTGAGATCCAGCAACAAGCAAGAGCAAGAAAGCCAGCAACAAGTTAAACTGCATACCAGATTAACGCGAGTACTGGTCTCCCGCTTTATGTTTTTTTTTATCAGAGATTTCCTTCTCCTAGAAAGTTTGCCTTCACCACGGCTTACTGGATCCCTCTCCACCCCAACACACATGCATACACACAAATATACACGGTGCTTGTTGGCCGATGACCCCGAAAAAGGGTTCATTCACCCTTTGAAAGGTCTTGTTTTTAATTCTACGGGGAGATTAGCCACCCTCCACACCAAGCAAGTCTGGTGGGGAAACCAGTTTAGTCGCCGGTGACTCGACCATGAGGCATATAGTACTGGGTTACACACACACCCACACACACACACACACACATATATATATATATACTTATATATATATATATATATATATATATATATATATATATATATACACGTCAGATTTTTCAAAAGTAAAATCTATTATTACAACTAAAAATATCAAGAGTAATCAAGCCGGGCGTGGTGCTATTAAGTCGACCGACCTTTTGTGCACCAGGACATATATTACAATAAAGTACTTACTATTATGAATTTTAAAACAATGTATGACGGCTGAGTGTAGCCATTCGGATCGGGTTATATCATGTGAGGTGTGTCTAAATGCCCAACCTCCTGTTTTTAACTAACAAATCTGGAGGCGAACAAAGACGGGAGTGGTGCCATAGAACGATCGACATTTTGTGCTGCATAACTCATTTTTCCTTATAGGCATGGTTATTGGAAGTTAACATGTTATCGAGGATGTTTCTGAAACTATACCTATTTCTTTACGAAATAATTTGAACAGCTATGAAGACGGAAGCTAGAACATTCAACCAAAAAGGGGTTTGTGTATAAGAATGTATTTTCCGACATAATCACGCCAATTCTCAATGCACATTTGCCAGAATTCAATGAAGCGTCTTTATTTCTGACGAAACCCCATCACCTATGTTATTTTATAGAGCTTTACACTGCAGAGAGAGGAAACTATTTGGTCATGAATGCATACGGTCAATTGGCAGAGAAATGCAATGTTCAACTCCGCTTTAAAATATGCCGGGGGAAGAAAAAATAGATGGAATTATTTGTAAACGATCCTGAGATATATATATATATATATATATATATATATATATATATATATATGTGTGTGTGTGTGTGTATGTGTGTGTGTGTGGGTGTGTGTATATATATATATGTATATATGTGGGTGTGTATATATATGCGCATATATATGTATATATATATGTGTGTATATATATGTACATTAATATGTTTATGTATATATATGTATGTATATATAAATATTTATATACTTATATATACATATATATATGCATATATATAAATATATATATGTATATATATTTAAAGCTTAACGTCTGCGTGTGTGCGTGTGTGTGTGTGTGTGTGTGTGTGTGTCTGGTTCCGAATAGGCTCCTATATGGTTGACTATTTTTAAACAAACTGATTACATATAATAATAGAAGATGTATCGAGGATCAGGAATGGGTATGTTTGATCCGGCAGAACGGTGATTCATAAAAATTGTGGGGTCTGCGTTCGCGCCTGGCCCCCAAATATGGAAATAAAAAATGAAAAAAAGAACGTTTATAAGGGTTTTTAATACAGATGTACATAAGAATACTTTGATTAGTATGTTTCAACATATAATTAAATTGTGAAGTCTGCGTTCTCGCATGTACTGCATAGAAATATGGCACAAACTTTAACAAAGACTGTTCATATCAATTGTCGTAAGTATACTTTTATAATTATGTTTCAGTTTGAAGAAATATGGTATAATAAAATTATTGGGTGTTCGTTCGCGCATGACCTCCATAGAATGAAAATATGTCACAAAGTTTAACAAGGTTTTTTTTAAAAGGGGTGAGGGTCCACAATAACACCTTAACTTTAATCTTAATTCACGTTAGCTTTTATTCATTTTTTTTAGTTGAATCATATTTTGTCGAATAAATTCACCTCATAATTCACGTTCTTATTAAAGTAAAGCCCCCCCCCAAAAAAAATCAGAACTTTAACAATTCTCGACACAAATTTTGCATAACTCTGTTTTTTTTCCTTCTCCATGTGCACGGTCCACTCTTTCGAAAATAGATAAATAGATAAATAATAAAATATCAGAAGTTTACTTTTATCGTGTAAAAAGAAAGAAAAATCCTGCTCACGTGATTACGTGTCTTTTTAAAGACATTTACATAACCTTTTTATTTTATTTATATATCTGTTTAAGCTTTCCTCAGTGTACTAGAGGGAATTCAGTTGATTACAACCCTTTCTGCGTATTTTTACATTACAATAGTACAACCCTGAATCCAACGGCGCAATACTACACCGTTCAATACTGTAAAACTGAAACGAATCTGTTCTGCTTGAAAAGGGTGGCACTTTCTTCTTATTCATATTCATATCGATTCTTTACTTTAAAAAACTAAAGTAATTACGTGGTTACTTTTTTCATATCCCATTTTGCGGTACTAAAGTAAGTAAATCTTCATTATTTTTCAAAACGATTTTTGTTTCTTCGTTTTTTGATATTTTGTCGATATTATTTAGTAAGATTGTTTAGCAGAAAAGCCAACAAACGACTACCCGAAAAAAATATACAAGAAATAAATGTTACCATAGTCAATAAAAGTTCAGTTCATGTTATTTTTTTGTTTTAAAATAGTTTTTAATGCTCTTTACTTTAAATAAATTTAGCGAATAGAAATTAAAACGAAATTTGAGACGATAACTACTTAAATACATTTTTTTATAAACTACATATGCCATAATCGAAAGCACAAAACGGAAAACATTAAAATATGTTTATAAATATTCCTTACGTTGACGGAACTCTATTGAATTGTTAACACCGAATGCTCAGTTGAAGAAAAATAAGAAACAAGGAAAATCAAAATTTTATCAGGAGAGGAATAACCTAACTGTTGCTACGTGGAATGTGTGAACTTTTCTAGATGTCCTATGATAATTCTATCCTTTGCGACCAAGGCCGCCAACCCCCAATATTTCCTCCTGTATCAGAAAACACGCTATGTGATATACGTATATCTCTACGTGATGTTGCCAAGCTAATCAAAAACCTTGATTCCAGTAAAGCAACTGGCCCTGACGGTATTCCAATTATAGTACACAAAAAACTTCAACCTGAACTAGCGCTCATACATACAAAACTGTTTAAACGATGTCTTAAGGAGAATAGTTTCCCATCTCCCTGGTAAATCTCATCAGTATGCCCTGTATTTAAGAATTCAGGTGATCGCTCATCCCCCTCTCAGTACAGGCCAATAACGATTACTCAGGGAGCTCCACACTAATATGAAGGCTCGCCAACTTCAACGGATGCCTATCAGAACGCATCTCAGTTGACAATGGTGTGAAGCAGGGTGATATCCCAGCACCTACACTTTTTTCAATTTATTTTGCAACTATGCTTTCCTATGACTTTAGGGAATGTTGTCTGGGGATTTATTTGCGTTTCAGAACCACAGGTAAGGTATTTGATCTCCGTCGTTTTCATGCTTCAACAAGGACATTTCAGCACCTGGTTCGTGAATTGCATTATGCGGATGACGCCGATCTCGTAGCTCATAGTGGGAGGGATATGCATGGTATCATGGATCTGTTTTCAGGGGGCCGTGCGTCTTTTGGGCTTACTATTAATCTTAAGAAGACTAAGATCATGTTTACACCTCAACCCGGTGGTTTGTATGTGGAAGCAAATATTTTTGTCAACAACCAGAGACTTGCTGTGGTTGACACATTTGTGTATTTGGGTAGTACTCTTGCCAGAGATGGAACCCTGCATGCTGAGGTCAACTATAAGATATAGCGTGACACTAAGGCTTTTGGTGGTTTAGAGAAGCGAGTGTGGTCTGAAAGTGGCATAACTCTTCATACAAAGATCAGTGTCTATCAATCTTGTATTTTAACATCCTTGCTTTACGCTTCTGAGGCCTGGACAACTTATGGTAGACACATAAAAGTCATGGAGAGAGTGTACCAGAAATTCCGGCGACACATTCTAGGCATCAGGTGGAGCTCTTTTATACCTGATATGAATGTTCTCATGCGAGCTGACGTATCTTGTATCGAGAAGTTTATTATACGCAGCCAGATGAGGTGGGCTGGAATCTGACAAGGATGGACGACAAGTGATTGCCAAAGCGCCT
Source organism: Euprymna scolopes (assembly GCF_053919585.1). NCBI lineage: Eukaryota > Metazoa > Mollusca > Cephalopoda > Sepiida > Sepiolidae > Euprymna > Euprymna scolopes. The sequence goes on along the minus strand of NC_136490.1, from coordinate 44,063,780 downwards.
GTTCTATGGTGAAAATACACAAGGAAAGCATCCAAAACATAAACATTGAAAACGCTTTAGGGATAAAATCAAAGATAACCTTAAAGCTTTTGGAATTGACGTGTTCAGTTGGGAAAGTACTTCCAATGATCGTAAAAAGTGGCGATCCTTGGTCTATCATGGCTGTGATAGCTTTGAGAAGAAAAATATGAGCATGCAAAAATGAAGTGTGATATCCGGAAGAAAAATCTGTCAGATCTATCAGGTCTGTCGGAGGATTTCATGCAGAACCACATCTGTGATTTATGCGGCAAAATGACTTTATCCGGAGATGACCTAGCTAGCCACAAACAATTACATGGGGATCAATATTTCTTTGATGGGAAAACACTGCGGGACACAGTTGCTTTGTTTGCTTTATGGTCTGCAAATCGAGTGTAGGCCTGAAGCGCCATATTTACGTCCATAGTAGAGCAGCACCAGTTGGCATCTTTCAATCTCAGCTTAAGCGTGACCTTTGCAACAGACTGTGTAAGAGCAGGACTGGTCTGAAGAGCCTCTTTCCTTCTGATAGTAGGTAGAAATTGATGCATCTTGATCACATCTCCACATGTATATATATATATATATATATATATATATATATATATATATATATATATATATATATATATATATATATATATATAAATTAAATTTAAAAAAAATAACAATATTACAAAAGTACAGGAAAATGAATGAATAATCAACAAGAAGGCAAGGGAAAGATGGTCTTCTTCTGTCAAAGAAATGACAATCCACACACACACACACACACACACACACACACACACACACACACACATATATATATATATATATATATATATATATATATATATATATATATATATATACTCGCAAAAGTACCCGTCGTTGACTGCGTTCAAAAACAGCCTACAGAAAATGGGCTCTGATTTATGAAAGTATGATAGGTTATGAAACGGAAACGTTGTAAAGAGATAGCTTCGGATTTGGGGGTCTCAAAACCTAAGCAAAATATAATGAAAATAAAAATATTATAGATAAACCCCATAATTTATTATACCATACCTGTTCACACTGAAACACTTATCACAATATTCTGTGGATCTATATTAAAAAAAAAAAAACTTGTTAAACTTTGTGACACATTTCCATTCTTTGGAGGTCAGGCGCGAACGAACTTCCCATAATTTTATTATACCATATTTCTTCAAACTGAAACATAATTATCAAAGTATATTTACGGAGACAGATATTAAATGTCTGTATTAAAGTATGTGCCTATTTCAATTCTATGGAGGCCAGGCGCGAACGACGACCCCACAATTTTATTATACTATCCATATTTCAGTTAAAAGATACTTATCAAAGTATTATTATGTACATCTATATCAAAACACTTGTAAATGTTTTTTTTTATTTTTTATTTTTTTATTTCCATACTTTGTGGACCAACGCGTACACAGAACCCACAATTTTAATGAATCCTCATTATGCCAGATCACACATACCCTTTCCTATGTCTCGATAGATCTTCTATTATTATATGTTATCAGTTTCCTATAATAGTCAACCATATAGGAGCCCATTCGTGACCAGACACACACACACAGACGATCAGCTTTATATTATAGATATATGTTAGAATCTGATAATCTGATTAAAGTATGTGAGGTTATAATCTAGTATAACAATATGAGAGTTATTTTCCTCCATAAGATACTGTTTTTTCTTCTAATCCAGGAGGTAAAACTTCCTAATATACTTGTGCATATTTTTTACAAAACACTAATTTGTAAAAGTGTCCTAATTTTGTGGAATCATACATAAATCCATCATTACTGGAAGTTAACTAGTTATTGTTGATTTACATATATCAATATGTACAAAGAAATACGCTTTGTTCTTTATTATAGAGCGAAGAATAGCTGGTATGAAAATTTAAATGCGTTTTCTGTTGCTGTTAATAAATAAAATTCTCTACATCCAATTAATTGATCATTTCATTTACTAATTATCTTTTAAGGAAATGTTTACGATATATATTCGACATTTTAGTGTTGTTTAAACAAGTGTACAACTCAATTTACTTTTTATACGCCTTTTAAATGTGTGAATTAAATAGTTTACGTCACAATGCTCGTGAGCTTTAGTCGTTCTTTTTTCTTATAAAACTATCATTTTATGTAGAAGAATGCATTTAAATGAAGGGTTCTTGTGCAGAATTTGAACTTGGCGTAAGTAACCGTTCGCTCGGTTTTGTTCTGAACATGACGTTATGGGTTCAGGTTTGACTGTAATCCGACGTAAGACGCCGATTAGCCAATCAATGCGCGCCAAAAGAGCAGACGATCGTTGTAGAAAATAGTAGAAGAAATAAACTCAATAAATAAAGAAAACAACACACCCTCAAACGGCCGTTCCTCGCAACTTAATGCAGGATGAATATCTCCACCTACAGAGAACAGTTGCAGGCGCCGGTTGGTGTCGTTTCATATTGCCAAATGGAACGATTAATCGCCGCAATAAATAAATTGCGCGTCTTGTTACGAGAGTTCCATCATCGCCAAAAGACGGTCCGATAAAAATTGATGTGTCCAGTTATGTGCTATCTACTGGGTGTTGTCTGATGCCACTGAAGACATGTCTACGTAATCCGTTGGGAATGTCCCGGCTATCCTAATCAAATTTTATTAAAAAATATACATGGTTGTTATTCCCCAAATTACAAGAAAAAAATTCATAGAAAAACAATTAAATAACTGAACTTTGAATTAGTTGCAAAAATGAAGAAAAATGTAAAAAAAATAATACAGAAAAAAAAAACAGAAGAAATGTGTGCTTTTTTAACTTGTGTAAAAAAATATGAAAAACACAAAAAATAATGTACTTATTTATTTTCTTTAATTTTGTTTGATAAAAAATGGTACAAAAATACAACTTATTTATTTTTCCCCTGTAAAAATTGTTACAAGAATAACACACAATTTATTACTGTAAGTCGTTGTATGTGTTTTTAAATTCGCTATATTTTTTTATTTTCGTTATATTTTTTATTTTCGTTATATTTTTTTTATTTTCGTTATATTTTTATTTTCGTTTTATTTTTTATTTTCGTTTTATTTTTATTTTCGTTTTATTTTTTTTATTTTCGTTATATTTTTATGTTCGTTATATTTTTATTTTCGTCATATTTTTATTTTCGTTTTATTTCTTTTATTTTCGTTATATTTTTATGTTCATTATATTTTTATTTTCATTATATTTTTTATTTTCGCTATATTTTTTATTTTCGTTATATTTTTTAATTTTCGTTATATTTTTTATTTTCGTTATATTTTTATTTTCGTCATATTTATATTTTCGTTATATTTTTTATTTTCGTTATATTTTTTATTTTCGATATATTCTTATTTTTGTTATATTCTTATTTTCGTTATATTTATTATTTTCGTTATATTTTTTATATTCGTTATATTTTTTATTTTCGTTGTACTTTTTTTTCGTTATATTTTTTTATTTTCGTTATATTTTTTATTTTCGTTATATTTTTTATTTTCGTTATATTTTGTATTTTTGTTTAATTTTTTATATTCGTTATATTTTTTATTTTCGTTATACTTTTTATTTTCGTTATATTTTTATTTTCGTTATATTTTTTTATTTACGTTATATTTTTTATTTTCGTTATATTTTTTATTTTCGTTATATTTTTTATTTTCGTTATTTTTTTATTTACGTTATATTTTTTATTTTCGTTATATTTTTATTTTCGTTATATTTGTTATTTTCGTTATATTCTTATTTTCGTTACATTTTTTATTTTCGTTATATTTTTTTATTTTCGTTATATTTTTTTATTTACGTTATATTTTTTTAATTTCGTTATATTTTTTATTTTCGTTATATTTTTTTATTTTCGTTATATTTTTTTATTTACGTTATATTTTTTATTTTCGTTATATTTTTTATGTTCGTTATATTTTTTTATTTACGTTATATTTTTTATTTTCGTTATATTTTTTTATTTACGTTATATTTTTTATTTTCGTTATATTTTTTTATTTTCGTTATATTCTTATTTTCGTTACATTTTTTATTTTCGTTATATTCTTATTTTCGTTATATTTTTATTTTCGTTATATTTTTTTGTCGTTATATTTTTTTATTTTCGTGATATTTTTTATTTTCGTTATATTTTTTATTTTCGTTATATTTTTATTTTCGTTATATTTTTTTATTTTCGTTATATTTTTTTATTTTTGTTATATTTTTTATTTTCGTTATATTTTTATTTTCGTTATATTTTTTTATTTTCGTTATATTTTTTATTTTCGTTATATTTTTTATTTTCGTTATATTTTTATTTTCGTTATATTTTTTTATTTTCGTTATATATTTTTATTTTCGTTATATTTTTTATTTTCGTTATATTTTTTATTTTCGTTATATTTTTATTTTCGTTATATTTTTTTTTATTTTCGTTATTTTTTTTTATTTTCGTTATATTTTTTATTTTCGTTATATTTTTATTTTCGTTATATTTTTTTATTTTCGTTATATATTTTTATTTTCGTTATATTTTTTTATTTTCGTTATATATTTTTATTTTCGTTATATATTTTTATTTTCGTTATATTTTTTTATTTTCGTTATATTTTTTATTTTCGTTATATTCTTATTTTCGTTACATTTTTTATTTTCGTTATATTCTTATTTTCGTTATATTTTTATTTTCGTTATATTTTTTTGTCGTTATATTTTTTTATTTTCGTTATATTTTTTATTTTCGTTATATTTTTTATTTTCGTTATATTTTATTTTCGTCATATTTTTTGTTATTTTCGTTATATTTTTTATTTTCGTTATATTTTTTATTTTCGTTATATTTTTATTTTCGTTATATATTTTTTATTTTCGTTATATTTTTTATTTTCGTTATATTTTTTTTTCGTTATATTTTTTATTTTCGTTATATTTTTATTTTCGTTATATTTTTTTTTATTTTCGTTATTTTTTTTTATTTTCGTTATATTTTTTATTTTCGTTATATTTTTTTATTTTCGTTATTTTTTTTATTTTCGTTATATTTTTTATTTTCGTTATATTTTTTATTTTCGTTATATTTTTTATTTTCGTTATATTTTTTATTTTCGTTATATTTTTTATTTTCGTTATATTTTTTATTTTCGTTATACTTTTTATTTTCGTTATATTTTTTATTTTCGTTATATTTTTTTATTTCCGTTATATTTTTTATTTCCGTTATATTTTTTATTTCCGTTATATTTTTATATTTCCGTTATATTTTTTATTTTCGTTATATTTTGATTTTCGTTATATTTTTATTTTCGTTATAGGTTTATTTTCGTTATATTTTCGCTCCTCGAAATCCGGTGGTTTACGTCATCTCCCGAGCAAAACTGAGCCGCCATTTAGTTACATCTGGTTCAATTTCTACACACGTACCAAACAATGTATATTTCGTTTCGTTCATTTCTTTCCAAAGGATATTTGCGTCGTGTAATATGCAGATTCCACTTTTTTTGCGAATACTCAGATTTTTACTTTCTAGCTTTACGTCACTTTTTTTTTACATGTGTGGAAATATTTATTTTTCTTTCTGAGTACGCATAACTTATTCTATTTTTAATTTACATATAATTTAAAAATATTTCGACCGATGTAATTCCGACCGTCTTCAAGTTCCCCTCATGGAAATCAGCTATCTTTCTTTTAACCTCGTATTCATGTAATGATGTTTTAATGGAATCCTTCGTTTAATTAATCGAGCAGATTTCTTTCTTCCTGGCGCTTATATCTGGCTACAATTTACAGAAATTTAATACTGTATACTTTGTATCGCCAGAGAAAAACTTCTACGGAGAGAAAATTCTCTCTTGGTTCAGAAATATCGTAATGTTTGACGAAATAAGAGAAGTATAAATAAATCAAAATCCTTTCACCGTTTCTTCTTATTAATAGTTCTTTTTAAATATTCATATATGTACAGTAAAAGTAAGGACCCTCTCAAATGGCTGTTTGTTATTTTAAAGAAAACCCATATTTTTATTGAGTGTACCTTTTTTGCATGTAAACGAATACGCTTAAAGTCTGATATATAATTTTAAATTGAAGTTCTGATTTTTTTATGTGAGGACTGAGTGTTTATATTATTTGTATTGATCAGAATATTGTTCTCACTTTGAGTGTTATTTATGTAATGTTCCCGTCGGATTGTCTTTCGATCGTATTTAGGCATGTTGGTTGTTGTTTGGTAAAGAACAGAGAAAAGTTACTGGCTCCGTAGCGTTTTCGTATTCTGTGAGTTAGCCTCTATTTTATGGTTATTGTTTTGAATGTGTGAAAAAACTGTTTAACAAAGGAGAGGTCACTCTAATAAAAATCGACATGTCAAGAGAGATAATCCTCTGTCGATCTTTATTAGTAATAAGATGTTGGTATATATTAATTTATAGACACCCTCAAATTTATTATAAGATTCGGTTATTTCATGTCATAAAACACGGTTACAAATATTTTAATTTATGCAGATTTCTTATATCGTATTACAGAGCCAATTATCTATTGAATATTTTATTGTACCTTTTTGATATATGTACCTTAGTGGTTTCCACATTTTTTAAAAGATTACTAAGGGTACACCTGCTAGAAACGAAACAAAAACATTTAGCGCTCCTGTTGTGACTTATACCAGTAGAAGTATCGAGAGACAGGTAAGGAGGATATGCAATTAAACGACCCAAAAAATGAATTGAATTTGTGCATGCGCAGAAAGAAGTAAAAATATGTCGGCGAGTTGAAATGAACAGTTTACATTTCAACTTCGTGATATATGATGGTAAGTATTATTCATCCATTGAGACAAATATTGTACTTATAAAAACCATCATTGGTGTATGGTTACTATTTCTTGTTTATTTTAGTGTTATGTGACCTGTAGTTTAGGTGTTTATCGGTTAAATATTGAAACAAGCAGTCATATATACACAAAAGTACTGCTTTATTTATATTTTTTCAAAATCTGCTAAATTGGTCGTGAGCCATTGTTCTAACTTTTACATATTTCATATTTATAAAACATGGAATATCATGCTACATAAAAACACGTTCGGAATTTATAAATATAAAAAATATTTTTAATTTTTAAATATTTAGGAAAATGTCGTTGACGTTTCTAAATATCAATGAAATAGTACCTTATTACTTGAATTTATGAGCACGTGTCAAAAATAATAAAATACTTTCAAAGCTATTTAGAAATTTCATATATCAGGTAGACTTGGGGCTTTAATTGTTAAATTTAGAGTAAAATATATTGGCTCAAACAAAAGATTATTGATCGAAATCAGAACCACCAGAATGAAATCACTTTTGCCAACACAAAACAAGGGGAATCATGCCAACAACGTAAGAATCGTCGTGTTTTGTAGCGATGGAGTCGCTGAATGCGTTTTTGATATCGTTTTGAAAAATGTCGAGATGGTAGTCGGAACATGGGAGGTCTGGAAAATAATGTGGATGATGCAGAGCTTCGTTCAATATATGCAGGGTCGGTTTATCAACGTGCGGGCGGATATTGTCTTTGAAGAGAATTTGACCCTTTCTGTTAACTAATTGTGGTTGTCGTCGTCGAAGTTTCTGAGGCATTTCATCCATATGTTGACAGCATTTCTTCACCGTAATGGTTTCGCCTGCATTAAAATACTGTAATGGAGGAGACCGGTTGCATGACCTTTTTTGGTATAATTCTAGCTTTGGAAAGTGTCGTGAGGCTTCCTCGGCGTGTACCCATAGAGCTAAGCGTCGCTGATTTTCGTAAAGAACCTACTTTTCATCACAAGCCACAACCCGGTCAAGAAAAGCATTGTCCAGGGTGCGAATAAGGAAGGAAGGTGACGCTTCATAACAGCGTTTCTTCTGATAGTGGTTCAATTTATGAGAAACCCATTTATTAAAATATTTGTCTTTTTTTTGTTAGAAATCGTCGTTATTCAGCAGCAAGTTTTCGAACTTTTGTGCCTGAATTGGTTTCTACCAAAGCTCTTAATTAATCGTTTTAATCATCCGATGGCCGCTTATCATCTTCTAGAATCTTGTCTCCGCCAGGAAATTTCTTAAACCACCATGGTGCTGTGCGTACAGTAGTAGATCCTAGTCCAAAAGCTTCGTTGATATCGCAAGCTTTTTCAGCAGCTTTTCGGCCTAGCTTGGATTAGAATAGGAAAATTGGGTGATTTTGCTTATTGCCATATTGTATTCAGCGTTTTGTAAAGAACACATAATTGTTTTAGAACGATTGTAATTAAAACTATTACACAGACGAAAAATGATATTTAAAATGATTTATAAAATAAAAGTATTATAACTAAAACTTGTTTCAAAATACATCATTTGTAATCAACAGTAAAAATTCCACAAGAAATTTCTTTTCAACCGAATTCCTCTATAAATATTTGGTGAATGTATGCATCTTTCTGGTTTAAATATCAATATAGATTGTGGCGTAATAATAGGCGGCAATCAATCTCAGTAGATTTTATTTATATAATATTCTTTTGTTTCTTTTTTATGTAATCCGTAGCTTTGTAAGATAAACTACTATTTTAAAAATATTCAAAATTGCAAAATGGCTATAGAAGATTACTCAATCTGGTGCAACGGTTTTTCACCGAGGAAAAAATCAGCAGAATTTTTCGTAAAAACGAATTATTCGAAAGAAACAGGATAAAAAGAATATAATTGTCTACCAAGATTGGAGGGATTCAATTAAAAATTGTCTTTTACAATTATTTGTATCGAACTATGTAGCTAAATATTATGTTTTTGAGTGTTTATTTGTACTTAGTGATTCATCACATTTGGACCAGTTCTATATTTAAAAGGCAATGGGAACTATTGGAATAGAAACGGATGTTATCAGATTTTCGGCCCAAAAATATGTTTGCGTTATCCAGAAGCTTATAAAATATATTTCTTGATTAAATGTATTTCTCTTTCCATTGAATTTACAGATGTCATAATAGTAATCATAATTTCAGAATAACTAGCATAAATCATGTATCTTTTACTTCAACTCTTATGAGCATTACATTATATTGAACAATGTAAATAGAACCTGCCCAATATGTAACCTAGAATAATACTTGCCGTAAAATATCGGCTAATAGTCTATTCAAACTTACAATTATAACTATATAATTTTATCTAGTCAGAACCACGACAAAAGTTGAAAATATTAATTGAGTTGATATATACATCTGCATTGCAAACATATGGAGAAACGAGGTAGATATCATGGCTGAATGAAAACATCTTGCAAATTACCTTTGCATGGAATGATTATTCCAAGCAGACAAAACTATGAAGTGTAGAAATTCTCTTATTGTAATCCCTCTGTCTAATATTATATGAAAGGAACTTCGTGTGTGTATACGTGTATGTGTGAGTTCATTCCCTATGGACTCGAAAATGGATGGGCCAGACTCCCCAAGAGGACCACCCCAAGAGGAAAGGGACCAGGAAGGCGGTTAATGAGGGAAAGAGGCACCTTTCCGGGGGATCACTCCCAACGAACCCCCCTCCACCTCAATCCTCGTCGGCCGGAGAAGACCCCAGCACTCCTACTCCCAACTAGGACATCCTCCCGGCAGATGAACAGGGAGAAATTGGAGACGAGGAGGCTGAAGGCAACAATGGTGGCTCACAGCCCGTGGCACCCCCAGTTTCCCAGGCTCCCAACCCTCCTTCAGCCACCAAGCACCTACTCCCCATGAGGGCAGCTCCTCAACGTCCGAAGGGTAAGATGATGAAGACGGAGTTGCCTGTAGAACCCAAGCGCTTTTCATGGACACTTTGGAATCGCTAAAGCCTCTCGGGAGGGAGGATATAAGGCACCACCGCCCAACGCTTCCCCAAACACACCCACACCACCGAAAGCCCCGAAAACTAACCCACCGACAATAAACCCCGATGGGAGAAATCCCATGACTCAATCTCCGGGCAAAAGGAAGGAAACGGACCAGAAGGCGGGCCAAAACCAGTCTACGACACCACAGGAGGACTGGCCAGAGTTAGCCCCAAACAAAAGGGCCAAGCAGCAGCAACAACAGAGCCAGCAGCAGAAAGAAAAGACATCGGCAGCCGATCCCCTCCCCGGTCCGTCCAACAACAAACAGGACGAGAATAAAACATGGGGCACTCCGGAGCTGGAGCAGATTACACTCGCTGATTATAGGGAACTCTTCAACTCCACTTACAAGTATGTCACAAAGGGAACAACCATCATACCCCTTCCGGGACAGATTGAAAAATTGGAGAAGAGAGTTCTCTCCCTGATCACCTCTGACCTCAATACCAGGAGTTTAACGGGTGTCAACAAAGACACTATGGTGGAAATCTTCATTGACTTGAACATTCCGGCAAGTTATATATGCAGGAGGAGTTTCGGCATGTGGAATATTCTGCTCCCCAAAGAGGAGGATGCAAAAAGACTGGCCAGGACTGAACACAGAAGCAGGAACATTCGGCTCCAGCGAGTATACCTCGGCGGAGGAACACCACTGTCTCAGTACTGAATGTCCCGTGCTACATGACTGGAAACCAAGTCGGGGCAATACTGAGTCAGTACGGTGAGGTGGGGGCAGTCTCCCCAGCCCGCGGTCGACGCAATGTTTTGACTAGGGAATACAAAGTTTGGATGATCCTGGGCAAGGACAGTTTTGACAACATTCCAGCCATGCTCAAGTTTAGAAAGTAAACCATGGCACTGATCGTGGAGGGAAGAAAACCTCACTGCTGGCACTGCCAGTTGAGGGGACACATGGCCAAGGACTGTCCTAAAAGGCAACCAGCCAACCCCCAGGGAAAAGTCCCCACCAAAACACCCGCCAAAACCCCAGCAGAGGTACAAGCCCCAGCCCCAGCCGCAGCACCCGCCGCAGGCAATTCCAACCCGGCAGCAGAAGCGGGTTGGGCAACGGTCACAAGGAAGGGCAGACCACACAAAAATCTGCCCAAACCAATAATTACCGAAACCCAACCCGAAATCACCCGGCTGGACACTCGGGCGCCCTCTTCCTCAAACAAGAGGAAGCTCCAAGACTCTGAGGAAGAGATCGCGTTGGAGGGTCTAGAGACAGCCACAGACACAGAAGAGACAACATCAGAGGCAGCAGTCAGCAAGAGAACGACGAAGAGGAGGAAAAGCAGGAGATCCAAGGGAGACACCCTCACCTCCAAAGACAATATCCAACCAGTGGAGGCTGAACCCCCAATTCCCACCCCCAAAACAGCCAGAGCAATGTCCCCCTCCCCAAGAACACTACCTCGCAATCAATCCTCAGAAAGGTCGAGTAATCACCCCAAAAAACAACCTACCCCGCCATCATACACCCAAACACCCGATATAACCTCCCCTACTCCCCCTGCACCCACTCCCTCTCCAGTCAAGGAAAAACCCACCCCACGAATCCGCATGGAGCGGACAAAGGTACTTCCCTTCCTTCCTGGGGGAAGGATATGTGAGACGGGCCCTCTGCAGCCAACAACAGAACTGAAAGGCCAGCAGAAGGTCCGTTATACAAAACTAAAGAACTTTCTGTACGTCGGTGGCGATAATGTCACCGACCCAACCAAGTTCAAGGACGCTCCCTTGTTGACTACATTTATTAGGGTCAACAAGGATTCCAGGACTGAGGCCCTCGGGGCGTGGATAGATGCCGCGAAGGATGCAATCCTAGGCCAGCAGCTGGTGGACACGGAGCATCCTTCACTAAACAATTTACTTTTTAAATGTGAGGGCAGAGTCCCTGTATATATTCACCCCTCCTTCTACAGGGCGTTAAAATTAATTTTCCCCCTGGACGTGGGAGGCGTGGCTAAGAATGGAGTACCCTCTGGAGACTTACTGACCGGAAGCCTTGGACAGGCCTGCCACGTCCTCACCCCCGAGGACTTCAGGCCCGAGTGTGACACTGAATGGCTTTAAACTTGGCTACTTATAATGTGAGGGGCCTCAGATGTCGAAGCAAGGCCGCGCGCGTGCTGAGAGATCTGGTGTCCCTCAAGGTAGATATTGCTGCTATACAGGAGACCCACTTTATTTGTGACGGGGATTGTCAGGTGCTGGTGAACGATTACGATGTTTACTCAGCATATGGCAATACCTATAGTCGTGGAATCTCCTTGCTAGTAAATCGCACCCTATCAGCGTCGGTGAATGTTGTTCACGCGGACGAGCACGGGCGGGCGATTGTCGTCGATGTTGCCGTTAATAGCAGTGTGTTCCGGATAGTCGCAGTTTACGCACCTTATTCCGCTGTTGAAGAGGGCTTCCTTCTTTCGACAGGTGGAGGGTTTTATAGATGATCCGGAGAGGGTAGTCTTAATGTGTGATTGGAATTCCATCCTTGATCCCAAGATAGATAAGGTCGGGGGGACTAGCGGGTCGGTGTGGTGTGACGGCAGTCTGTCTGACCTGATGGCTTCGTGCGAACTGGTCGACAGATTTCGCCTGGATCACCCAGGGCGGGAGATGTGGACGTGGCTCCTAATACGCCTTCCTATCTAAGTACTTACTTGGATAGGATTTTAGTTAGAAGAGGCGATGTAGATTTTCTATCTTGACCCACGTTCCACTTTTTAGGACACTCGGACCATAAACTAGTTATGACCCGCCTGAACTTGAGCTATAGGCCTAAACTGGACGGATACTGGAAGTTCAACAGCACCTTGTTGGAGCTGGAGGACTACCGGTTGAAGGTTACAGAGATAATCCAACGGGAATTAGTGGAGGCGGTTACCGGGAGTAAGTGGTGGGTTAGTCTCAAGGCTAAGATTAGACGCTTCTCGGTCCAGTACAGCCAACACCTCGAGCTAGATAAGGCTAAGGCCAAGAAGTGTATAGAGAATAGGCTGATCCGGGCGGTGGAGAGAGGGGACCCCCTAGAGATAGCACTAGCTAAACAAGACCTCAACCGCTTGGCTAGCGAGCGGTACGAGGGGCAGATAGTTAGGGCTAGGCTAATGAAAGTCTCGAACTAGGCTGTTAATATAGACGCTGTTGAGTGTAAGGCTGCTCTAAGGCGCGGCTCGGACGGGTACATTCGAAAGGTAAACGACCTGGAAGGGCACGCCCTCGTGTCGACGCGGAAGATTTGCGAGGGGTTTCGAAAGTATCACGCTTCACCCAACTACCCAGACTCAGAGTCGAAGAGTTTGGCAGCTATTTTCCCGACTCGCCCCGCTTCACGGCGGCTCGATCGGCTAGCTGTGTTGGTCTTGTCGCAAAACATGAGATCATTACTGCGTTGAAGCAGGTCGGCTGAAACAAGTCCCCGGGGCTTGATGGTCTACCCTACGAATTTTACTTGAGTGTGTCGCCCATGTTGGTCCCTATTATGAAGGATATGTTCAACCATTGGTTTGTTCAGGGCTCCATCCCTGGGCAGGTGACCAAGGGAGTGATCACATTGCTGAGGAAAGGTCAACGGCATGGAGGGGAGGAAAAGATTTAGACGATTACAGGCCCTTCACTCTGCTAAACACAGAGTTAAAGATTTTGGTCAAGGTTCTTGCGAATCGGTTGCAGGTTATCATCACTGACTTGATCGAGCCAGACTAGAGCTATGCTATGAAGGGGAGATCGATTCAGGACAATCTTCATCTGATACGCACGATCATAGAGGGGGCAGAAGACGACGCGGAGGCAGCGCTGATCAGTTTGGATCAGCCCAAGGCTTTCGATAGGGTGGACCATAGGTTCCTGGGATCTGTGCTGGAGGCCGCCGGATTTACTCCGGACTTCCGCAAGTGGAGCTCTGTACTGTATGACAGGCCGACGGTAGCGGTGCAGATAAATGATAAGCTGTCCGAGTCTTTTGCCGTCTCCCGGTCGGTGCGACAGAGTTGTCCGCTGTCGCCTCTCTTGTACGTCCTGGCGTTGGAACCCCTCCTTCGCAAGTTAAGGGACGAGGCGACTACACCAGTCCTGCGCGGGATAGCTCTTCCTGGAGGCACACGAACTAGGGTTTCCGCGTTCGCCGATGACGTCACCGTGTTCGTGTCTTGCCCCACGGACATTCAAGTGGTCACAGAGGCGCTCGCTCGATACGAAGAAGTTGCGGGGGGCGTCTTCAATCGCAGTAAGTCGGTGGGTCTGCGGTTGGGTGCCTGGACCGGAGTAAATTCGCTTCCAGGCTTCTTCAGTTGGACCGACGGCCCGGTCCGGATCCTTGGTGTGTGGTTCGAACCGGGTCTCCAGCTGAAGAAAAAATGGTCGGAAGTGGAGGCCAAGGTCGAATCCTCTGTTAAGACTTGGGTTCGAAGGAAATTGTCCTTGAAGGGTCGGGCGGAGGCGTGTGCTACATAGTCTTTCTGCTCATCCTTTACCGTCTGTCTGTACTTCCCCTCCCTGCAAAACGCCGAATCAGTTTACAGGAGCACCTTGACACACTCTTGTGGAGTGAGGGTAAGCATTATGTTTGCAGAGAGGTCTGTGTTCGAAATCCGAGTGAGGGAGGCTTAGGACTGCCGTATCTCCGGTGTCACAAGCAATCAAAGTGGTTGGTCTTCCTGAGCCGTTCGTTGTACGTAGACGTTCCATGGGTCGCTGCGGTTAGAAGCTCCTTTTCTAATCTCAAACCTGACGAAGCTCGGCGGAGACCAAGGGGGAACAAACATTCTACGCCGAATGCCGGTCCGCACTTAGAGCGTTGCCGGGGACCAGTGCCCTCGAACAGTCTAGGAACAGGCTTTATCGTGAGCTAGTGGGGCGTAGCACAAATGAACCGCTAGTGAAACGAACGAGGATGTCGTTAGAGGAGGTCCGCTCCCAGTGGAGTTGGGCGCCGGGACGGGACTTTCTTACAAACTAGGAATTTTCCCTTACCTGGCGACTTGTCCGCAACGCACTGCCCCTCCTTGAAGAACTAAACCTGTACAATGAAGAAACCCGTTTCTACTGCCTGCGCTGCGACGAGAACATGAGGGAAACAGCCGGTTATGCCTTTTTCCGCTGCAGCAGGCTCAAGACCCTCCTAGGGTACGTCAATGAGGTAACGGGTCGCATCGATGCCAAGCGCTGGCTTGAATTCGACGAATCATATTTTGTAGAGAACATTGATCCGCCGCTGCCTAGGGAGAAAAGAATGGTTTTTCGAGCGATACTAGCAATAGCGAGGATGGTCATATGGATCACACGCCTCAAGCGAGTCCGCGAAGAGATATCTGTTCCGGATCGGGATCTGATTGTCTACTTTAAACATCTGCTTAAGGTAAAGATCAGATGCGATTGAAAGAGGTTGTCTCGAGTGGCCTTTTACAAGAGGTGGGTACATGACGCTAGCTTGTGCATCCGACGAGGCGCCACGTTTGAACTCATGTTATCACCATAAGCATGGCACATGTGGTACTGGGTCCTACGGAGCCCATCCCGCTAAGTTAGACAAATAAAAAGTAAAGAGACTCTTGACTGGTGGTACAAATAAGATCCTGCCCCCCCAATTTTTGTCTTTTGGCACTAGAGAACCTTCGGAGGCTAACCAACTACTACCCCACCCCCTATTTCTTTGTTTTATCTCCCCCTGGTCAACCTCTACTCGAAGGTCGCCGTCCCCCCATTTTCCCCTTTTTTGTTTTTGACAATTATTTATATTAGCTCCCTACACCCGATAAGAATCATTCCCCATCCCCAATAGGGATCTTCCCGCTTGTTTTCGGTGACCCGGAAAACAGTAGGTGATCTAACTTTCTAGATTAGCTCAGGGAGGGACCTTACTAACAATGCACTAGGCAATTTTATTTTTTGCATATTTTTCTAGATTCCCCACTACCCAACACGAGCTGTTTTCCTTCCAAAATTCAAGAACTTTTTATTTTCCAATGAATTGAACTTTTTTCACACGCGCGCGCACACACACACACACACACACACACACACATTTTAGTTTTAAAAAAATGTTACACACACACACACACTAATTGTAAATATATTCTATTTTGCAAAACGCTGGGGTTTTCATTAGTTAGTTTAGAGTCCACAGAGTGAATGAGGTATTGTGGTAAATGTTGTCAGTCAAGAGTAAAGTCGCCAAAGACTCCAGTTTCACTGTAGTAACAAAGACCATGCAACACTCCCCCACCCAGATCTTAAATGACCTTGTGCCTATATTTGTTTTGTAAATTTGAATTTTGCTTTTAATTTATTTTAATTTTACATTGAATTATCTTGATTGTAATTTTCACTTTCACGAAATAAATTTAATATAAAGATCAAAGTGTAGTATCTGTCCTCGCAGTATACTAGGCTTTCTCTTTTACAAAGACCAGCGACCACCCACTTGACCAACCTTGGTCAAGTTCAAGGGTTTTTTCTTGTTTGGTTTTTTCTTGTTTGGGTGAGTCGTCCTTAAGGCATTGTTGTGTTTTTGTTATTGTTGCTTTGTATGATTAACTGGTTTTCCTTCTTTTGCAGATAGTCCAGTGTCTGGATCCGAATTATGCAGCCGGCTGGGCTAGGGGATACTGACGTGCCTTTTTAGGCGAAGGTCCCCCTAGTTTCCAAATCGGCGGGTCAGAGAAGGGCACTGGGACAAAACCTAGGGGGCAGGCCTCTGCCTCTTCACCATGGGGGGCGCCCCTAGTGTAGAAGTGTCCATGGAGGGTTCGGGGACCCGTCCCGAAAGGCACCTCCAGGTCGAGAAGGGTTCCGGGGGTCGGCGCCCCCAGTTCGGAAGGGTCGAGCGCCGGTTCGCGGTGGGTTCCGGGGGTCGCCACCCCTAGTTCGAGAAGGGTCGAGTGTTCGTTAGCAGCCGGTAGGGTTACGGCTGCAGGGGTTGCCACTCCAAAAGGCAACCTCAGCAGCAAGTACGAGGTCGAGGTCGCGGTCGCGGTCAGTCTCCGGCAACTCTGAGGCGGGCTCTGAGGATGTCACCCCTAGTAGCTCAGACATGGCGAATGTCGCAGGGGTGGGCGAGGCTCCATGGAGAACACCGGCGACAGTGATACCGGCAAGTCGGGAAGAAGTTGTATAAATGTGGAAGGAAGTGGTGGAGAATACCCCGGATGCAGACGAGATCGAGGAAGCCTACAAGAGCCTCAATAAGAAGAAAAAGAGACGCCCAGTGAAGAGGTGGTGGGTCCTCGACGAGGAGATATCTAGGCCGCCACCAACAACGACCCAGTCGGAAAGACACAGTCCAAGCAAGCCGGAGACAGAACTAAGAATAGCGAAATTAGCTGAAGTGATTATCGTAAATGGGTGCTCCCCTGGGGAGGGTGTATCTACCAGCAAAACGCCAGGCAGTGCGGTCGATTGGCCATCCCTCCAAGCAAGCGATTGCCGCCGAAACCACCAGGGCAGAGGACACCACCACAAAAGCAGACGGCAGCCGGCACGCCCAGTGAGCCCATCAAGGAAGCGACGACCTGGGGATCCCGCGAAAGCCTGAGAAAGACTCAGAAGACCCCAAAGTACTATCAGGAACTTTTCCAAAATAAGTTCAAGGAATACGTCCAAGGAAATGAACTGAAGGTAAAACCAGGGAGACTGGAGGAAATCCAGGAAAGATCGGTCTCCCTGATAACCTTCGACGTAAAGGGAAAGGGCTTAGCCGGTATCCCCAGGGATAAGATGATGGAAATCCTCGAACTAAAAATACCCGCTCAGTACGCGGTAAGATGATATTTCGCCACATGGGATGTCCTTTTGCCTTCATAAGAGCAGGCAGAGAAGCTGGCAAAAGGGGATTTTGTGTGGAAGAATTTTAAAATGAAGACTGAATATCAGTCTAAAAGAAGGACAAATGTTACCATAATCGGCGTGCCGAGCTTCATCGAAGAACGTCAGCTGGGAGGGACGCTGGCCCAATATGGAGAAGTGGAGAAGGTTCAGGCTGTCATCGGACCAAGAAACATCAAAGCTGGCTAGTATATAATCGAAATGCGCGCAGACAAAAAGGAGTTTTACAGCATCCCCTCCCAGCTGATCTGTGAGGGCTGGACGACGACAGTAATAGTGGAAGGATGAAGACCGCACTGCTGGCTCTGCCAAAAGCCGGGGCATATGTCTCCTTTCTGCCCTGAGAAAAAGGAGTCAGAGAAACAGCCACGACCAGCAGAAACCAAGAGGCCGGAGGGAGATGATAAGAAGGAAAAAGGGAATAATGATGCCGCCACCTGGGGCAAAGTTGTCTCAAAAAAGACAAAGAAGCAGGAGAAAACAGCCCCTCAAACAACAGCAGGAGGGGCGGCGGTGGCGGCAAAATGGAAATTAAAAGTAAGCTCCTCCGAATCAGAGGGAGAAGAAGAAGACAAGACAAAGCAGATGGAAAAACGGGAAAGAAAGGAGCCAACTCCGGCAGAGGCAGCCCCGGCAGAGACAACCCCGGTAGAGATGGCCCCAATAGAGACAGCCCCGTCGGAGATAATTCCGAAAACAGCCCCAGAAGAAGTAAAGCAAGTCCAAAATATTGAGCCTCCAACCCAGACCCCCAGTGAGGAAGCTCAACTCACCCCTCCCCTATTCAACACGCCTAAAGAGAAGGAGCAGTGCGAAGCTCCTGTCGCAGAGGCAGAAAAAGCTACAACAACAGATGACCAGCAAGAGGCGGCACCTCGTAGAGACGGTAAAACGAGGAAGTACCTGTTCTGGCCGGAGAACGCCTCTGCGACGCAAGCATTGACCAAGTGATCGGCGACATCACCGGAAGACAAAAAAGGTTTCTCAAAAGCCTTGAAGACCTCTCCAAGGTCGATGGGAAAGAGGTCTCCGATCCCAGAAACTTCGTGAAAGCTCCACATCTAATAACTTTCGTAAGAGCAAATAGGGGAGGGCGTTGTAAGGCTTTGTGGAAAATGTTGGAGACCAGTAAGGCTGCGTATAAGGGGTTGTGTATCATGAACGGGGAGCACCCATCGTTAGGGTAAATTGTCCAAAAATGTGAAAGGAGGGTCCAAATTTACGTTCACCCATCCCTTTATAGAGCCATTATAATGATGTCCCCCCTGGACGTTGGGGGCCTGGCTCGAGACGGACGGCTTACGTCCGACCTGCTCACGGGCAGTCTCGGTCAGACCTTTGATGGCCTTACCCCCGAAGATTCTAGACCCATCCTAGACGAATACTACTAGTTAGGGAATTATGGCCACGAGCTTAAACCTAGCTAATTTGAATGCGAGGGGCATGAGATCCCGAAGCAAGGCTGCTCGCGTGCTGAGGGATCTCGTGGCCCCTGAGATAGACTTAGCTGCATTACAGAAGACCCAATTTGTTGGGGACGGGGACTGCGTTTATTCAGCATATGGCAGCGTAGCAGGTGGGTTTCTGTTCTAGTGAGTCGCACCCTGTCTGCGACGATTACCGTTGTTCACGCTGATGCTCATGGGAGGTTGGTCGTGTTCGAAGTTGCCGTTAAAAGCGGCAAGTTCCGGATCGTGGCAGTTTATGCGCCAAACGTCTGCATCGAGAGGGGTTCCTTTTTTCGGCGGGTTGAGGTGTTTCTCTCTTCGGGTCCGGAGCGGGTAGTGTTAATGGGGGACTGGAATGCCGTCCTGGACCCCAATATAGATAAGGTCGGGGGAGAGCTAGTGGGTCGGCGTGGTGTGATAGCAGCCTATCTGACCTGATGGCCTCGTGCGATCTGGTCGACAGGTTCCGTCTGGATCACCCCGGGAGGAAGATCTGGACGTGGCAATCTAGTACGGCCATCCATCCGAGTACATACTTGGACAGAATGTTAATTAGAAGGGGCGATAAAGATTTCCTATCTTGTCCCATGTTCCACTGATTAGGACATTCGGACCACAAACTCGTGCTGACCTGTTT
This sequence comes from Euprymna scolopes, assembly GCF_053919585.1. Taxonomy (NCBI): domain Eukaryota; kingdom Metazoa; phylum Mollusca; class Cephalopoda; order Sepiida; family Sepiolidae; genus Euprymna; species Euprymna scolopes. The sequence continues at coordinate 44,043,931 of NC_136490.1, read as the reverse complement.
GAAATTAGGTAATAGGCCTAGGTTGGCTAGCTACTGGAAGTTGAACGTCTCCTTGTTGGAGTTGAAAGACTTCCGGGAGCAGCTGACATCACTAATTCAGAGGGAGTTAGTGGGGGCGGTTACCGGGAGTAGATAGTGGGTTCACCTTTAGGCTACGATTAGGCACTTTTGCGTCCAATACAGCCAACCCCTCACGCTAACAAGGGCTCGGACCAAAAGGCACCTATATGATAGACTGACCCGGGCGGTGGCAGGGGAGGGGACTCCCTAGAATTAGCCCTAGTTAAGGAAGACCTGAATCGCTTGGCTAGCAAGCGATATGCAGGTCAGGTAGTTACTGCTAGGTTAAAAAGAGTCTCAAACGAAGTCGTGAATGTAGACGCTGCTGAGCGTGGGGCCGCCTTAAGACGCGGCTCGGACGGGTACATTCGGGAGGTGAAAATCCTGGAAGGGCACACTCTCGGGTCGGTGCGAGAGATTTGCAATGGGTTTCGGCAGCATTTAATGGATGGCTTCACCCAACTACCCAGACTCCGCGGCCAGGAGTTTGGCAGCTATTCAGTTGGCACGCCCCGCCTTACTGCGGCCCGAGCGGCTAGCTGCGAGTGGATGGTTACGGAGCGTGAGATCGTCACTGCGTTGAAGCAGGTTGGCTACAACTAATCTCCGGGGCTCGATGGTCTGCCCTACGAGTTGTTCTTGAGGCTGTCCCCCATGTTTGTGTCCCTACTGACGGGCGTGTTAAACCACTGGTTTGCCCAGGACTCGATCCCGAGGCAGGTAACCAAAGACGTGGTCACGCTTCTGAAGAAGGAGGACCCACATGGACGGGGGAATCTAGACGACTATAGGTCCATTAATCTGCTTAACGCAGACTTCAAGATTTTGTCCCGCGTTCTTGCGAACCGACTACAGGTTGTTATCAGTGACTTGGTCGATGCGGATCAGAACTACGCTGTGAAGGGTCGATCGATTCAAAACAACTTGCACCTGGTGCGCACAATCATAGAGGGTTTAGAAGCCGACACAGAAGCCGCGTTGATCAATTTAGATCAGTCCAAGACAATCGATAAGGTCGACCATGGGTTCTTGAGATCTGTTGTAGAAACTGCCGGCTTTGGTCCGGACTTCCGCAAGTGGATCTCCGTTCTGTATTGTGATCCTGCGATAGTGGTGCAAGTTAATGGTAGGTTGTCGGAGTCTTTTGAGGTCTCTGTCGGTGCTCCAGGGGTGCCCGCTGTCGCCTCTGTTATATGCCCTGGCGTTGGAACCCTTCGTTCGCAAGTTAAGGGACGAAGCGGCTAGACCAGTCCTGCGCGGCATAGCTCTACCTGCTGGAAAATTTGCCAGGGTGTCCGCGTACGCTGATGATGTCACCGTTTTTGCTGGGTGAAGGCTTGATATTAAGGCAGCGATGGAGGTCATCGTGAATATGAAGTTGTCACGGGGGCCGTAATCAATCGCAGCAGATTGGACCGGGGTAACCTCGCTTCCAGGTGCGTTCGGCTGGACTGATGGCCCGGTCAAAATTCTCGGAGTATGGTTCGGACCGGGTCTCCAGCTGGACAATAATTGGTCGGAGGTACAGACGAAGGTCGGGTCTTCAGTGAGGACTTGGATTTCGGAGGAAATTGTCCTTAAAAAGTCGTACGGAGGCATGCGCAACGTACGTGTTTCCGCTGATACTTTACCGCTTGTCTGTTTTTCCCCTGCCTGCGGATCGCTGTAAGGCTTTAGAGCAACTCCTATTCAAACTCCTCGTATGTCCGTAGACAGGTCTGTACACAGAAACTTAGTGAGGGAGGCTTAGGAATGCCGGACTTGCAGAATCATAAGCATGCTGAGAGATTGGTGTTCCTGAGTCGAACACTGTTAGAGGAAACATACTGGGTGCCAGCCGTGGAACTTTCGTTTCCGCGGCTCATATCCGCCCCTGCCAATGAAGGTCGCCGAAGACCGGTAGGGTAATCGTGTTTCTTCACCGAATGCCGAGCCGCCCTTAGGGCATTGCCGGGGTCCAGTGACCGTGCACGGTATAGGATGAGGCTATATCAGGATTTAGTGGGGGGAACCGCTAAAGATCCGCTGCATCTGTCGAGGGGGGAAGTTCTCTCGCTGTGGAGTTGGGCGTCAGCCAGTAACTTTCTCAAAAATGCTGAGTATTCAATCACGCGGAGGCTAGTCCGGGACGCGCTGCCACTCTTTGGCAGACTAGCCAGGGACTGCAGGGATAGTTAATACTATTACCCCCCCCCTGCCCACGCTGCAACGATGAAGAGGAGGAGGAGGAGGAGACATGAGAACACGCGTTCTTTCTTTGCAACGGAGTTCGGAGTCTCTGGGAGTATGTCGGAGAGGTAACGGTTCGCATCGACCCCGAGCGATCGGTGCCACTTGATTTTGCATACATCGTCGACAATGTGGACCCACCGTTTACTAGGGAGAAATGGTTGGTGTTTCTTGCGATCCTAGCTGTAGCTAGGTTAGTGACGTGGATTTCGCGTCTGAACATTGTCTATGAGGGGCAATCTGTTTCGGCTCACGATCCGGTTGTTTATTTTAAGCATGGACTAAAAATGAAAATCAGATGTGATTGGGAAAGATTGCACCGCATAGACTTTGATAGGAGATGGGTGCACAACACTAGTTTGTGCATCCGGCGAGGCGCCAAGTTTGAGCTCGTGCTCCCGCCTTAGTGGTTATTGGTCGGATGGTGCTGGAGTTTCTTTTTTCGGGACCCACCCTTTTTTGACAAGACACAGTCTTCTCGGGTAGAACGTACTTAGGCAATAGTAACCACCTAGAGTGGAAAATGAATACTTTATTAGGGCCTAGTCTAGGATAAGTATGTATGTTGATCCTGTTCCTTACTTTATTTTTTTCATCAGGCACTAGCAGAGCTTCCAAAGATGCCCAGTCCACCTGTATGTTTTGTCCCTGGTCTACATTGCGCCTTATGTATTATATCTTGGAAGACGCCATCCATCCCTGACGACCCAACCCCAAGTTATTTTCGCGCAAGTGCTGTCTCCTATGTCCCCCGTACCCCATTAGGGAACGACCTGCTTGCTTTCACCCCTTCCTTTGGGGAGGGGACCGGAAGACAGTGGGCGTTCCATTTAACGATTAGTGAGTAGGTAGGGAGGGACCCCTTACTAACCGGCCCCCATAGGCATTTTGTTTAGTTGTTTTATTTGTCTTTCTTTTTGGGTGTTTTCTAGCTTGCCCCCTCCCCTTCATCTCACCCCATATATATATATATATATATATATATATATATATATATATATATATATATATATATATATATATAAAATACTCTTTGTTTTGTACATATCCAATTTTGCTTAGTTAAACTGTAAATATTTTACCTTCCTTGTTTTGTAAATATTATTATGCGTTTTGTTCATTGTAAATATTTTAATTCTTTTTTTCTTTTAGAATGAATATCGCCCGCCATCCCGTAAGCTGGGGAGTTGATGTTTTAAGTAGGTCCTAGTAAGAATACAGGGGGTTGTTGTAGTATGATAGCGATTCTAGAATAGTTATACCTAATAAAGTACTTGTTTTTACAAGTCTAGCTTAGTTCAGCAAAGACCCCGTTTTTTTCCCCAATCCCCCTTACTGGCCTTAGTTCCTAAGCGCTTTCGGACCCCGAATGAGGCCTTGGGATTAGATAATGCCAAGGCTAGGGCCGAAAGGCTAAATAATGCTTTTCTTGGACTTTTTGCTAAGATCAAAGTGTAGTATCTGATCCGGCAGATACTGCAATCTATGACTAGCAAAGACCATATGTGGGGGTAGCCCCACATATCTGACCTTGGTCACTGTAGGGGCAACCCTTCATACCAACAGTTACTAATCCAGCTCCCATTTCCCACCTCTCGGGAGCTGGTCCCTTCTTTCCCTCCCCCCTCCCTCTATCTCCACATTAAAAAACGACCTTGTACCTAATTTGCTCAGTGGGGAAGCAAATAAATCCAATCTGTTCCGGCAGATACTGCAAGCAAAGACCATATGTGGGGGCGACCTCACAAATAATACTTTGGCCAATGAAGGGGCGACCCTTCGTACCAATTGTCACTATCCAGCTCCCCTAATCCCCGTGGTGTTTGTCCCCATTTCTTCGTCACTCCTTACATTATATATCGGCCTTGTGCCTTATTTTCACCGGGTGAGAGCAAATAAATACCGCTCTACATATAAGACCTTGGTCAATGTAAGGGCAACCCTTCATACCAATTCTCACCATCCAGCTCCCCTACTCCCCGGGGGGTTAGTCCCCATTTCCCCTTCATCCTCACATTAAAAATCGGACTTGTGCCTAATTTGCTCGGTGGGGGAGCAAATAAATACAGCTTTTCTTGGCATTTTGGCCAAGATTAAAGTGTAGTATCTGTTCCGGCAGATACTGCACTTAAGATAATTTGTACCAGTCAATGGAGGGGAAACCCTCTATACTGGGACAATTATTATTTTTGGTAACCAGAGTGCCCCCTTTTTGCCTACTTTTAGGGGAGCTGGTTTTTACCTCACATTAAAAACGGCCTTGTGCCTAATTTGCTCAGTGGGGGAGCAAATAAATACCATCTGTTCCGGCAGATACTACAAGCAAAGACCATACGTGGGGGCGACCCCACATATAAGACCTTGGTCAATGTAGAGGCAACCCTTTATATCAATTGTCAATATTCAGCCCCCCTACTCCCCGGGGACTTCGTCCCCATTTCCCCGTCACTCCTCACATTAAAAATCGGCCTTGTGCCTAATTTGCTCGGTAAGGGAGCAAATAAATACCCTTTTCTTGGCCTTTTGGCCAAGATAGAAGTGTAGTATTTATTCTTACTAGATGGTGTACCTATGTTTTAACTTTGTGATATGAAGTGGGGGATCACTTTTCTGTATTAATTTAATGTAAAATGATCACCCACTTTGCAATCAGTCAGTCTCAAAGCCATTCAATTCATTCTCCAGGTCATTCAAGTTGTTTTTAAAGAATTCCAGTTATTGTTTAAGCATTCAAGTTATTCTTAGGGTCATTCAATTCATCCTTAAGTTCATTAAAGTCATTCTAAGTCATTTACTTTATATTTATTGAAGTTGTTTCAGCCTATTATTCGGTCATTTTAGTTTATAATTAAGAATTTCATGTCAATCCTACATTCACGCATTCATTCATTACACAAGAGCACGCAACTAATGGCCATCGGCCATTGCTAATATTTGGCCGTCTATTTCTTACTAAAACAGAATATCAACACATTGTGTAAATATCGAAATGACTTACTATATTTTCAAAACTTTCTTTTCTAATGTTATTTCTGAGTTTCCGAAATTAAAATGTACAGGTGCTGTGTTATGTTGTCATGGAATTTATTTTCCAATTTTGTCTGACTTTACTCTATATAATTGCTGTGAATTAATAGAATTATTAGATTTGCCAGTATATATATATATATATATATATATATATATATATATATAGTAAGTCAGAAAAATATATATTCCAATTAAGCTACACAGAATATCCCGGGTTTCATCCACACTAGGATTCCTTAGGCTTATGTGAAGAGTTGTTGCACATTCGCGTTTTTATATACGCATATTCAATTGAATTTTAAGTTTGCCAATCAGTTTCCTAGTTTCCACCGCTCCTTTCCTAATCAGCCAGTGGGCAGGACTTTTAGGACAAAGGGCAAATTGACCTTATATTGAACCCTTCCTTTGTGTATCCTTTTTTTAACAGGGAGTGTAGATATCTAGACAGTTGTCCTTTTTTAAACATATGTAGTTAAATGTGTTTTTAGTGTTATGTTAGTTTATATGTATATATATACATATGTGTATATATATACGATAATTTATGTATGTTTATTTTATTTATTAATTTTCTATTGTTATTGTTAATTTAAAAATATTTTTGTATCGTTATCCTAAAGTATAGTTCATCCTATGAACACAGTTGTTCGCTAGTTCTCTCCTAGAGTTTAATAGATGTTGTTTTTTTGAGTGTAGGATAGCAAATTTTTCATGAAGGCGTAATCTACATGGATCGTCTAGGTCTCTACATGTGTTTTCTAGTCTTACTATTTTCCATTCGACTACTGGCTAACGTCCGCTTTCTCTGAATTCCTAGTATTTGTTTTTTTTTATTCGATATTTTTTTTATATTTGAACGTATTTTGTGGTCATAATATCGGGTTTTGGACGTCATACCAAGAATATGCGTATATAAAAACGCGACACTACAACAACTCTTCGCATAAGGCTAACGAAACCTAGTATGGATGAAACGCGAAATATTCTGTGTAGTTTAATGGGCATATATATTTCAGACTTACTACGTAGCTCTACCTATATATTGTGCACTGTTGAAGTAAATGCTTAGTTTAGGCGTAAAATTATACTTTAGTATATTATTGTACGTGATTCAATGAAATAGTCATATATATATATATATATATATATATATATATGTGTGTGTGTGTGTGTGTGTGTGTGTGTATAGTATGCATAACTTGCTTACATCTATTTCAAAATAGATTTGCCGGCTGGCAATTCATCTTAATTCTCAGTATTCATCAGCACACACGAGTTTGAACCTAATATATATATATATATAACTACTTCGTTTACTCACAGAAAATTAATATACGAAAGTATAAATTTATGCTTAAACTGAAGCCTGGAGAGTCCTAGATCGAATGAAACGCGGAATATTCAGTGTAGCTTAATTGCCGTATATATTTTATAACTTAATATATATATATATATATATATATATATATATATATGCTTAAATGCATGAAAAATTTAACCGTGGATATTTGGCTATATTTGTTATAGCAAGACGGAATTTTGGATTTTACTTTTCAACAGCAGTGTAATTGTTTATAGATGCACTGATAATATAATACAAAGTAGATTGACAAGTGCAGTTAAAAATTTCTACTGTAGATATAAAACATTCTGAATGTCAAAAGACTAACACGTAATCCATATTGGGTAACTCGAACCTATTAGTGAAATTGCTAAGCCATGTGAAACACACACACACGCACATATAATATAACAATGGATTTGAGTTACATTTATTTTTAAAACGTAGCACGTAAAAGTAAGCTACTAAAAGGCATACGTATCACAAGTCTCTTATCTTTTGTTTCACTTTTCTTTGCTGATCAACTATGGAATATACGAAACATATTTACTTTAATGCGTAGAATTACCCAAATAAGATCGATAGCTTTCGAAGGGTATCTAGTGTTTATATACACCGCTCGCCCCGTCTGACTGAATGCTACATGTAAAACTTCTCATTAAATAGCCATTAAAATTTAATACATGGACTAATGATTTCCTTTAAATGCAATTAATACGTGTGATTATCAACTAATTGGATTTGTTACGAAATAGCAGTCAGTTTCGTGATTCAACAACAGATTTATTTTATTATACAGCTATACAGACGTCAAAGAAACAATTAAAATTGCTTTCAGTAACTCTTTTTTACTATAAACAGCATACCTAAGATATATAAAAAATACAACTGAGCACGAAAAATTCTTAATGACAAAACGTAATTTATTTTTTGTTGGTTCTCTAGCTTATTATTTTCCGTTTAAGCAATCGCGAGTATATATATATATATATATATATATATATATATATATATATATATATATACTGAGAGAGATACATATATATATATATATATATATATATATACGTATATATATATATGATTTTCAGAATGTGAGAAATTATATATAAGAAATTTCCCAGGCAGACAACGACGTAGCCCACAAGAGCCATGACAGAGTCGGTTCGTTGATTGTCATGTGTGGGCTGTGACGTGGTTCGGATTTATTATATAGAGTAGTTTACACAACTCGAACCTTTTTCTCTTCTTTTCGTAAAGATGATTTGCCAACCATTCAAAAGAACTCTGTTGTTTATAAATTCGTTTGTCAGTGTGGAGCTGACTACGTTGGCAAAACATCCCAAAGATTAGAAATGAGAATATCCCAACATATCCCTCGGGATATTCGACTACACCAGGTTTCGAGAACATCCGGGCACTCCCAAGCTCATGAGTCCGCCATTGGTAATCACCTGTTGAGTATAAATAGGTGTGCCGATCAATATTCCGATGGGTGGGTTTCTGTTTTATACAGTGCGAGGTCGAACTATCATCTCAATATCATTGAGGCGTTAGTTATTAACAACTCTCGACCTAGCCTGTGTAGACAAAAGATTCTGAAACATCAGTTGGAGATATTCATTGATTTAAAACCACCTGAACAGTGAGATATTTTTTTTTCCATTGTTCTTCCAACTGGAACCAAAATTTCCTTCTTCCCTCATTCGTTTTCTTAGTTTTTAATTTATCATTCTGACGTTTCCTCTTAGAGGGTCAGACGATAAGGCCTTAAGGAAAATTTTAATAATTTCACCTGCCCATTTCTTGTTTTTTTTTGGTATTTAAATTAAATTATGTTTCCTCTGAAATTTCTCCTTCCATTTTGCTGTACCAAAAATTTACTTATATATATACTACTTGTAAGCCATCGGCTTGGGTTATAGTTGATCGTGAGGACGACACCCCTTATTTGAGACGAAGTAGGTGCATTCCACTTGGTCTGTGTTAGTTAATAGACTGTCTAGTGCGTATGGCGGCTGCTCAGTTGGTAGAATGCTTGCCTCGCATGCATGAATCTCGGGTCTTGTATCTCGAGTACGGATGTCCAACTGATGAGCACAAGGAAAAAGAAAACTCGAGTTTTGGGCTTCCGGTGTGTTTGCTGCTATTGGTTCTCGTGAACTGTAACGTCCTCGGGCTGTGGAAATTATATATATATATATATATATATATATATATATATATATATATATATATATATATATATATATATAATTTCCACAGCCCGAGGACGTTATATATATATATATATATATATATATATATAATTTCCACAGCCCGAGGACGTTACAGTTCACAAGAACCAATAGCAGCAAACAAACCGGAAACCCAAAACTCGAGTTTTCTTTTTCCTTGTGCTCATCAGTTGGACATCCGTACTCGAGATACAAGACCCGAGATTCATGCATGCGAGGCAAGCATTCTACCAACTGAGCAGCCGCCATACGCACTAGACAGTCTATTAACTAACACAGATCAAGTGGAATGAACCTACTTCGTCTCAAATAAGGGGTGTCGTCCTCACGATCAACTATAACCCAAGCCGATGGCTTACAAGTAGAATTTTACACTCGCAAGCGAGCAGTCAGCAATAGAACTTTTAGAATGTGAGACAGTATCCAATTATTTCCACAACCAGACAACATCGCCCCTTAGAAGAGTCAAAATTCATATATATATATATATATATATATATATATATATATATATATATATATATATATATATATATATATATATATATATATATATTTAAAAGAGTGTAGCCATCAACAATTGTGGGTTTTTTTAAAAGGTTTTCATCATATTTTTATTTTAAAATATATTTATAACGCGTTCCGAGCTTAGGGTGTGCTCTCTTCAGATATTTTCGTAAAAAGTTTTTCTTTAAAATGGGAGTTTGTAGATATGCCTCCGCTGATATTAAATATGTTTTTCATAGTGATGCGATGCGTGTGTTCAGTGTTCAGACATTCTGTCTCCAACTGTAAGTGTTCACAGTGACCGGTCAAAGTTAGTTTCAAAGAGTATTTTTTAGTGAAGGTTTTTATGGCTTTTTTAGGGTTCTTTTTAAAGACTTTCTTTCCCCGTGTATAGCATACACTCACACACAATAACATACGCATACATATACATTCATGTACATGTACACATGCACACGCACACGTACGCAGGCACACACATACACACACGTACATACATAGAAATATATGTAGGAGCATACATATATACACATATACATACCCACCTACACATCCACACACGTACTCGCATACATCCACCGCTAACAATTATTTTTATTTTTTTATTTTTTATTTTATATATATATATATATATATATACTTTTTCCCCAACCAAAACACGCATGTATATATGCGCTTAATCATTCAGACATACGTACACGCACCCCCCCACACACACAAGTAAGATGGAGAACAGGTAGAAGATATATATACACACATATACACGCACACACAGATATATGTACACACATATATGTATGTGCACATACACTCACAAACATCCACATACTATGTAGGCACACACATACACACACATGCACACACACAGACATATGCAGGGGCTCACACATACGCGTATATCTATATTCACACGAACACATTTACCCACTCATACATGTGCATACATATGTATATATATATACATACACACACATACATACGGATGTGTATACACTCATCCACCCATATATATATATGGGCACATGCACTCACAATCACACACACACATGCATATTCATACATTCCACCTTATGTATATATTGGTTGAAGTTTCCTTTCCAATCCATGCACATATGCATACATGGATTCGGTCACCCAAACATAAGTGCACGTATACATACAAACAAGATGTAACATAGATAACAGATGATATATAATTATACACACACGCATACACAATCATATGTGCACACCCACGCATACACACATATACACACGCACACACGCGCGCACATACACATACATACGTTTAATTTCTAGTTGTTTGTTTAGTTAAGAGAAATGGTACTGTACTGGGTATGGGCGCGCGCACCCGCGAAAGTGTGCGTGTGCCTTATTGTGCTTTTTTGTTGAAAACGGGACACTATTAGTTACATTTGACGTTAGCAGTTTATATAGTAATATACCCCATGAATTAGGAAAAGAAGCAATACTATTTTGGATCAACAGACACGCACAAACACTACATCCCAGATTCACAAAGCAATTCATTATCGATAGTATAGACATAATTCTAAATAATAATTCCTTCGAATTCAACAATACCAACTACATCCAAACACTAGGTACAGCAATGGGAACGAAAATGGCACCGACTTACGCAACCCTTACATTAGCCTACCTAGAAGAAACCTTATATAAAAAAATAGAACACAAATTTGGCCACAGCACTAAAATACTGTTTGTAGAATCATGGAAAAGGTACTTAGATGACTGCTTCATCCTATGGAAACCCACATGGTGGGACATCACAGACTTACACACCATACTCCAGAACCTACACCCAAAAATTAAATTCACCATAGAACAAAGCTCTACAGAATTACCTTTCCTAGACATACTGATAAAGATTAAAGACAATAACATTATCACAGACATTTACCGGAAACCTACAGACACCCAACAATACCTACACTTTAAAAGTCACCACCCTAAAAGCTGCATAAAATCAATTCCCTACACCCTAGCACGTAGAATCTGCACCATAATCACGGACAATAACCTTCGAAAAATCCGACTCAAGGAACTACGAATAAATTTAAGAAAAAGAAAATACCCATCACAACTTATAGACAAAGGGATCCAACTTGCGACAAATATACCAGTAGAAGATTTGAGAACCCCTAAAGTACGAAACAAAGAACAAATCCTAACATACGTCTCCACACACAACACAAACAGCCCAGAGCTTTTCACAGAGATAACGAAAAACCTCGTCCTACTTAACCAAAACAGCAAACTAAACAATTTCCTTAAAACAACAAAAATAATAAAAAGCAAACGCCAACCCAAAAACCTAAAACGCATTCTTACCTCATCCAAACTCAATCAAGACGCAACAAAAGGAGTCACAAAATGCAACAAACAACGATGTGGAGTCTGCAACATAATATTAGAGGGAAACACATACACATTTACGAACCCCATACAAACATCCAAAATAAAAAAAAACCTTTATTGCACCTCAAAAAACGTGATCTATGTAATAAAATGTCCAGCATGCGATAAATCCTACATAGGCGCTACAAAAACCTTAGTAATAGAGTAGCCCTACACCGATCCAACATCAAAATCGCGGAAAATAGACACCTACATGTATCACAACGTATACACACATGCAGTGGAGGCAGATTCGAGATAATGCCCATCTTCAAAACTGACAACTACTTCTACTTGCTAACTCAAGAAAAAAATTTCATAGTAAAGTTTAACCCCGCCTTAAACATCTCTCCATAATTATACACATAAATAGGCAAAACACAAAATACACTTACACGCATGTATGCTTGGGAAGGTGTGAACCCTCACACACGAAACAACAAAAAAGCACAATAAGGCACACGCACACTTTCGCGGGTGCGCGCGCCCATACCCAGTACAGTACCATTTCTCTTAACTAAACAAACAACTAGAAATTAAACGTATGTATGTGTATGTGCGCGCGTGTGTGCGTGTGTATATGTGTGTGTGCGTGGGTGTGCACATATGATTGTGCATGCGTGTGTGTATAATTATATATCATCTGTTATCTATGCTACATCTTGTTTGTATGTATACGTGCACTTATGTTTGGGTGACCGAATCCATGTATGCATATGTGCATGGATTGGAAAGGAAACTTCAACCAATATATACATAAGGTGGAATGTATGAATATGTATGTGTGTGTGTGATTGTGAGTGTATGTGCCCATATATATATATATATATATATATATATATATATATATATATGGGTGGATGAGTGTATACACATCCGTATGTATGTGTGTGTATGTATATATATATACATATGTATGCACATGTATGAGTGGGTAAATGTGTTCGTGTGGATATGGATATACGCGTATGTGTGAGCCCCTGCATATGTCTGTGTGTGTGCATGTGTGTGTGTATGTGTGTGCCTACATAGTATGTGGATGTTTGTGAGTGTATGTGCACATACATATATGTGTGTACATATATCTGTGTGTGTGCGTGTATGTGTGTGTATATATATCTTCTACCTATTCTCCATCTTACTTGTGTGTGTGTGGGTGCGTGTACGTATGTCTGAATGATTAAGCGCATATATACATGCGTGTTTTGGTTGGGGGGAAAAAAGTATATATATATATATATATATATATATATATAAAATAAAATAAAAAAAAATAAAAATAATTGTTAGCGGTGGATGTATGCGAGTACGTGTGTGGATGTGTAGGTGGGTATGTATATGTGTATATATGTATGCTCCTACATATATTTCTATGTATGTACGTGTGTATGTGTGTGTGCCTGCGTACGTGTGCGTGTGCATGTGTACATGTACATGAATGTATATGTATGCGTATGTTATTGTGTGTGAGTGTATGCTATACATGGGGAAAGAAAGTCTTTAAAAAGAACCCTAAAAAAGCCATAAAAACCTTCACCATATGGACTAAAAAACACTCTTTGAAACTAACTTTGACCGGTCACTGTGAACACTTACAGTTGGAGACAGAATGTCTGAACACTGAACACACGCATCGCATCACTATGAAAAACATATTTAATATCAGCGGAGGCATATCTACAAACTCCCATTTTAAAGAAAAACTTTTTACGAAAATATCTGAAGAGAGCACACCCTAAGCTCGAAACGCGTTATAAAAATATTGTAAAATAAAAATATGATGAAAACCTTTTTAAAAAAAACACAATTGTTGATGGCTACACTCTTTAAAATATACATTTTTTCTCTAGTTGGAACTACACAACCATCACTTTATATATATATATATATATATATATATATATATATATATATATATATATATATATATATATATTAAGGATGCCATGATTCCAGCACTTTTACCGATTCTGATACAATCACCGATTATTAAATTCCCGATTCCAGTAGAATTACCGATTCCGATACCGATTCTTTCTAAATCTCTAAATATTTAACTATAACGTTGTTAATCTTCAGGATTACCGTAAAAACATATGTCAATCGTGCAGATACTTTCTTAAATATAAGGATACACTTGTAAGTGATGATCTATCGATTTTGGTTTTGCTAATAGGTTAAAACCAACAGATATTCACTATTTAAGTATTATTTTCAGCAATATTATGGTTGAAAAATGTGTTATTGTATTTACAACTCTTCCGTAGCTTAAAACCGTATGAAAGGCATTCTTGTAAAACACTATCATATGCCTTAAATATTTCAAGAGTTATATATTTCTATGGAAGCGAGCCCGTTCTCATTAGATTCAATTATCCTGTGTGATATTGTCGTCCGCATGTCAGCTTCCGATAGTTCGGAAATGATAATATAGCAGATGTTGCTAAGTAGTTTTTTTTCTACTATTATAGTGCTTACGACATGTCTTTGCATAATTAGTTGTGGTTGCTCAATTAGAACTGCCTAGACTACCAATATTTTCCGTCTCTCCATCAACTTCGATAACCTTGCAAATTATTCTTGTCTTATCGCAGAGTAATATCAATTTGCTTATATCGAGACTTGCACAAATGTAAAAAAATTGTTTTCACACTCAATTAGTTTCCATAATTAATTTATTCAATTATTTTCAATAATCATACTGCCTTCTTTCCTATTAATGTAGAGTCGGTCAACATTACCCTTTGGGTGTAATGCTTTTGTGCCTGGACATGGGTTTTCTGGTCTTCTGATCGAACTGTCTCAGTTCTTCTTTAGTCCACCCTATGAAAGGTTCAGAGTATCTTACTAGTGATTCTGCCCATATAATTATATATTTTATGTGGTTTCTGCTGCTTAATTTAGTTTCTAGGAGTTTTCTCGTTCTCATAAGGTATTCCTTTCCAATTCTAGTTTTCATTTCTGTTGCTTTGGTGGTGTCTGCTTCCAGAACCCCAAGAACTTACAGGAATCTTGTTCCCCTAGTGCCCTCATCTACGTTTGGTTGGGTTGTTCCATGCTTCCTGTCGTCTCCAGTTGCTCTTTCTTATAACTAGTAGTTAACACTTTTAATGCTAAACCCCATTTGAATTTCTATTACAATATTATGTTACCGAAGTATGAAACATTATATTTAGGTTTGAAATGTTTATTTATATTTTGTGTTCAGAATGATTTTCCATAAAAAAATAAAAACCTGCCGTTAATTTTTTCCAGGTTACATATTTAAATGCCTAATGATGAACTAAATTATCGTCAGAATCATAGATTAAATTATATATCTCGTTATACTTGTACTTAAAAAAAAGAAACGCCACCCCTGAGGAGAATCAAAGTGAATGAAATCTATTATATTTTTGCTTGCATCTTGTAAAAGGTGCATACATCATAAAAGGCAAAATTATTGGCATTTGCAAAATGAACTTTGCAAAGTAAGTAAAATTATGAGTATGGACTGATTCTTTATTTTGGTCATAATGGTGGAACCATTCAGTATTCATTTATTTTGGTCATGATGGTGGAACCATTCAGTATTAATTCTTTAAAACCGGAAATATTGCATTAAAGCTTGTTATTAATAAATAACCGGTCGATATGATAAAGGATATTCATATTAAACAAATGTGTAGTGTATCCTAAGGAATATACTAGCAGGGTGACCCAACGTTTCCCAGGATTTAATGATTTTCAACGAATATTTCCCACTGATATTTTTATTATCATCGAAACCGGTGAAGTCACCCATTCTTCAATCAATTTCATTAGTTGCCTGCTATAGTTAGGAACACATGGCTTGAATTAAGGTTGAAAATGCAAAAGTCAAGTATGATGATTTAATTGTGATCCAAACAGAAAACTCATTTCGAGTGCACCTCTGTCATATCAAAGAGCCTACTGTTAATTTTATATGCCTGGCCTTACTTGTTGTGTTGTGATAATAGCTTAATTTTAAGGTAACATAAAAAAGTGAAGTATCATGGTGTGATTGTGCTTTACAGAAACATTCATAGCCCCTGTCATATCAAAATAATTACTGTTGATTTTATATGGGGAGGCTCTCAACTGGTGATAACACATTTTGAATTCACTTCTCATGTTAAGCTGTATAAGGTGTTATCAGTTGTCGAAACCGCCTGTTCTTCTTTCGTAATATCATTTCGATTAATGATTACCGATACTTATGAAATACACACGTGTACAGAACCTACCTAAGAACACTGTCAGGTACATAAAGTATCTTCGTGTGAAATTTCATAAAAATCGGCGCAGCCAGTTTCAAACTTACAGACACAGACAAAATTCCTTTTATATAGTAGAAGAGATAGTGATAGAGATACGAGGTTCCTTCAATAAGTTTCCAAGTTAAAGAGGATGGATAAGTCCACTGCTGCAAATTTTCCGCATTTTCAATTTCATGCGAATATTTGGCGTACAGTTCACATACTGACATAAAACGGTGCCCATATTGTCTCTGTAGACACACGACGACCCTTAACCATGAAATGCTTTATTTAACCATTCCAGTCTGGTGTTCTAATCTCATTACTCCTTCTACCTATCATCATCTCTCACGGAGTTCTTGCTATCCTTGAAGCGCTTATACTATTCAGAAACTGATGTCCGATTCATGCAATATTATCCGAAAACAGTCTGAAGGGTTTTTTTCCAAGTTTTAAATAGATTTTTATTGAATATCCTTCTTCTTTCACATTAGGTGTAATCTGTCTATCTATCTATCTATCTATCTATCTATTTAATTTAATTTAATTATTATAGTAAATAATTATATATATATACATTATTATTAATATTATTATTATTAGTAGTAGTAGTAGTAGTAGCAGTAGTAGTAGTAGTAAATTCATGCAGATACTAGTGTTTCATCCTTTCGGAAATCATCAGTGAAGGGTGTCACCGGTCGTGTATATTAAGATTTTTTTTTTAATATATTTTTTCTTACATACGTCGGTTGTTATTATCAAATGTACTATAGTTAGATATACTTTACTTACTTATACTTTATTTAAACCTGCACAGTCTATTACCATTACCGCCGATTTAAAAAAATGTATAGTTAAGTATATTTTAACTTTTATTTTTCACACGCTTTTATAATATTATAATATTTATAATGCTACAAAATATAGAAAAATAGGTAAACCTTGTTTATCAATTGATTTTTTGTTTTTTAATCGCATAGAAATATCTGAACAATCCGACAAAATATAAATTTTGAAAAGATATGCGAATAAAAACAAATAATCCAGTGATAAAGAAAACTTCCGTATTTTTATGTATTGTTTAAAGGAGGTAAAAAAAATCAAATCTAAATGATAGTTAACTATAAAGAATATTTTATTTTTTTAATCGACGGTGATCGTAATAGACTGCGCAAGTTTAACAAAAGTATATGTAAATAAAGTATAATTAAATATAGTGAATAAAAAAAACAACAACTTTCAATATGTTAAAAAACATATATTAACAAAAAAATCTTAATATTTTGTCCACATATAAAAGTAATAAGTTTTGAAGAATAGCGGAATATTGTATCCATTTTGTGGTTCCATAACTCAATTGACAAACCGGACGCTATTTTCTAAATTTAGGGTTTCGTTTTATGCATCATTACTGACTTTTTATTTCAGACCTTTAAAATTATATAGCTAGGATGAATTCATATGACAGTATCTAATTACACTCTTGCATATATTGAAGGCGTGAGACCCAAAGGAACCCCTGTCATAACTGTGAGTCAGAAGCCGAGATTTGTAATTGAATTATTTTATGTAGAATAAAATGTAAACCGATCTACATTAATCGGTGGTTTTTCGACGTATATGGAGCCGATGCAGTTGGTGTTAGCACAGTAAGGAGATGCGTTCGTTGATTTTAGAGGGTGGCACTGGTATGAGTAACAAATTAGGCGCTGGAGGTTTACGACGAAGGCATCAAATGTGGCTGGCAAAAGTCTATTGAGAACACTGGTGACTAGGTGAAAAATAAATTCGGGCGCACAAAAGATTGCTCGTTTTAATGGTACAAGTCCAATTTTTGTATGTTTTCAACAGTTTTCTTATAAAATAGGAAGCCAAATGAGAAGAGAGAGAAAGAGACAGAGAAGGAGAGAGAGATAGAAAGATTAGGAGAAACAGAAATAGATACTCCGAGAAAAAACAGCTTGGGAACTAAATATTTGCTAGCCCATAAGATAAATTAGTATCTATTATATAAACAAGTATTTTGACCAATTTCATCCTTCGAACGTAGTATATTCAACTGTAATATGAATAGAATTTAAACAAATTGATCTCTAAGTTTGAGATATTCTAAAAAAATGTTCTTGCATTCACTTTAGCTGAGAAGAAGAATAGAACAGATGTAATCTTTGTCGCACTTTTTTTTTAAACGATAGCAACAAAAGCTACTGTATCGGCGAGCCCCATTATATATAGAAAAAAACTCCATCTATCTCACGCAAAATAGGGGAAACGCATTGAGGTTGAGGGATGAACCTGCAGTTCCGATCAGCAGATTTCTAACAAAGCGCGCTGTTCCAATGTAGGTGTTGAACTGCACTTCCCCGTTGTTTGGCTCTCAATAGCGACTGTCAAGTGCTATTCATGGAAGGCCCTCCGTATTTAGAAACGTGGATATGTTTTAATTTCTTAATTGTCGCGTGGACAAAGAAGATGAAGACGTGTAGACAACGCGGTCTCTGTCGTTTTAATCAAGGAATCTAAAAATACAACGAGAGGATCTTCTTTTGCTTCTTTTTATTATCACATACACAATTGCATCTGCGACTTTTACACGTCTTTTTGTGAAACGCGTTCAATTTGTTGTTTTTGAAGAAACGCTACATACAAAAGATTATCTTATACGGGCGTCTGCACGAAAATATCGTTGTGAACTTCACTATATATATATACATATATATGTATAAATATATGTATAAATATATATATATATATATATATATATATATATATATATATATATATATATATATGTATGTATGTATGTATGTATGTGTGTGTGTCTGTTTACTGTTGTGGGGGAAAGAATTCCAACAGAGTGCTCGCTTACCAAGAAAACACCTTTTCAATATAAGAGCTTAATATGTATTTATTATTTAACATTGTACAGAAGGTCAGAAAAACATTGGTACCGTCGGTTTCAAGCCTAAAATCATGGAGGCAGTTAATGGTGAATCGTAAATAAATTTAGGCTCTCATCAGTGAAAACAACATGGCTGAAGAGAGTAACTTTATTTACGATTTACCATTAACACGTCCCCCTTATATTAGGTTTGAAACCGACGGTACCAATGTTTTTCTGACCTTCTGCACAATTTATATATATATATATATATATATATATATATATATATATATATGTATGTATATGTTTGTTTGTGTATAGACTTACGCACTATATATATATATATATATATATATATATATATACTAGCAATCGGTGCCCGGCGTTGCCCAGGTGTTTTGAGGTTAATGCTGAGAAAAAAAAACGGTCAATTTTTTTAAACTTTAAGTTAGATCCATGTCCAAGGAATCTATATCTATAATATCACGTGTTTAGACCCAAAATTGTAGGAGGAGTTTGGTAGAGTTCTCAAAGGTCAAATCGTTTGATAGCGAGGCCAAATTTCGCGATTTTGGCCTTTTTTAAAGCAGTTTGGCCTTCAAAATTTCTGTTTGGCCTTTTTCTTCACCGATGAAATCTGGAGACGCGACGGGAATTTTCGGTTAAAAAATGTTGTTACTATGCACATCTATGCATTGAAATACAATTTGTGGCAAAATTTCAGGAAAAACTAATGGATGGTTCTCTCGCAATAGTCCGGACAATTCGCTAAATTATCTCGTCAAAACCTTAAATCTCGAATTTTTGTGCTTTTTTTTGGGGGGGGAGGGCTAATTTGGCATAATAGTGTCCATTTAATAGTATTATCTTGAAAAAATAAAATAATAAGGAAAATTACCAAAAAAAACAAACAAGAACAACAAAAGTGTGCCGTATTTTTAAAAGTTTTATTGCGTTGTTTTTATTTGCTTTTTTTATTTCATCGGTGAAGAAAAAGGCCAAACAGAAATATGAAGGCCAAACTGCTTTAAAAAAAAGGCCAAATTCGCGAAATTTGGCCTCGCTATAAAAAAAAAAAAAGGGGAATCCCCCTACTTGAACTTTCTGTTTAATTAATAATGACTCGCTTGTAGCGTTGATTTTTTTCTTGTTTCGCTATAAAAAAATAACTACTTGATGAAATTACGTGATTTTTTCTGTAGGAAAACTTTATCCCATGACGAGTACGTACAATATATTTTTTTTTAAAATATTTCCATTTTTTAATGTCAATGGAAAACTGCACAAGTACCCAAACCCGAAATGTAAAGACCACGAGTGAAGGCGCTTTTTTTTTTTTTTTGGTTTAGTTTCATAATGGCGGCCGTGATGTCGGAGGTTCGATTGTTAGATTGTAAGTTAGTTTCGTATCTTTGTAATTTGTAAATCGCAAGTTAGGAAAAAATTAAACCCTTCCAAGATGGACAATAAATAAAGCCATAATATTTTATGGTATCGTTAAAAGCCTACGAACCATAGTTTTTTAGGAGATGTGATTATTGGATTAACCAATCAGAAATCGTCTGTGGCACACACATCTCTGTTTTTATAGATATATATATATATATATATATATATATATATATATATATATATATATATATATATATATATATATGTTCTAGCTTAAAAACTGCGTCCTAGCAGGGAGACATTATATTCCCCGGGATTTTATGAGGAACAAGGAATGTACTGGAATTTTAATATTTTATTGTCATTTGAATGCGTTTAGTCGTCCTTTTTTTTATTCAAATCGATTAATTACCTATACCTTCTGTAGTGCACTGAGAAGAAGCTTCACATTCCTCCTTGGAGTTACTTATTTCACAATGGATTATAGTCTAAATTTCACTGTAGAGACCATAGGTTAATTTTATAAAACTAGTTTTATAAAAGGTTTAAATTAACGTTTAAAATTCAAAAGTCAATTGATATGGTTCCCATTTTTTTTATTAAACAGAAAATTAAAATTCAAACGCGCTCTTGTCTTATCAAGGAACCAAATGCTGATTTAATATGGACGACCGTTCTGCTCCTGTGATGATTTAAGTTTTAATAGCCATTGTGTTGTACGGCTATGTAAGGATATTTACTTTTGTCATAATCGGACTGCTTTTTTTTCTGCAATCTGATTTTTAGACTATCAATTTTGGACACTTACTTCGACCACTCCGATATGAAACCTATCTAAGAATACTATTGACCACATAAAGAACATTTGTGTGAAATTTAAACAAAATCAGCTTAGATATTTCGTAGTACATAAGGCAATAACTTACACACATCACAGGAAAGTATAAATATATATTCTAAAAGTGAGACAATACTTTGCCCGGAATTAAATGAGGATAAACAATTTTTCACGCGTACTTTTATTGTAAGCGAAATAGGTGGAATTGTTCATCGTTTAATTAAATCGATTGATTGCCTGCTTTAGTTGCATATTATGCAGTTTACCAGGAGGAAGCTTCACACGCCTCCCCACAGTGACTTAGTTCAAAGTACATTGGCAATCTATCGTTGATTATATAAACGTATATGAAATAATGGCTTCATTATTTAATTAAATTATTTAATTTAAATTAATTCATTTATAGTTTCAAATTTCGCGCGAATCTTCTATATCTTCAGCTCCTCGGAATAAGTGTGTGTACTGACACCAACATTCACCAACATTCACCAACATTCACATGCGCTTGCTATTTCTGTAGACACATCGGGTTTATTATATATGGGGTTCTTTATTTTGCAAACCAACTCTGGTGTTCTGACTTTCTTATTTCTCCCACACTTCTCGCCATCCTTTACAGATTTTCTGCTTTCCTTGAATCTCTTATGCCACTCAGAAACCTATGCTTGATTGATGCAAATTCTTCTAAAAGCAAGCTGAAATCTCCCATACGTTTATGTGTCATTTTAGCAAAGTTTAAAACAGAATTTTATTAAATATCGTTCTTTCTCAATCGTCCTCACGTCCAGACTGCATTTTTTTAATTTCGCAAGCTGAGAAAATCGGTATTTAGTAGAACGTATTTCAGTAACTACTGTGGCTATTTATTCTAACCTAGAATCATAAAATATTAACAATAATGTTTTTTTTTTAATTACATGTTCACGCCAAACAAGACACGTTGCCGCTTTGATATAGTGAGCTACTATCGGGGACATAAGCTACAGGGATACTATGTAGGGAGTTGGGCAGCAATATGTCGATTCACGTTGCACTTGAACTTCTGCATGTCAGTAGAGTTGGGGAAGCAGAGATTCCGAAGGGAATTCCAAAGTCTAGCGGTTCTAAAGAAAAAAACCTACTGGAGTAGAAGGCTCTCTTACATCTACGGATCTCTACTGTGGGGTGTGGTTTAACTGCTTTTCGGGTTTGTCGGGGGTATTTACATCGAGGGGGTACAAGTGTTTGCAGTTCTACAGAGCATTCACCGTAAAAGTACTTGTAAAACAGGCAGAAGGATGCAACATTTCGTCGACGGGACAGACACTTTTGTTAGGGAGGTCATTTATGAATATTAAGAATAATAGAGGGCCAAGGATAGGCCATTGAGGCACTCCAGCATTTATATCATATTGTTTAGATGTACGAACGTCGAGGACAACCTGGATTTTTCTCTTATCTAAGAAGGATTTAATTATGTTAAGTATTCTTCAGTGATACCGTATGATCTGATTTTCCTGAGAAGACCTCCATGACATACCTTATCAAAAGCTTTAGATATATCTAGAGCTACCGCTCTACCTTCTGCTTTGTCCAGTGAATTATATATACCTTCACAGATAACAGTTAGGATGTCTGCTGTTGAACGGGCTTGCCTAAATCCATATTTTTGGTCGGTCAGAACTTTAGCATCTGTAAGGTGATGGACTAGAGCTTGGTTAATTATGGACTCAAATATTTTGACGAAAAGTGTGGGGAAGCTAATGGGGTGATAATTTACTGGGTCGATTCTTTCGCCAGAATTCTTGAAAACTGGTACCCAAGAAGCACACACACACACACAGACACACACACACACACACATATACATATATGTATATGCCCGAATGACAAAGAAAAAATGAGGTGTACAGTTTCAAACGTATTTCTTAAAGGTAAGTGAGTGTCCATTTTATTTAATTATCTTTCGTATACATCTATGTGTCCACACGTTTGTACAAGTTTATAGATTCGATAAGTGGCCATTACATAATTAAATGATTGAGTTTGCACGTCGCCATTGCTTTCACTGTAACATTATATATAAGTAACTTTCGCCGTTGTACAAGAGAGCCTGATATAGATATACGACATCCGCTTGTCGGCTTGTCAAACAAAAATAGAAAAGGCAAAGGAGCGTTTGGAACTATCTACGGCATGAAATAATCTATTAGATTAATGAGAAAATATGTCTACTGTCAACCAGAGCAAATGATATCAATGTTTGGGTCATTTTCAAGTGGAACGCATCATTTCTAATAGACATTGTTCTTCGTTATTCTCGCCCCCCTTGCATTCTAAGTTAGTTATAAAACTCGCTTATAAAAATAACTCTGTCTGTCTGCCTGTCGACTTGTCCATTGTTCTGTCGGTTTGTTTGTCTCCATTTTTCACACTCTACATCTCCTCAAACGCGATTGCGCGAGTGAGCCTAACCGATAAGCTTCTTTGTGGACCGCTTTGCATGGGGTTTAAAGCCGTTAAAATAGTTGCTAATGGTTCAAAATAAGAAATATGAGAACTTGGCAAACATAAGTTATCTTTACTAGCTATTTCTCGTATGCGAAAATATACATACATTTTTATGTTTATATTACTTTTTTTATCTATTACTTTTAACAAAATGGTAACATCTCAGGTTGTGTATTTTTATTTCGGTTTCAGCTTCGGTCTAAGCTGATCCCAGCCGAATCATATTTTATTTTTAGTTTTAAGACCTGACTATATATAGGATACAATATAATATGAAATGATCCATAGAGAATCGATAAAAAGAATAACAGATATGCATGAATTAGAACATCGTATATATTTAGACCGGGCAACGCCAGTCACCAAGACTGCTAGTAGACCATAAACATACTGGTTCTGAGAGAAGTAAAATTATATTCCCTAACAGAAAACTACAATCATGTTTCCTTTGTAAATGTCAATATCGATATATATTTTTACTTAAGCTCATAACTAAATTATAAAATCTAATTTGATTAATGCCCATAAACAACTCTAAACTTTTCGCTCTGAGTTTTTGTGATCTTAAATTCAGTGAATCTTACTTAATTGATAGTACTGGAATTGGTGGGAAAATTGTCAAAGCAAATATGTTATATAAATGAATTATAAGACTAAATGTAGACGAAATACGAGGCTAATTTCAAAAGTATTGTATCCTATTTTGTAAATCAAAGTCTGAAATATAAAAGAGGTTCTAAAACAGGAGTAGTACCATTTTAACCTGGGATCTTCTGTGCGCTTTTGGTATATTTCTCTATTTCATTGCTCTGGTCATAAAAGTCCGGAACACACTCTGTGATTCATATCTATATCGCCACAATAAAATACATGAACTCTTTTCCTAACGATACTGGCATCAGCTGCATCGGCTCAATACACGTTAAACAGACACAACTTCCTGTTGATCGTTTCATTATTTTCTGCATGGAATAATTCAAAGAAACATCCCTTTTTCTGGCGTACGTCTCTAATAGGGAATGTTTCTTAGTTTCTAACACCATTAATATCTGGAACAGAGAGATGAAACTGAAAAAAGTTCAGTCACTGCACCATTGGAATTTAGAATCCCCTATGATACATTCACAGAATTAAAAAAAAAGATAGGATCGATTACTTTTTAACGTCACCCGTACTAAAATAAACGTTATGTAAACAAATACTCGACCATCACAAAAGAAGATTGGATATGATTAAGGATTTCTCATTTACAGTATTATCTTAATGCTGGTTCACCTGTAACACTATAGGCCGGCCATTGCCCTGGGCAGCCCACGTATTACATTAAATATCATGGAAACGGTAACAGATCGTAACACGATCGCCAGTCAATATGATAGGAGTATGACGATCTGTCTTGGAAACACCTTTTTGTCTTGGTGAAGATTAAAAGCATACCTGAGATGTTAGATGTGGCCAGCTATTTACTCTCTCAGGATGGCGTCTTAATCTGGTGGTATTCTGATGGGGATACTTTTCAGGTCCGTTTCGACATCTTAAGGCCGGCACGGAAACAACACACGGCACAATTGCAATATATGAGATATCTTATCTATTTATTGTTTACAAAAAATATTACAATATATTATTAAAAAAAAGATAATCCATAATAATTATACTTTTAAGTAGTTAAATATTCTTACAAAGCTTAACTAGTGCTGAGGAAGGGATAAAGGAAAAAAAAAGTGATCACTCCATGGCTGTCCGAATTCAAAAACATCGAGGGAATCGAAAATGCAACGGGGTGCCCCTCTTGTTGTGCATCGCTCCGAGCGCAACTAAATAACCTCCCAGTCATGCTGGGGGCGATGGGGAACCACGACGACCAGTGGTAGTAGCAAAAATAAGACCACACATCAGCTAATCTCCCTGCAAAGGAAATTGCTTGCATTTTGAAAGGGTTCAGTACAGATAACGATCTTCTACTGGAATATAAGAATATAACTAAAGAATGATGGCGTGGGTCTTTACGAGCGCTAAAAAGATGCATAGCATAATTACACATTCGGTGTTCGCTGCATCAAAATAAAGTGTCATTAGTCGCACTATCTCCATTATATTGATCGTTCGACAAGAACTCTAAATTATCCACTATGTAAACAGTATGAACACGATTATAGTAAGGTGATGACACTTTTAACACCTCTGTATGTGTATTTTACTATTGGAAAAGTAAATAGATTACGTTGTCAGTAAAAAAAAAAAACATCTAAGAAAAGAATATTTCTACAGTGATCCAACATTTGCTAGCTAAAAGACTGGACATATAAATCAGGTAAGATTGTTAAAATTATTCAACGGACTAATATCATGCTGATCCAAACGAAATGCCTAATAAACTGAATATTTGAATTGAATATTTAAAGAATATGCCTCTAGCAAAGTTTAAATGAAAGCGGATAATAATTTTCATACACATCAACAGTATATTTTAAAACGATAAAAAGTATGAAGACACTATAACTTAAGTCCAATTTATAATATAAAAAATCCGTAGCATTATGTAACTTTTTAAGTTAAAAAAGCTAATATAACATACAACATTTTAAATGCACATCGTTTCTTCATTCAATCGGTGTCCTGCCTGGTGCAGGAATTTATGGCTCTACAACTATCTTTCTCCCTTGACGCATTCAAGAATTCATTGTTTCTCATCCCTACCAAGTGAGGTGGTCTGATTCAGAATAAAGAGTCCAATGTTTGGCATAGTGGTGAGGCAGGTTATCTCAATATCCTATAAGAATCTTTCACTTAATGATAGAAGTACCAAGTGACAGATTATTTCAACAATCTGCTCCACTATAGCATTCTTTGCAATTGTTCAGACCATAGATTGCAGTTTTTTTCTGTCAGCGCTCTACTCATACTGAACAATTATTCGCAGAATTTTACCCATAAGTATCTTCTGCTCAGCACAACGAAATAAGAAACCATGGACAGAATTATTTTGGTTTGCTTCCGTATTCCATCACTCACCTGTTTTCCATGACCTCAAGTTACCTTGATTTCGGAGCTAAGTGAGTCTTCGTCCATGCCCAAGGATCTTCCAAGAAATAGCGGAGGAAATAAGGCGCCTTATTTTTTCCCTGACAGTACAGGTGCCCCGTTATTAAATTATCAATTTATTAATTAATTTATTACAGATTTAAATCCAATATATTAGTAGGTTATCATGAGGAATAGGAAGAGTTAGTGTTATTTATTCTTTTTTTTCCTTTTCTTATATAATGGTTGCACTAGAAATATAACCTTGTCAGTAACAGTTTCTTTTAATACTTAGATAAGAATCACGCACCTCTTGTGATATGGATTACAATTGTTGTTGGGTTTTTTTTGGTATTAATGCATACAGATCTGTTCTATTGTATCGTAAAATCATTTTAAGTTAGAATGGAAACAATGGAAGTGTGTTGGTCATTAAAAATGTTAAACATTAATATGAATTTTATTAAACTAAGGGGTTGCATTATTTACAGGTTATTATTATTATTTAGGTTAAGAGTCATTGTATGAATGATAGAATATTGTTGTTGCAATATATCCGTTCAGGATTTCTAAGTTTGAAACGCTCTTGCAATTAACAATAATCATTAGCAGACACATGCCTGTGATTAGAATTATTGTGGGAAACAGAATGAAGCCCTTATTTATGTATACGTGATTTAAACACAACCAAATTTAAGAACTATGCGTCTATTCTTACGGACACATATTTTTTTAAATTTTTTTAAAACAAAATGGATATCTTTCAAGACGCAAAACAAGTATGGGACGGTGTTGTTTTCCCTTACTTCACTTTTCAAACATTTTAAATATGTTTCGCAAGAATGTTCAAATGAAAATATTAATATTTAATTGGAATTCATTATGTAGATGAGTATTATTTATTCATTTTTATTGATTGCAGACTATTATTCTCATCTTTTTCTTAGTTGGTTCACAATGTTTCGGCCAACTATTCCTCTGGCCTTCGTCAGTTAGCAACTGCGACAGGATAAGGACTCTGAATCTCCTAACTGCATCCGTAGTTGTCGTCACACCACGTTCTGGCTAAGTAAGCATCTGGCCGGCTTTGGGTAGGATTGAACTTCTATCTGCAGACAATTATTACCTGGAAACGTAGAGATTCTACGTCTCTATCAACTGCGCCACGGGCCACGAAGGCGATCAAGCTTGATTCTTTTTTTTTGTCTCATTAATACATATAATTATTTATTATCTGATCTTCCGTAGTCGGGTGCGTACCGAATGGTATATATATATATATATATATTATTTAATTGGAATTAATTATTTATTATTTATTTTTATTTATTATTTATAATTTATTTTTATTTATTGTGGACTATTATCCTCATCTTTTTCCTAGTGATTTCAAAACGTTTCGTCCAACTATTCCTCTGGCCTTCGTAAGGTGATTTTTACAAATTTGATTTCTCCTGGTCACATTGTCTTAATGAATAACAACAATTCATAGTCCCCATGTGTATTAAGCTTTGTGCTCTTATTTGAGATAATACCAATTGAAAGAGGTTCACTATTACTCGTATAAGTAAGTCTGGGTGAGTCATACCGTGATTTTATTTTGGTGGTGAATGCTATGATATTTTGAAAATTTAGTTATGGTTTATTTGTAGGTAAAATATTCTCATGCCAGATTGTCTTTACAAACTCATGTACGGAGGCACCTTAAACACTCGGGGACAGTGCCTTGTCGACACTGAACTTCTCTTCTGTAGGAATAGTGACAAAAGAAATGCTCACAAAATTAACTAGATATGAATAGAGACAAAGATGTCGCTACTTACAACATCACAAAACAATGAGATTAGAAACAATTACATTAAAATATAAATAAATCAATCCCGGCAACCATATATATTTTTATATATCTTTTATTATTCAGCTTTTAGTGTATATATATATATATATATATATATATATATATATATATATATGTACATATATATATACATATATTTACATATACATACATATATATGCATATATATATATACATATGTATGCATAGATATGTTTCTCGTCCTATTTGTGTCAACAGACAATGTTATCTTTCTTTGTTTTTCATTACTTAAAAACAACCAAAAACACCGCGATTTTGTTGCATTCGACTGGAAATAATTCGACAGCACCGGAAACTAGGAATCGAAAGTTGACATTTCCAAGCAGACATTCATACGCTTACACTACAGACCATCTACATTATAAAACAATTAATTTATGTATTCTCCATTTCAAATCCTTACATACAACAACCAGTCTGTTCAGTGATTTATTTTCTAAAAACTGTTTAATAAGTTTGTATGAGAGACGGCGGCCAAAAGAGAAATTTTGACAGCTTAATGGAAATTGCTATTTGTATATAGGCCAGCAAATAAATCATAGATAAATATATATATATATATATATATATATATATATATATATATATATATATAGCAATATATTAAAAATAAAATATATATATATATATATATATATATATATATAAAGCAATATGTTAAAAATTCTTAATCTTAGTGTAAATCTTCTATTTAAAGAAACTTATATTAATAATATAGGTTTATATAAATGTACTTATTCCTATATATATATATATATATATATATATATACATATATATATATATATATATATATATATATATATATATTATTTATTTATGTATATATATATATATATATATATATACATATATATATATATATATATATATATATATATATATATATATACATATATATATATATATATATATATATATATATATATATATATATGTGTATATATATGTATTTGTAAAATAGTAATGTTTTATATTATAATGTTTGATTATGTTCCTGACGTAAAGAGGCGCTGCAGAAGAGACTTTATGGAATCAGCTAAAAGCTGAAGTAATATATTCTAAATCATTTTAGAAACGATCATACGTAGAATATTTATCGTATCAAAATTTTGGAAATGATATAAACGATATTACTATATTAAAAAAGGAAGGTGGACTTGTAAATTAACCCTTGTCCGTTCGACAGTTCGTCTCTCCGCACTTTTCTCAATAACTACGCCTTGGATTTTTTTAAAAATTCTCACAAATATTAAATATGATATTATTAAAAAAGTAACCGATGCATTTTCCGGAAAAAAAATCTCCGGTTGCCCTTCTAGGGTGTCTTTTGGGTTAGAATGGGTAAAATTGACACGTTTGTGCTTATTAAAATAACTTGATTCCTTAGATTTTTTTAAAATTTCTGAAAAGTTCCAATGAACTGATTTCTATATGATTTTGTTTGTCTATACTTCGCGATAACTCAAGGACTAATAAAAACACTCCATTTTGGGGATTATTTTATCAGATTTGTCCAAAATTTTCTCTGTGGGTCTTTTTAGCAGTTCTGTATTATGCTGAATTTAAATTTAAATATGTTAAGTTGTTACATGAAAAGGACTGTCCGTTTTCATGTAAGTAAAAAAAAGAGTATGAAATGAAAATGATATTAGATAAACATGTTTGAAACACGTGAGTTGTGGTCACGTTTGCCAGGCATACGTGACGTTATGGCAGAAATGATTTCTCCGTATAGGAAAGGGTTCGAACAGTTAACGGGGAGAATGAGAATTAGATTCAGATCAGAGACTCAGAGAACCAGAGAGGATCAGACCGACTCTCAGTGGAGACAGACCACTCCCTGTGAAGCGGGAGGCTTAGAAAGAAACCATGTAACAACTTTTACTCCCTGAAGTATAGAATAATTTCCTACCGGTCGAAGAATAAACTATCATCATATTTTTATAACTACCGGCTTTCTGTGTTCATCATTCCAACGAGGAAAGGTAATGCGTTTAATCATTCCAGTATGTATCAATGTATACCACTTCCTCCTCTCCTCAAAGTATGTCTTGCGAATATCGACTCTCTCCATATAAATGTCTCCAACATGTAACTACTGTCACTCTGTCTCCTGTCTAAATGAACATTTAAGATATGTGTGCTGTCAACTACAAGGAACATTTAATAATATATGTACAGACCGTTACGTAAATAATATGTACCCTTTCAAAACGGATAGCATAACTTACAGTAATTTGGTTGCCGTACCTCTTTTTCATTCAACATGAATAAATTAAAAACAAATCGAACTTGGCGTTTCCACAGTACACGGCGTAAAGTTTCATTGAAAGAACAAAAAACAAAGAAAATATATTAGACGAAAAGGAAAAAATAGATAAGCACATACACAAGATGCACAGTGTCAAAAAAAGAACCAAAAACAAGCTAGACACAAATACATAATGATAAAATGTGTACATTACCAAAAAAAGAAATAAATGTTGATATGCCGCAAAGAAAAAAATAACAGAATAAAAGCCTAAAACTCTCACACACAGAGAAATGTGTGTTTTCGTGAAACATGAGAATATATGATATTTATTGATAAAAATATTTGTTTTAAAAATATATGCACACGTATACGCAAGGAAATAAATCTGTGTCAGTAATGTTATTGTAAATGCGGGTCAAAGCAGATTTTTTTTAAGTTCAGCTGTCAAATATTTTGTAACACTTTTGTGTCAAAGTCGCAGGTACTTTTAACATCTTGTGATATTATGAAGTAGAATGTAATACGCTTATTAACAAAAAAAGATGCAGAAATGAAAATCATTTTTCTGCGCATAGTTGAACTTTTCTGCTTTCCAGTCGTATTGTTTTTGATTTTTGAAAAAAAATGGCAATTTTAAATATTGACTCTATATAGATACTTAAAAAAAATAACTATATTTTTTCCTCTGTGTGTTCCAGTGTTTTAAAAACACTTTTGTTGTTGTTTGTTACGAAGAAAACATTTTTTCAATGAAAAAGTTATAATTGTAAGTGTAGTGTAAATCCAGTTTAATATATTAATGATGTATTTTGTTAAAAATTGTCTTAAATGTATGGGTTATTGTATTTCACATCAGGAATTCAAAGTTTTAATTAAATATACATTAAAATCAAAAGAAACAAGTAATAGGAAAATAAATAAAAATGAAACAAGTTAAGACAAATGGTTGGTTTAGAAATCAGTTAGAATTTTAGAGAGGGGATAATATAAATTACGTAAACGGGTATTTTCAGAGTTTTCAGATGTGATAAGCCGAAAGAAATATATTTTCCTTTTGAGAATTGGATTTTGTTTTTATATGATGCCCATAACATTTTTCGCAAGACGAGTAACTTGCTAGGGAGATTATAAGCACTAGAGGGGCGCCTAATTAGAAAAATACAGATGGGAACCTGCGATATTATGTGCTTTTTAAAGCAGGCTGCATGTAACGGCTTCGCGCAGAGGGTAAGTCTCGGCACCGTAAATTATAAGGCAGGCGTTGGAAGGATACGAGATGTCCTTATAAAAAATGGGCTATGAGAGTCCGAAGGCTAATAACATATAGCATAATGAAGTGAAAGAAAAGTAAAATGTACCGTAAGTACGTTGGAAGATATAACATTGTATCTTTTAAGAGGCGCATGAAGGTGGGATATCTCTGCTGGATCTTGGACGCTCTGATGAAAAAAAGAAATCACAAAAATCGGCTCATAGATAGAATTTAGTGCGCAAATAGGTATTTTGGCGCACAATGGTTAGTTACTTAAGGGTGATATTTTCTAAATCATCATCGAAATTCCAAAAGTCCGAGCAAGGAAATCCAAGTGAATCAGTGGACGAAAGGTATATCTTAAACTTAGTAAGTCAACCACAAGGATAAATGAGCTTTGAGAAACTCCCAAAAAGATTAGATAGTTGAAAAAAGGGAAAACAAAGCTCTAATTAATAGAACAACCATGCGGAAGAAAGGATCAAGAACACATTTGGACGAAGAGTCGTCGATTTCGTAAAGAGGTAAAATGAGACCTGAGTTTACGGCATAACGGTTGCTGGATGAAGCAGCTGACGTGAGTTATAGGACATACGACCCTACACCCAAAAGGAGTGTTACATGAAAAGGGCTGTCCCTATTTCAGGTAAGTAAAAAAAGAGAATTAGTAAAATTAAAATGATATCAGATAAAACGAGAATCGAAGATAAGTTTTATAAATGTAGATAAGATTTAAAGGACACTAGGTTTTAAATAGATTGCTCAGTTAAATTGTTAATTCTTTTAAAATATTTAATGAATAAAGTTTGGCTGGAAAATCTATTCACATTCTTAGAAAGAATGCACAATAAAACATATCGGTTAGAGTATTACCAAGGAAGTTAAATTCCTTTTGGAAAACAACAAAGAGAATGGAAAATTGTTTCAAAACGTGCAAATCGCGCATGTTTGAAACACGTGAGTTGTGGTCATGTTTGCCAGGCATATGTGACGTCATGGCAGAAATAATTTCTCAATATAGGAAAGGGTTCGCAGAGAAAACGGGGAGAATGAGAATCAGATTCATATCAGAGAGGCAGAGAAGCAGAGAGGATCAGGCCGATTCTCAGTTAGAGTCAGAGCACCCTCTTGGGAGCTGGAGGCTTCGAAAGAACCATGTAACAACTTTGAATCCATGAATCATTTCCGACATGGTGAAGAATAAACTACCATCATTTTTGTATAACTGCCGCCTTTCTGTGTTCATCATTCCAACAAGAAATGATAATGCGTTTAATCACTCCAGTATGTATCAATATATACCACTTCATCTTCTCACCAAAGTATATGTGTTCTGAATATGAACTCTCTCCGTATAAATGTCTCCAACATGTAACTACTGTCACTCTGTCTCCTCTCTTAATGAACATTTAAAATATGTGTGCTGTCAACTAAAAGGAACATTTAATAATATATATACAGGCCGTCACGTAAACATCATGTACCCCCTCTAAAACGGATAACATAACACATGCTATGGAAACTTTGTGGCTAAATGAGGGGGTAGCAAATGATGTATATAGTCATTTCTCTTTTTTGCATGGCTCAGGACTTAATTTTACATATGTTAAGGCCTAAAACTGCACTGTTCTTTCATGTTCACCGGGATTTGTCATCTCTGGTGACTTGTGGGGCTAAATGGGGAGGCAAATGCTGAACTTAGTCATTTTTTAAGTCTCGTCCACTATGCCCTCAAGAGGCACCATGAATGCTTCACTTGTTGTTTATTATAAAGATCTCTCATCATTGAAATTAAACAAGTTGGATATAGAATAAGAATATCGAAATATACCTGACGAATATAACCGGCCAACACAATGAAAGAGAAATATAAAAAATTAAGTGAATAGTTAGCATCTTTAATTTAAAAAACAAATCCCCTTATTAAAATCTAAAAAAATATCTCTCGTAAAGATATTTCCGATTGTCTTTACGTTGTTTCAATAAAAGAGGAAAAAAATTACTAAATGGCTAGACACCGGGTGTGTACCTTCGTGAGTTTTGCGGTTAAATGTAAGTAGTAATAGTCAATATAATGAAGGTTTAGACGTTTTCGTACGGGTTATCGTATGTTTCTTTATGGTTAAATCAAGGTTAAAACATCATGGATTAAAGCGTTACATTAATATATTATGCACCAAATATGAATCAAAATCTATAGTTGCTAATAATTTTGTGATGTCAATAGATGATATAAATATAACAGTCAATGAAACAAATGCGTTAAGTTTAAAGCAATGGTATGAATATTTGCATAGCTTATTAAGACTTTTCATTAAGATGATCGGCTGCATATATCATAATTGGTGTCATGTCTTACGTGTATATGCTGTTGAATATAAGCATATTTGCCCTTATATTACTCAGTAGTTGTGGTGTATTTTTTTGGATTATATAACTGTGTCTACGTATATCTTTCGTATATAAGAGAAACGTGTTTGTGTCGTCGATACCCATGTATCGTCTAGTGGTTAGAATTATCAGGAGAGTTTGTTTTCTTGGTATATGCGATGTCTCTACATGTCGATCTGTTGGGTATATTTAATAGTGGTTCTATTTGTATGTGTGTGTTTTCACATATTCACGGCAATAGTGAACGGGACAATAACCGAGCAATCTTAAACAATTACAAATAACACCCTTGTTTGCTTGGCACCCGACAGGCCACGTGCCTTTCACTGGCTCCTTCTCCTCTTGGGGCAGACACCTGAAATGAAGGCATCTTGTTCCTAATAGTCCATCACGAACGCCGAGTTATCGTTTCCAAATCTTTAATTCCAAATGTTCTACGGCTCAGATTTTAATCTTCTTTATTTGCCTGTAGATCCTTTCAACGGATCAGAGAGCCAACCCCTGTCCGCTAAGTAACACAGCAGGTAGTTACCTACCAACTCGTCTCTTGCAGTTCCCGTTACAGACTAACTCCTAATTCTGATTTCTGCTGGGTTACGTGTCTCTTACGTCAGCCAAAGGCGACAATATTCTGTTAACAAGAAAGCAATATTCTTGTTTAATAAACAGAATTCAAATTTACCCTTTTTACTGCTTTTCGCCTATTCACGAGATTTTTCTTGGACCCAAAATTATTCAGTTAAATATTAAACAAATATGTTAACTAACATTATTTGTTTTAAAACATTTTTTCTGGATATCTTTTTCACAAAAATAATTTAACAATAAATTATAATAATCGTTCTAATCTTTAGCACTGCCCGCCACAACGTAACACAGATACTAAGCTGTAATCATAGCCAAAAGGTCACAGTATAATACTTGTGCAAGTTGAAAGTTTAAGTTTGGACAAAGTTTATCATTTAATAATCAGCATGATCATCAGCATGACTAAAATATTTTAAAATTGATCATATGTGTACTATTTTTAGTATGGTAATAGCTATACATATGATTAAATTGTATATAACAGTGCAAAATGTTTAGCAACTAGAAGGCTTGGTTTTGCCAAAGTTCACATGAAATCAGCCATAAAACTGCGTTCATCATCATATATTATTAATACGACTATTCTGTTGTGGTAATGATTCCTTCCTGTATATTTTTACTCATATTTCTTCCTAGAAAGACATCGGGTACTTACGGGAGAGAGCATGAAAAGATTGTTAAAATAATATTTAAAAGAGGTGTTTGTAAAGCGAAATTGATTCAGACTTGAAACATCCAGTTCATTTATCTGTATTGTTGACTACTTGACTACCGTCATTCCTCATGAAGCTGCTTTTAAAAAAGCTCTGTTAAGATTTGACGAAATCTTGATATAATATAACGGTCACGTCAATATCATATGCGAAATTGAGCCCTGTCGTATTTTCTCTGATTCATCCTAATGTTCTTAGATAATCTGACTACATTTTATGTTTTAATTGCATTATCTTTTTTAACAGTGTGGCTTTTTTAACGAGTGTCGTGAAATTTTAAAAACTTTTGTGCATCCTAAATTAGTGTGTACTTTCGTGAGTTTTGCGGTTAAATGTATACTGTAACAGAAACGAAACGGCTAATATTATAGGATTTGCTTGCAGAGAAAATGCCATGCTTCAATTTTACAAATAACAGTTTTGTTGACATTACATTTTTGCTCAAGTAACACGAAAGCAAGCCAACTATTGTTAATTCATGCGTCTCAATGAGAGAACTAATTACGGTAGTAATTATTCCGTCATCTGGGGATTGCTATAAAATATGTATGCAACTATTCGGTTACTCC
Organism: Euprymna scolopes; assembly: GCF_053919585.1. Lineage (NCBI taxonomy): Eukaryota > Metazoa > Mollusca > Cephalopoda > Sepiida > Sepiolidae > Euprymna > Euprymna scolopes. The sequence continues at coordinate 44,007,572 of NC_136490.1, read as the reverse complement.
ATTGAATTGGATTTATTAATTTCGGCAAATCTAGTTAGGTAAGTTTACCGGAACACATTCCGTGGAAGTATTTGTAAGACTGAGACAATGATGCAGCATTTTGGCAACGCGAGCTGTTCCTTGAAGCAAATACTTAGCCTAATTTTCTTTTGTACCCAGCTCGAAATATAAAAAGTGACCGCTGTAAAATGGTTAATATCAAAGTAATGTATTTACTTTATAAACACACACACACACATACCCCGCCATATATATATATATATATATATATATATATATATATATATATATATATAAGATACTGATAGAATTCAGATGAAAATCATGATAGAAGTAATACTTTCAAGGAGATCCAAGCCAAAAAGGAAAATCTCAATATTTAAGAATATGTCAATATATGTTTTGTGGTTTAATTTTAAATTCTGAAAAAAAAAACATATAGAGGCATATATTCGATTTAATAATTTATTGCTTGACATAGGAATTCATAGAAAGGTTATTTTAATTTCCTTAATCCATGGATTTTCAACAATGGTTTCTATCATCAGAGGAAATGAAATGCAGTTAGCAAAATGTTCAGCTGCGAATGGACGCTATTTTGCTTTTCAGCACAATTATTGAAAATAGTTGTTGGGTGGTTGTTGTTAATTATATGGAGAAAATTATACGAAAACAGAACCTGACACAACCTGGGTTGTCCATTATTGGAAGGAGCCCAATATCATTCGGGGTTATAAATCCGGGTGGGCAGAAAATAGATCCATGGGAGAAAGTGATATTCTCATATAGCGAAAGTGTACTGCACTTTCTTGATATTTTGAAAAGTATACCGGGCTGTCTTATTCGTTGTTGCGTTGATTGTGTGTTGTTTGCTTTGGTCCAAATGCTTTTTCGGTGTTGACAAAGTATATCCGAAATTGGGTGGATATACCATCCCATTGTAATTATCCCCATGAGTAATAGAATTTTAGCATTGAATTAAGTGTGCGATGGACGTCGGAATCAATATTACAGTTACCAAAATACCAAAGATGGCAATATAATCTCGGTAAAGATATTCGAAAGAGCACGCTGGAACGGCTTGCTTTAGGTATGAATCTAATAGAAAGATAGTTCTTTATCAAGTATATATTTGATGAAGAAGGATTTTAAGATGAGTGAAAGAGGAAGTGGGGTAAAGTATAGACGGTAAAGAGAGAGGGGGTTATATATATATATATATATATATATATATATATATATATATATATATATATATATACTCGGGTTTTTTTTATATTCAAAAGTAATGGACTAATGAATTCAACGAGGTTGTTAGATAGTGCTCAATAAAAAGAGCTGATAATACTTGTTTATTGTTATATAAACATGCTCACATCCCGCTGCTACAAACAGCCACTTGTTTCAATCAAACAACAGATATCATCATATTTAATTAAAGTCCTGTGTTTTAAGTTTTTTAACTCCAACTTCTAAAGAGTTCCTACCTAAAATAAAAATCCATTATTCATTGAACTTTTGAATAGTCAAGTCGCTGCCTGATGATATCTGTTGTTTGATTGAAACAAGTGGCTGTTTGTAGCAGCGGGATGTGAGCATGTTTATATAACAATAAACAAGTATATATATATATATATATATATATATATATATATATATATATATATATATATATATATATATATATATATATATATATATATATATATATATATATATATATATATATATATATATATATATATATATATATATATATATATATATATATATATATATATATATATATATATGCGACACAATTACGTTGACACATCGGTTCTCGCCAGACTACCGAAGGTGAGCAACGTTGAGCCTGGCCAGTACAAGTTGGGTGACTATTTGGGAAGGCGAGGCTCTGTATGTACTGCGAAGTAAAAATACTAGGTCTAGCCTACTCTCGAGGGTAGATGGGTCTCTCTTAAGCCGTGGTAGGTAACTTATTTAGTGATGGTGTTACGGTTAAAAATACTCTTGATAGAATTGGTGAAGCATTAAGTATTTCCAGCCATTAGTAAAAAAAAGCGTGAAAGATTCCGCCAAATTTGTTAACGTTTCACCTGCGCTTTCTGGCATTGAATGAAACGTTTCTTTTTTTTTTTCTAGTGTCCACTATGGGTACTTAATTGTTTTATCAGTAACGGTCTGAAGTAAATTAACTCATAATGAATTTTCCAAGATAATTTATTATGAGCTCATGAAACCCCTTCTACTTCTAAAATGTAGAATTTTGAATCGAAAAATAATGTAATAGCATTACAAATGTTGTATCAGCCAATGATGTTCAAAATTTTACTTAGCACGTCATGCTTAATTATGTTTGAAGGCATATCAACCAGTTACGAATTATTCAATGTCGAATCAAGAGGTAAAGTATTATATAAATAATACATTTTATTTCATATTCATAAAATTCATTAATTTTAGAAAACAGAGTTCTTAAAAGAAATTGATCTTAGAATGCATTGCTTCTCAGATTACATGACGTTACTCTTAGAAAATGTCACACTTTAATTAAATTTGTAGTAAATGCCACGATTAATGTGTAAAATAACAAAATTCTCAGAATAAGATCGTCTCCGAGTGCATTGTCTGCGTAAAACTAAAATCCATTGCAATTAGAAGGAACTTTTCCAATGGGAATGAGATTATAAATCAGAGAAAACATTATTTATATAAAAGATTACTTCCAGGCACGATTCCTTTTTTTAGGATATTGTTACTGGATCTCTTTGTTTTCAACACGATTATAAACCCCGGGTAATTGCGATGGAAATAAACAGGGTTAGTAAGGTTTTGGTATTTTTTAGAATAAAGCTGAATAATGCGAATGAACATATTGATATTAGAGCTTGACATGATAAGCCGCTTGATCAAGTCGAGGCTCTCCGATTTCCCGTGTAGATGAAGTAAAGGCTGAAATCGAAAAATGGTTCAGCATCAAGGGTCCAATCCTTAGGCATGAGGAGCCGGCACCTACAATCTATCAGGTGGTCCCCGTATCGGAGTCCACCAGTTTGAACTAAGTTATAGTCAGAAAATCCGTGGTCCAACGGCCAAGAGAAAAGTCAAAACTGTCAAGCTACTATCATAACTTTAATATAAATATCACGTTGTTATAAGATTTCCCATCTAGACGAAGTAAAGCCTGAAGTGAAATACTAGCCCAAATATTAGCGATCTCTACTATTATATAAAAAAGAACTTGGTCTGCGTTTATATGAGTTATTCTTTTTCTTATGAAATTTCACACAAATGCACTTGATGCATCTGGTAGTGCTCAGAGAAAGGTGTTTTTTTATCGTGATGTCTTTGATAATCGAAACTAATTTGAGTAGACAATTAACAGATGATTTTACACAATCTTATGTCGCAAATACATTTGAAAAGTCTTATTAGCAAACAATCCGAAATAGTTGCCGTATTAAATCCACGTTAGGCCATTTTTTTATGACAGGGCGCGTTCGAAATGAGTGTTTCTTTAAAAACCACAATTGCACGATGAAACATAACACATAGTGCGATACAAATTAATGTTTCTGTTTACAGCACAAGTGAACTATGATAGTTTACTTTTGCATTGTTTTCTTTAATTTGTTTTTGTCTTGTTTGATTTTTTAACAATGAGGAGGCCTCTCAGTGCGCAAACCTTTTTTGATAAGGATACCTTTAAAAACTATAGAGATCATCGGTATTTGAAGCAATTATAAAAATGTAATTGCTTCTTTTATAACCATTTAAAAAATGGTCATAAATATCAACGAACTGTTTTAGTTTTGCGGTTACAAAACAAAACAAAAACAATATGGAAACAGTCGCTTACAATGTTCACAAACTATATCTACGTCAATAAGTTGGTTAAAATGTGGTGTATTCCCTGCTCCATGTATTCTAATGAAACGATATCCAGAAATATTTATCTTATTTTTAGATGCCTTTATTTGTAAATATCGAATGAATAAAAAGATATCGTTTCCGAAACGATCGTACAGTTACAAAGGATTTTGTTATATTTCCTTCTATGAAAACTTGATTGATAATCCCACTATTATTAATCTCCTAACATTTCTATTAATATAGCTCTTGGTAATTAAACCTACTGAGATTATCATAACTGCAATACTCAGAGGACATCACCTTTAAATATATATTTACTGAGACTTTACTCCTTTAGACCCTGTTTATTATATTCCATAGCACACACACACGCATACCCCCACACACGCGCGCACATAGATGGTGATATAAAAATATTGGGTCTAGGTTGCAGAGTGTTTCTACTGTGCTATATATAAATGTTAACTTCATTATTTTCAGATTTATATTCAGTATTTATTTTTTTATATGCATAACCGCCTGCTGATTTCCCTTTTAAATTTATGTGAAGTGACAGTTTCATAATGGTTTTAAATATCTTCCCACTAGATATTTATTAACACTTTCTCATGTAAGCCTGGTTGCTTATTGATTGTCGGGTAATTAGCTATTTTCGAATATATACAACTGACAAAAATAACATTTTATGAGTCATTATAGTTTATTGTTTACATTCGGTTTTTCCTCAATTATTTTTAGTTAATATTTCTCTATTCAACTGATATAAAATATTATTTATAGTTTTTTCAGTAATATTTACTCATAACGTGGTGTCGTAATTATTAGCCTTTAATGGTTACATCCGATCATATAACTTTATTTATGGGCATGTTCTCAAAATATAATAACTAAATTTTTATTAGTAATACTTACCATGGTGACTGATACTACCTACGTCCGAACCCTCAGTCGGAAGGATATATAGGATAAATCGAATATAGAAGTATCTTTTTTTCATTTTGAAGAGAGACGTCGGATTTACCAATCGAGAATCTATTCTCGACAATCGCTCTCGAAGAAATGGGTTCACCATTAGTGTTTTTTATGTATAAATCTATTTCGAGTTATTGATCCTGACTAGTTCGAAGAGGCCGTATCCTCTGAGGACTTGACTCACTTGTTTGGATTGTGTTAGTTTATTGCAAGGTGAATGAGCCGCCGCGATCGGTGACTGTCGACGAGGCCGCTCAGGCAATTTTAATATGTTAGTGTGTCCCTTTATTTAGAGTGGGTGGATTATTATTCTTACTTTCCGGCTTTGTGCCATATGCTCCTGCTGTGATGGGAATGATGGTGGCGAGCAGGTGGGTGTTGATGTCGTGTGAGGTCATGTAGGTCATGTTCTCGACGTATGATCAAACAAAGTTGCCCAGCGGTTTCAGGTCGGAGGAGGAGAAGGGTCAGTGAGAGAAGGGTACAAAGTCGTAGCACGCTTTCGGAAGCAAAGCTGGATATATTTGTACTTGTATGCCTGCGCCGAGTCCTGCTGCCACAGCCAGTGCCCGCCAGCCGGCACCTTATTGAATCAAGGGATCAACACATTCTTCATCACATCTATGACCACCGTGGTGTTGATTTTCAAGCCGACTGCGTAGTTGCGAGGTGGCATGATGTGGTCCTTACGTGAAACCACACCAATGACCATAGTCGTGTCCGAAAACTTTATTTTTATCAATCTGGGCACGTTCTTGTTATCTGGGTTTGCATTTTATGGTGCTGGCAATGATCATGTAGTCATAACTTGGATAAGTCGGGAGCAAGAGATTACAGCGGCGCTTCTCCGATCTCGCTCGTTGAATATTGTGTCACTTTCCGACATGATCGAAAGCTCATATCGCTCTCGTAATCCTTACACAACTGACCAAATAGTAGATGGTCTGGACAACAACAAAAAAATTGGTATAACAAAAATGGAATCCTGTTTTCTTTTCTATTGCGACATTTTTATAATGCCAGCCAGTTTAATAAAGACTGGGTCTGACTGTTCTTCCGTCCGTCTCTCATTTGTAGTTTTCTAATATAAAAAAAGAGTGCGGAATATTTCATTCCGAAATATTCTAGATTACCCGCCTATAGAAATGGAGCATATAGCTTTAATAATAAATAATAAATTCCAACAAGTAAAATGAATGCCCTGGCCGAAAATAGTACTTGAAACTTTTAAAACTTTAGTCCAGTGCACTCTCAATTAATATGTTTGGCGTTTCACATAAACATAAAGCTTAGAACTAGTTTCAGTCTTCCTTGTTTTATTATTAATGTTGTATTAGTTAAATAATTAGAAAAAATAAAGAGTTACTGCAGTTAGATTTTCATTAGCTAACCCAACACTTATATATATATTCAAAAATATGTGACTAAACTCTTTAAATGCGAACAAAGAATGTTGCTGGAGAGAAAAATATTGCTTTTAGCAGTGAAAGTATACCTTAATACGCGTCTGTGTTTATCTGGGAAAGATAAATTCCATCAACCGTGCACTTTCAATAAAATTAAGATAGCATGTAAACACTTATAAAATATATAGATTATAAACAATTGTTGAAATTTATACAAAGTATAACATATGTTTTGATATTTTGTGGTCACATTAAATATTGCAGGGGTCGGTTTTAATGCAAAGTGCTTCTGATTTTATGTCTACATAATCTTAACAATTTACAATATTAGAAAATTGATGTATTCATGAGAAATTATCATATAGTCTGAATAATACAAATAATTTGATTAAGAATACGGACATTGACTAAGGACACACCAGCATTGGTTGGTAACGCTGACAGTAGAATCGACGATGCCAGTCAAATAAAAGAAAATCACAACCACACACATCAAGCCTAGTATTCCATTTTGTTTTATGATATTTTAATTGGGACAATTAGATATTTTCTCTTGTCGTGAAATAAGAGTTTACAACATTAGTTGTATTTTCCAGGGGAGGGGAAGAATTGTGTTCCCTTTTGTTTCTAAACATTTTGACTGCGCAGATTCTGCAGCGACCCCAAAGTGAAAAATCAAAAGAGTCTGATCCTTTTGATATTTACAACCCAAGGACTTCACACATCATGCCACATTAAAGGTCAATTACATAAAATCTCGCTCTGTTCTCGTTAGAAACACTATATGGAATCTATTACTTAAAAAGCGGGGTAAGTTTTGGCGTTAATTAAAAAGTAAGGTTTGAAATCTTAGACCAGTCTCTATGTTTTAACACCGTAGTGGTTGATCGTGTCCCCCCCCCCCAAAAAAAAAACAACTAATATATTCCTTGAAAACTTGTAATAATATATAAGCATATATGACAGTTGTTTAATATTTTTGTGACTGGATATGGATAGGGAATAAACACTGCAGAGTATCCTATCATTGTTTACCATATCTACAACAGAAAAAAAGAGAATTTCACTCATGTCGTCTTTCATGTGTTGCTTATTTGACATTTCTAACACCGTCATACTATTTAGCTGTAAACAAGATTTAGTATCACTAGATAGGCGATAAATGTTAATATACAATCATTATTTTTTCTATCGATAGATTAATCCCTTGAACGGCGTTAATACGGTACATTACGCCTCTCATTTGTTGGGTATAATATTATTTGTACTGCTACATAGTTATAACCTCGACAAATACGCCCAAGATTCCTGTACAAGTTGAAATCATTAAATAATAAATTATTTAATGTTATCATATATAACGAATTTGTGCAACATATATTATACCTCTGCAATAGTTATTCTTGAAGAGCATTACCCCATTATAAGCTTAGAAGTGCACGCCTGTCGAACTCACTTCTGTTTGCCTGTTTCTCACCTGACTACAACTTGGATGTCTTAAAGTCCAACATAAACAGATTCCTGATGAACCTCCCCTGATATACACTTTAACAAATCTCCATGACTAACGATTACTACGATAATATCTCAAAATTACTGTTTTTATTTGTTTTTTTTTTAATGGCGGTCACCACTTATCAAGGCCCGGAAGTCACTCAGGGATGAGGGTTATTGCGTGTACAGTAATCAATGGGATAGTATCATAGTAATCATTAGTATTGGATATTTGATAGAGTGTCTTTATTAAGGGGTTTATTTGTCAGGAATTTGTTTATGTTGGACGTGAAGACATCCAAGTTGTAGCCAGGTGAAAAACAGGCAAACGGAAAAGAGTTCGACAGGCGTGCACTTCTAAGCTTATAATGGATTAATGCTCTTCAAGAATAACTATTCTGCTTTTGTACCTGTTTTTGGTTTTCAAAATCAGTTTGATTATAAGAAAACAATCTACATACAATCGCTGGAAGAAGACCATAATTTGGTTGTTCATATGAATGTTTTCTGTGTTATCATTACCTACGTACATATAAATTCGGACCTTCACACTGAAAAACTGTGTTGTCTGAAGTCCTAGCAACAAGTCGGACATTCAGTCTGTTGATAAGAGATTTTAGTTGAAAAAACTATGTTTACATTAATGCCCTTTTGTTTTTGTTTTCTTTTTCATAAATGTTGATCTTTCCTCAAATTTATAAATTATATTCATAAATAAAATAAACAAATTTTATTTTTTATTAGGAGCCCTTAATTATGAAAACACGACTTGTGTTAAAAGAACATAATAAAACATGTTTACGCGTTTTATTAATAAAGTAGACGTTCATTTCGTATGGTATCATAATTTCGAAATTAAAAATCCAAAAGTTCAATAAATATTTCCTTAAGAAGAAGAAGAAGGAAACAGGTAAACGGAAGAGGTTTCACAGACGTGCACTTCTAAGCAAGAAGCTTTGCTGATGGAATCTACGATTGGGTTTAGGCACAGATAAAGAGTTCGGAAAATTAATGACAGTAGTTTAAGCGAGACGGATGTTTTTCGTAAAAGATTGGCAAAGGGGTCAGAGATTGAAGCTCAGAGAGCAATTACCATGGAAATAACGATAAAAGAAAGACAGGCTCGCAACGTCTCTTCTGTGGGAGGGAGGCATCCCCCACTAAGCCACGAAGTCTATTTTGTACTCTGGCATGTCAGGATAGGCTGCTTTTAGCAGCTCTTGACCAGATGTAGCAGCAGTACTCCATCCTTGGTTTTTATACAGATAGAGAATTGCAGCAGAAGTAAGATATCTTCACGAGCGTTAGAAGGATCCCACCATTTTCCCAGCGTCCTTGGCAACATGCATGATGTACGTGCCCCATTTCAGATCAGGAGTAAAGGTCCAACCCAGAAGCTTACAAAAACATGGAGCCTCCCCAAGACGAGAGCATTCCATTTCAATTGATGCCAGATGGGGATCAAAGTGTTGATGATGTAAAGATAAAAGCTTGGTTTTGGATATATTAAAAGTAACCAGTCACCTCTTAGCCCACTGGATCTCGCGCTCAAGATCAGAGGAGGGAGATTCAGAGAGAAGTTGTCCTTTACGGCCTTTGATGTGTTGTAATAGATGGTCGTGTTATCAGCATAGATGTCAATGATTTAGTCTGCGTTTTGGGAGATCATTGATAGACCCCTGATGAACTCCAGCATTAATATTGTGGGCCTCTGGTTTCTACCCACCAACCACTACTCTTTTGAACCTATAGGAGAGAAATGATTTAATAATTGAGAAAACATTTCCAGTGATACCGTAGCTGGAAATTTTGTGAAGTAGGCCCTTGCGCCATACCTTATCGAAGGCCTTCAATATGTCAAGAGAAATTGCCCTAGAAAGGAAGCCTTTGTCAGGGGATTCACTAATCCTATGAAATATAACCGTTAGCACATCTGCTGTAGATCCTGCAGAGCGGAAACTATATTACATTTCACTAAGATGGTTGTTTCTGCTGAAATGGTTGACTACTCCTTTATTTAATATGGATTCCAACAACTTCCTAATGACACATGAGACTCATTAGTCTGTACTGAGAAGGAGATTAATTTTTGCCTAAATTCATGAATACACGACATACTGATTAAGTTGTCCACAGTGTTGGAAAACACTTCTACTGAAGGCAAGGCTTAAACGGTTTTGTAAGTATGGGGACAAGTTCTGATTGGAGCTTTTTCAGCACTATAACTCGAATGCCGTCAGGGCCAGTTGCTTTACAAGAATCAAGGTTCTTGATTAGCTTGGCGACCTCACGCACAGATATTTGTATGTTGCATAGCGTGTTGTCTGTTATAGGTGGAAATACTGGGAGTTGATGGCCTTCGTCGAATAGGGTAGAATTAGCTGCGAAGTTCTTGGGAAATAGTTTGGCCTTGTCTGATGCTGACGATATGACCTCAGATTCATTGATGATGGTTGGGATAGAACGCACGCTTCTGTTCAGAATCCTGTTTGCTATTTGCCAAAACTGGTGGGAACCAAGCCGCTGCTCAGCTACTTTGGATTTAACGGACTGAGCATATAGCTCTCTTGCATTTTTTAAAACTCTTTTACAATGATTTCTGGCAGTCCTGAAAGCAGCTTTAGTCTCAGTACATTTATTACGTTGGTAGCTATGGAAAAACTGATTCCTGTGAACGCAATAACCCTTATCCACGAGGGGCTTCCGGGTCTTGTAACGATATACGTTTTAGTTTCCTATGCAATCAACAACTGTTGGTTTCTTTTGAGAGGAGATAGAATTTAGTTTACCAGAAGAGAAGATGACACAACGAAGAGACGTATGTTATTTGTCTATGTGCTACACTAACTGATGTCAATGAAGTATTTATTGTTTGTATTATTACAAAGCCCAACACATACTGTACAAGATAGACGCTTCCCCCACACATTAATCATGATAGATGCTTTTGTTGATGCATACATGTAAGGACAAACACCAAGGTATATATAGTAGGAATATATATTGCATGGATTCCATGAATTAGAGCAGTGTATTACATATAAAAAGTTATATCTGAAACCATGGTGGACTTCACATGTCTTCCCTAAAAAATTTTTTTTTCTATAATCCCTGTGGCTGTTCAGTCGGTGCTTAGTAGGACAAAATACGCATGCATAACTTTATTTATATATATAAAAACATATATACGTATATATATACATACATATATATATATATATATATATATATATATATACAAAGATTATCTGAATATATATATGTATGTAAAAATGTAAATGCCAATAACAACACAAAAAGAAGACAAAAAAGGTAAGCATACCAAGTAAAAGAAGTTAGAGGAAAAGGTAACTATCATGTTTGTTTCCAGAGAAGATATACTTCCGTGAACGCGGCTTATTGGACAGGAAACACAAGTGTTTCCACACATATTGCTTCCTTGAATCGAAAAGATATTTCATGCCTTCAGGTCTTAAACATACCATTGGCAAAGAATTTCCGTCTCTGTTAAAGGGATTTTTCATCACACTGTCCGATGATGTCCGATAAAGTTTCTGTTGCCTTCATTAACTTTTCAGTAGCCTTGAGCATATTTCTCGCACGACGATAATTTAGTGGCGTCGGTTTAAAAATAATAAAAGTGGATCTAGCGCTACTGTAGGAAGGCAGAAAAAAGCCAATAGGCAGAATGAACTTATATCTATATATACTCGATATATGTGAAAACTATACGTAAACGACGTATTCTTCACCAAACGAACAAAGCTAATGACAAGCCTAAATTAATTAAGTAAAATAATAATCTATATATATATATATATATATATATATATATATTTATATATACATATATTTGAATATTATTTCTACATATTCTCTCTCTATCTATCTCTTTCTATCTCTCTCTTTCTCTCTTTATATATATGTATGCATATGTATATAGGTATTTCTAAATATAAATATGCATACGTATATATATATATGTGTGCGTATATATACGTGTGTAAGTACATGTGTTTATATATATCTATATATCTATATATATATATATATATATGCAAATGTATTCATATATGCTAATATCAGTAAATTGTACGATCATTTGGGAAACGATGTTTTATTGAGATGGACAATATGTCTTGGACAACAATTTTGTCATGTATCTTTTGGAAACAAAGCCTCTTCATTGACAATAATATGGCGTGGGATTTTTTAAGACACCAAACATAAACCTACATTTATTGAAGTAAGGCAGATGTATCTGGAAATTATTTTAAATATATAGGGAAATAGTTACTTTTTTATGTTGAAAAAAAAGTAAGATAAAATGAAAATAAAATTAAAATTAAAAATAAAAATAAAATTAAATGGGGTTTAAGTGTAAGGTCAAGAGAGGATATTTTAAAAAATTAACAATATATATATATATATATATATATATATATATATATATATATACACCTTTTAATGGTGCGCCTTGTTAAAGTCATAAGTATCTCTCTCGTTCTACACACACACACACACACACACACACACACACATATATGTATATATATATATATATATATATATATATATATATACGAATGTACAAATGTACATAAAATGCTAGGTTTATTTTGTGTGTCTTTAAAAATACCCACCCAATATTTTATCTAATGAAGAGACTTTGCTCCGTCTGCCTGCTTCCCACCGGACTACAAATTGGATGTCTTCAAGTCCAATGTTAACAAATTCCTAATGAACCGCCCCCTTAAGTAAACACTTCATCAAATCTCCACACTAACGTAATGTACTTGCAATAACCCTTATCCCTGAGTTGTTTCCGGGCCTTGATAAGTGGTGATCACTGCGTAAAAAAAAAAAATATTGTCCAAGATGTATTGCTTATCTCAATTAAAACATCGTTTCCGAAACGATCGTACAATCTATTGATATTGTTTGTTCTTCCTTATGAAACAGATTTTAAATTTTTAATTTTAATTATAAATTATCAATCATCTTACTCAATATTAAAATAGCTCTGTCATATATAAGCCTATCGAGCTTATTATATATCTACATTCGAGCACTGTTTTCTTTTACTTTAATTGTATTAATGAATTTACTAATACATTAAAATATACTCTGCTTTTCAGACTGTTGTTCAACCCCCCTTTATATATATGCATATATGTATACACATATATATATTCGTACCTATTTGTGCATGCATATATATGTCTATATATATATATGTGTGTATACGTATGCATTACTATATATACGTATGTATGTGTATATACTTATATATGTATATATACATATGTATGCCTATATGTACATACATGTGCTTATATATGTATATATGTATGTAGATATGTATGTACATTTGTAATGTATATATATATGTATATATATAGAGAGAGAGAAAAAGAGAAATATGTATATATATATATATATATATATATGTGTGTGTGAGTGTATATATATGGAGAGAGAGAGAGGAAGAGAGAAAAATCGAAAGAGAGAAAGAGCTACCACTGTTATTCTTTTCCTTTTTTAATTCATCATATAAAAATAAATTCGTTTTTATGATTACCTATGTGTATATACGCGTTTATATGTATACACATGTGTATGAATGTATATATATATATATATATATATATATATATATATATGATGCCCATATATTTATTCATATAATTCTCTATATAGATGTATGTATGTATGTATACGTACAAATAAATATGCATGTATGCATACGCACACACAGGAACCCACATACACGCACACACATATATATATATGTGTGTGTGTATATATATATATATATATATATATATATATAGAGAGAGAGAGAGAGAGAGAGAGAGAGAGAGAGAGGGGGGAGATATTAGGTTACTGAAAAATTATTTGTTGAATTTTAATGTTGATTTCAAATTATGTACTTTCAAAGATTATTTCGTTATTATACCTTTGAATTTTTAAATTACAATCGTTTTAAAACAAATAAATTATAATTTAGATATAATTCGGAATCAAACGCCACCCTCAGTTTTTTTACATCTTTTTTTTTCTCGTTTTTTTCATATTGTAAAATTAGAGAAATAAAGGGCAGTGAGTAAAAAAAACTGTGCGTTTTCTCTCAGCGGTTTTATTTTGAACTGTCGGTACTGTGCGTTAACTATGTGAAATAAACATTAGGCGTGCGAATTCTGTTAAAAAGCATTGTTTTTTAATAAAATAAAATACTCATCAGGCGCGTCTGTAAAGCCAAATACAACGCAATATTACGAAAATGAAAAAAATATTTTATTTAGTTTAAATTTACAATTTAGACATATTTTGGGGTTAACGTCAATCCTCAGTAATTCGTACATCTTTTTCCTTTCTTTTTTGTATCTTTTCATGTTGTAAATTGGAGAATCACACTCCTGACGTTATTCTCGCATAACCGACGCACCATTCCGATATTTCAAAATACAACCGCTGAGAGACAACGCGCGAATTTTTACTACCTGACCTTTCTTACTCCAACGTCCCAACATGGCAAGAAAGAAGAAAAAGAAAGAAAGAAAAATGTAACGCATACGGACGATGGGGTCTAAATTATGAAATTCAAACAAGTACAATATTTGTTTATTTCTTGATTATATATATATATATATATATATATATATATATATTAGTTTATGTGAGTAAATTAAGTACATATATATATATATATATATATATATATATATATATATATATATATATATATATATATATATATATTTGGTTAATGAAAAATGAGGAATCCTTTAGTGGATGAAACGCCGAATATTCAGTGTAGCTTAATCGCCATATATATTTCATAAATTACTATATATATATTTGTGTATATATATATATATATATATATATATATATATATATATAAAAATTTCATATATATATATATAAATTTCATATATATATATATATATATATATATATATATATATATATATATATGAAATTTATTGATACAAACGTATAAATTTCATATACCCGCTCTGTTTACTCATTGAGCACTCTTTGGTAGACACATGTTGTTTCATTGGATGTATTTCTATGACACTAGGCTCTACTGGCTAAATATATATAATATATATATATGTGTGTGTATATATTTGTGTATATATATATATATATATATATATATATATATATATATATATATATATAAGGAGAGAGAGTAATGACCAAAGAAAAGAATGTAGGCAAACATATTTAATGTTTATTCTTGTCAGAAAGAGTAAAAGGACTGTCTGTCACAAACAGGAGAAAGGCACTTTAAGTTTCAAATATTTCACCGGAAAAAATAAATAAATGACAGAACTTTAGACAAGTCTCTACCCCACTTGATGTTTAATCTGCTGGGTAGAATTCCGACAAAATTTGCAATTCTTGATTGATAAGAAATTTGTTGTCTGTGTTTTTTTAATCTGATTCAAAACAGATGTGATAAGTTGAATGAAAAAATCGCATTAGTTTTGCTCATTCAAGTTAATATTCGAGCTATAGCTACATTCTTTATTTGATGTTTTCTTTAATGTTTATGCGAGGAGTATTTTGAAAGAAGTTGTTGAGAGTGAAATGCCATATCAAATAATTTTTCCGATTGAAAATGTTTACTTTGATAAGAATAAGTATTCTTGACTTTTTCAGATGTTGGGCCATTATATCACATAGTTTGGAATCTTAACATCTCTAAATCTTCAACAAAATCGTGCTCTGTATGTATGAGCGGAATTGGTACCTTACAGAATAAAGAACGCCATCGCCGACCCTACGTGCGCAGAGACAGAATAATCTTTTGGCCGCAACATATCAAGCCCGGAGAAGGATGATTACCGCTTCACTTACTTGTTCGAAACATCACCAGAATTGGATATGGATAAGTTGGAAGCTGGTATCTGTGTCGGTACTCAGTATCGCCAGATGATCAGAGATACAGGGTCCGAAACCTCACGTAAACGCAGTCGGTCTGGAAGCATGGAAGCATTTGTTCTTGTCGTCAACAAAACTTTTTGTCAACAATCGGGCCCAAAACTATCAACAAAATGCTGACTTCTTTCAGAAACTTTGACTGCAACTGAGTATCACTACACACAACCTATTTTCTCATATGTTCAATGACTGGCATGCAGGTGAAGAGATTCCATCAAATCATGTAAAAGATAGAGATCAGGTATCGGTCTCGGTGAGACGCAGACATGATGGGTGACTACGTTTGGAATCTGAAGAAAGGCCTCCCTGGTAATGAGCATTCTAAGAGTTCGAAGAAACGCAGAACGATCCCTGCAGTTCGAATAATGCTGAATTCATATGAAATTAACTTGTACTTACTTTAATAAATGCCAATAAATTTACATTAATCGATGTTACTAATCAACATATGTTGCTGGCGAAATAATTTTCGTAATAAATATTAATTTAGAATGATGTGTGTTGACAAAAATCAGGTGACAACATCACAAAAACGTAATCGATTTTGCCCTAAGATGTATTTGGTTTTTGGAATATGATGGATTAAAGCAGATATTATTTCATGGTTATGCAGTGCAAAAATACACTAAATTACCTCTAGAAATTTCAACAACATTACAATGGAAAAACGTCTCACTCAGTTTAATATATTATTATTAACTTTTCTCCTATTTGTGATTTGTTTAGAATAGTTTTTTTTTAATGACAATCATAGTCTCCAAAGTGTACAAAAATTAAAAAAAAAAACAACAACACTATTTCTCGTAAAGGTTTACGCAATGTGTGTAAAGCGTATGTGAAACTTAAAGGTACTCATAAAAATTTAAAAACTATGTTGAGTGAGTGAACATTAATGTTTTGTCAGAAGCATGCATTAGCTGTTAAGATGTGATAAGCGATGTTATACGCCCTGAATTGGAAACAGTGATTCATTGAGCTTGCGAGTAGAAGGCAATTTAGATTTCAACATAGGGTTACTCGTATATAATATAAAATATTTATGTTTAATATGAACTCAAATATATATATATATATATATATATATATATATACATGAAAGGCGGATACAGAGTGAGACTAAAGGTATATGGGGCATTGACCACAGGAATAGAGAAGTGTGGGCGTATCTTTGGTTATGGATGCCGATACTACTCTCATTAAAAAATAATGACGTTGTTTTTCCTGGTGCAAGACATGATCACAGGTCAAAGTTTGGCAAATCCGCTGAACAGACGGAGTTGCTGATTATAAAACTGTCTTTGTGCGCAGATCCGACAATTACTCTAAATTATCTTTGTCGAACAAAACGAACGAAGACCATTTCTGTATAGTGTGGGTTTGAATAGCTTCATCATCTTTTTGGGTTTAAGAAGAATGGAAGGGTAATCGATAAATATTTTCGCAAGGATAATTTGGAGTAGACACTGTACAGAAATATTTGAAAGAGAATAAAGTCTGTTAAAATATCTAAAGAGGGTTGGCAATGCATCCTCATCCAAACCTTTATATATATATATATATATATATATATATATATATATATATATATATATATATATATATATATATATATATTATAAAGTCGCTTGGCGTTTCAACTATCTGAAGCAACTAGGTAGCACTAATTATTATCTTCAACCCAACAGCTTAACAATAAATAAGTAAATATTTTTAAGTGAGTGATCTTTCCATAATTAAATAAGTACAGATAAGAAATAGTAGTAGCGTAACACTTGTGGTTAGATAACTATTTTATTTTATATACTGCATATATAAGACGGTGGAATGAGTTTAATAAAGAGACAAAAGTATGCGTGCGCGAGGTGCGTATAAATAGCTTTATAAATTATCTCAATTCATTAGCATCTCACTTTATAGAGAATGTTCGCAATGATGACCTATTTATTCTCTGCTGATTTCTCTCAAGTGTTTGTCTTCACTTGCGACGATACTTTCTCGGTCTAATTTAAATCTTAGTTTTTCAGGTGTACGATAAAAAAAGAGATTTATTTCACCCCCACCGACACCAACCCACACCCACACACGCACCCCCGCACACACACACACATATATATATATATATATATATATATATATATAAATATATATATATATATATATATATATATATATAATAAGTAAATGGTAGTTTGCTTGAAGCGTTGCTGGTAAAGCAATATATGGAAGTTTTTAAAGCCAAGAGCAATACGGAATCACAAGAGGAAAGAAAGAAAAAAAAAACAAAGAAATTAATAGACGGGTATGTCCGAGTAAATGAAATGTAGTTATTTATCAATCCTCTCCTAATAACAGAATTGATTTGCAACCAAGTCAGTGGTATATCCGGTGTTTATAAAGTCTGTTGGTGCTATGGAACTTTTGATTAATTTCGGGAGAAATACCTCCTCTTTTCCTGTGGTTTTCTCTTTAAAAAGCGGAGGTATTTCTCCCGAAATTAATCAAAGTTCCATACGACCAACGAACTTTATATACACCGGACATACCAATAATTTGGAAGCAAATTAATTATGTAATAAGAGCAAGATTTATAAATGAATAAATAGTTAAACATTTCTCTAGTCGAACATACCCGTCTATTTGTTTGTTTGTTTGTTTTTCTTTTCTTCCTCTTGTGATTCAGGTTCTTTACGCATTGCTCTTGGATTTTAAAACTTCTATCTATTTATCTATCTACCTAGCTATCTACTTATCTATCTATCTATATATATATATATATACATATATATACATATATAGATATCTACATACAGTAATGTTTCGCTGTTTCTCAGCTCATCAGTGCGGCTAGACAGTCAACATATATATATATATATATATATATATATATATATATGATGAGAAAAATGGAAATAGTATTCCGACAAAATAGCGAAATAAAAAATAAATAGGTACAAGCCGGGTGATGTGTTCATCAACGTTTCGTCTTTATTTTGGGACTTTCTGTTGACGAATGAGATTAAGAAAACAAAAACACCAGTACAACTATTAGAAAATATTCCATGTGCAAACTGTGACGCTGTTCTATTCCAAAAACGGGGGAAGAAGACGCTGGAAATTTATAAAAAAGAAGGGGAGCTTTCGTTGTTAAAGAGAGGGAGATTTTTAATAACGTGATATAGCCGTTAATATGTTTTTAAAAGATAGGAACGTAGTTAATATTTTTTTTCTGGAAAGAATATGTCTGCTAAAATTCAAATGATAATAAGATAACAGAAATGAAATGAGGGTGTTTTCGTTATGTAATATATTGATTGATATTTGGCTGGTAAGGTGTTAAAGTAAAGCGATCGGACCTTTTAGAACTCTATCAAACTCCTCCGATAATTTTGGGTCTAAACACCTGAAAATTTAGATATAGTTTACATGGACAGGGATCTAACTTAATAACTGAATTTGAGCCGAAAATAATAAATGTTAAGGCGTCATAATAGGGGTCAAAGTAAACAAAAATTGACCTATGTGGTGTCTACCAAATTACTCAGACAATTTCTGGTCTAAACACTTTGGAATTTTACATAAAGGTTATTAAGAGATAGGACAAAGTTTTGAATTTGTTTGGGTCGAAAATTGTTAGTCACAATATATAAATGTATGTGTGTATGCATGTGTGTGTATCGGCGTAAAACTTTCGACAGAGGCGACGGATTTACTAAATTCAGTATCGTTTTGAAGTCCG
>NC_136490.1:43978129-43983129 GCF_053919585.1 Euprymna scolopes | reverse complement strand
TTGTATGTACAGTAATCAATGGGATAGTATCGTAGTAATCGTTAGTATTGGAGATCTGATATAGTATCTTACTTAAGGGGGTCGTTTATCAGGAATGTGTTTATGTTGGAGTTGAAGACACTCAGGTCGTAGTCAGGTGGGAACAGGGAAATGAAAGAGTGTTCAACAGGCGCGCCCTTCTAAGAAATAAGATTTGTTCATGGAATCTACGTTTTGATTTAGGCACAGATAAAGAGTGGCAAAATTATGTACAGTGGTTTCCGCTAGACGGCTGTTTATCGTGAAAGATTTGCGAGGGGGAACCAGAGATTGGAGATCAGACGAGCACTTGTCGTGAAAATAATGATAAAACAAATAGAGGCTCGCAACGTTTCTTCTGTGGAGGAGAGGTTGCAGGGAAGAGAAAAGAGCACCTCCCACCACTAAACCACGAGGTCTATTTTGTACTCTGTCAAGACGGTATAGGCTGATCTTAGGAGCTCCTTCCCAGATTTGGCATCAGTACTCCATCCTTGGACGTATTTGGCTTTTATATAGATAGAGAATTGCGTCAGTAGTGGGATATCTTCTGGAGCGGTAAAAGGCCCCCATCATTTTCCCAGCGACTTTGGCAATAGACATGATGTACGTGCCCCATTTCAGATCAGAAGTAAAAGTCAAACCCAGAAGCTTGTCAAAACATGTAGCCTCCCCAAGACGAGAGCCATCCATTTCAATTTATGCCAGATGGGGATCAGAGCGTTGATGATGTAAAGATAGTAGCTTGGTTTTAGATGCATTAAAAGTAGCCAGCCACCTCTTCCCCCACTGTACCACGCGCTCAAGATCAGAGTGCGTTTGTGTGGTGTTTTATGTGGGTTTGTATGTTTCTATGTATACATGGTCTAAATCAAAGCTCCAAATATACTTGTCTATTATTCCCAGAACGAAATATAAGTACGTGCATGAACGATTGAGAAAGACAACTGTGAGAAAAAAGATATCTTCCTTAATCATTGAAGATATATACTAATCAACTTCGTCCTTTGTTTGTATCCATTCCTTTTTTTTCTGCCTGTTTTTAAACAGTCTTGAGAAACCGACGCCAGAAGTTAAAGCGCGCACTAGAAAAAAAACAAAAACAAACACAAACACAATTAATGATTGCAAGTTAAGAAGGCGGTATTATTTATTTGAGCGTTTTTCTTGCCCGTTTGCTTACTTTGCATTTCTTTCATATTTCTTCTTGTGTCGGAAAACATTTCGTCAGTTTCATTAATATAAGACCGTATAAGAGACACCATTTCTGGAGACACCACCTAATCAGCACCATTTTGAAAGCATATATTTGTCTACGATTTTGCCGAGTTCGCCCGCGCCATTTTATTTTTATTTTTGTTATTTTTTTTTGTATTGGTTTCCTAAACTGAATATTTCATAAACATAGATGTTGCATAAGAATGATATGGCAACAGTGAATGCTTACATGTGATCCAAGTGATGTTTACTCGCTACAGGAAAATATAGTAATCGAGCAACTGGTCATCTGCGTTGTTGTCTTTTATTTGTTTGTACATTGAATGAGAAGAAACATTTACTAAAGGTTACATATAATTAGAGAGTATATCTACTCTTGATAGTTTATATATTTTATATTTTATATATTATATCGGATTTTACCTTTTTCATCGAAGGTAGCATTCTTGTTTCTATATGTTTATGCAAGCGTATAAACGCCAGTATACGTAGGCAAATATATACGCCTATTAAAAAATCGGAAAACAAATATATTGTAACGCTTAAGCTAACAGGTGTGAAACTGAACGCAAAATTATTAAAAAAAGTATATAGGAATACGAAGTAACTTCAATTAATCTCATCAAAATACGACTACAAAAAAAACCAATGTTTTAGGTTAATTCTGTAACCTCCATTGATTTTAATTGGGAGGTGTAACCACTTATCAAGTCTCAAATTTCAATCAATGATAAAAGTAAATGAGTATCAAATAAGCTTATAGACAACGCCACGATAACAGGTAATGGTAGAACTTGAGTTAGGTTTAATTATATAAGAGGACAGCCCAACAGTGACGCACTTACACTAGACTAGGAAAGAACCAAGTTTATTGCAAACAATCATCTCATCAACCCTCACATACACACAGATATTAAATCATAAAGTCGCACACATATGCATATGTACATATATATATATATATATATATATATATATATATATATATATATATATATATATATATATATATATATATATAGTGAGTTCAAGGTTACCAGGGTTCATTGAAGCATGAACACGATGTTATTTTTTGTATTAAATATTTTTATTGTTATTTTCTTATATTTAAAGTGGTTCTCTATTCTTGGTCACAACAAAAAATCGAAATGAAAAAGAAAAAGAAAGCCGTTAAAAAATTGGAAATTTGAATATATATATATCTATATATATATATATATAGAGAGAGAGAGAGAAAGAGAGAGAGAGTCTTTGACGTTTTTAACCTTTAAAACTATACAAAAAATATGTTTTATCATTCGTTAGAAAACCATCTAGACAGTAAGTCATTTAATCACCTGCAATCACTGCATCAAATCGCTCTCGAATTTACTATAATACCAAAATTCTGCACCTAAATTAATATTTTGTACATATTTTGGGTCCCCCGACAAAATAAGGGTGGACCTTTTACGTCAACCTTGTCTGTTCGTCCGTCCGCACTTTTTTCAATAACTACGACTGTAATATTTTGGAAATTTTGCACAAACATTAAACATTGTATGAGTAAAAAAAATGTACCAGGACGAATTTTCCAGGAAAACTCTGGTTGCCACCTAGGGGTTCCTTTCGATTTAAATTGGATAAAATTGAGACTTTTGTTCTTGTTAAGAAAATGATGCCTTGGATTTTTATAAAACTTTCTAAAAAGTTGTAACTAACTGATTTCTTTATAATTTTGTTTGTCTATACTTCGAGATAACACTTTTGGGTGTTCCTAGGGGTTCTTTATGGGCTAATTAAAAAAACAGTTTTAGGATTATTTTAGCTTATTTGGCCAAATTTTCTTGTATATGTCTATTTAGCAGTTTTGCATGTTGCTGAACTCAAATTTTAATATTTTAACGCGTTTGGGACAATCAGCCTAAACGGAGGTAAGTGATGGACTTAGTCATTTCTATTTTTGCATGGTACAGAACTAAAACATAAATATTTTAAGGCCTATAACTGCACCGTTTGTTCATTGTCACCAGGATTTGACATTCTCGAGGACTTTGTGGCTAAAGAGTGAGGGCAAATACTGAACTTATCTTTTTTTCATGCCTCCTGCACTGTGAACGCACGGGGGAACACGCTTCCTTCACTCTGTTTAATTTCAACTCAGTTATTAGAATACGATTGCTAACAGTGGTACCTGGAACCTTGGGACCACGGCTCCTATTCTCCTTTTTCCTGCATCTTTGCTTGCAATTTCATTAACTTTATTGAATATTTACTGGTAAATGAAGTTATTCTCGTGTGGAACACGAATCTGCTATGCTATATCTATGATACTATGCATGTTTTTTATTATTTTATCATTGTCATCGAAACAATTTGATGGTATTGATGTTTATCTATTGTTCTTTAATCTATAGGTTATAGCGATAGTGATATATTTATGCCGCTTTCAAAACTGGTTTTTATGTTCAAGCATTTCACACTTCGCCAAACCACAACAAAAACTTATTACACTCATAACCTACACTTACAATCGCAATGCATACAAAGGGTTTTTAATAACCCAAAGTAAAAAGTATCGCACAACTTTAATTTCAGATTAAGAAAGTTTTAATTAACATATAATTACAATAAACATTGATTTCCGAATAAATAAAATAAACTTTATATAATGAGAAATCTAAAAATCAAGGTTTATGCTTAGAATATTTAAAAGAAATTGTAATCTTAAGAATCATGCGTAGTTCAGGTCAAACTGCTTTCGATAAACTTAGATTGTGATCTGAAATAGTTAAATTTTAAAAATAGAAATTTTGTTAATATTATCCCTGGAAATTCGTGAAAGATTCTTATCAATCTATAAAATATAATTTACGAATAATACAGCAAAAATAGTATCGGGTTTTCACAAAGAGCACATCAATTTATTTCCAGTTTGCCTAACATTTAATTAAGCTTAATCTAATCTACTTTACTCATATTTATACCAAGCAAGTTTGTTTTAAAATTGCTATAATGGAAACATATGAATATCCTAGATGCATCTTTCCCATCGTCGGTGGTTTTAATAGATGAGTTTTTTTTCTTTTTCTCGGTAATGATTTCACTAAATGTATAATTTTTTTAACGATTTTTATCTACTTAAAAATTGATTACGAAAGGATTTTAAATCATTCCAGAACCTAAAAAAATATCATGTAAATATTCCTAGTAATTCAACGTCTATACTCTATCTATGTAACTATACTCTATGTAACTATACTCTATGTAACTATACTCTATGTAACTATACTCTATGAAACTAAAATATTAATTAATAAATTATTCATTTTCCATTGTTTCTTATTTGATGATTAATTTAATTTTACCGTTATTCCGAATTTTATTTATGCATTATAGCACACGACATATTTATATATCTATCAATCTAGCTATCAATCAATCTATATATCTACTAATCAATATATATATATGTACGCATATACATATATAATATATATATATATATATATATATATATATATATATATATATATATGGATAAAAAAACAGAATGACGTTACAAAGTTATATATTAATATACATAGATGTATTCATTTATTTCATAAGAGTATACATTAATTAGGAGCATAGGGTAAATGAGAACTCTTTATACTCTTGTATTTCGAACCCTAATGCTTCTCATCAGAAGAGGAGAAAATATGCTAGGTAACACAATAGGAATGTGACGTATAGCAATATTTACATTAGTAACGAAATAAAAGGCTGTTTGGGGGGAAATAAAT
>NC_136490.1:43808129-43963129 GCF_053919585.1 Euprymna scolopes | reverse complement strand
AGGAATGTGTTTCCCCATTGCGAAGATAAAATTCAAGATAAAATATAACTAAATCCCGTAACTTAAAACCCTAGAAAAAGCCAAAAATTTACGTCGTAATTTAATGAGGTGTTACAAAAACAAAATTAAACAAAGTTTGCTTAATTGTCTCCAGATAATTTATTATATTAAAAGTAGATTTAATACATTAAATGCAATAATTGGAGTATATTTTAAGACTGCAAACTACTTCTAAATACAACGACGAATACACTGAAATAAAAGATACAAAATGGAATTAAACAAAATGTTGTTCATATTACTGTCCCTTACGCCTAGCAGATATGTTAAACAGTTAACAATGATCTAGTTATTAGTTTAACAGTGAATCTTGTTGATAAAATATATAAAGACATGCATATAACTTGCTTCATATATATATATATATATATATATATATAAATTTTGCTCTGATTAATTAATAATGTTTAATAAGAAAAATATTTTTTGTATTAAAACACGGTTTCGTTTTTAACTCTTCATATAGCTATAATATAAAGACGTGATGAACCAACAATTTCCTCTTGCCTTTACGATTTCGAGCCCGTGAAGAAATGTGTTGTCATACTATGTTTTTGTTTATAAATAAAACGTCTCTCTCTCTCTCTCTCGTTCTCTCTTTCTCTCTCTCGCTCTCACTATATATATATATATATATATATATATATATATATATATATATATATATATATATATGCAATTATTGTGTCCACACCACATTTTATAAGCTATAATATTTTATGCATCCATTTTCAGTATTTACTTTAACAGTGCTAAATATGTGAGTATAGTAAGGTAGTAAGTTAGTATATATATATATATAGATATATATATATATATATATATATATATGTATATATATATATATATATATATACACACATGCGTGTGTGTGTGTGTGTGGCAATTAAGCTATAGAGAAGAGTCTGCTAAAATATTCTCTGCTACAAAGGGATGCAGGAATAACAATAAATCTGAATAGCTTACTAGTAAACAAACAACGCGTAAATATATAACATTGTGAAGTTACGTGAATCCCGTTCAATATCATTAGATTCAAACAATAATTAAATGTGGAAGTTGCGGTGTAGCTTAATTCTCATATATATTTTCAAAACAATATATATAATTATATATATATACACATATATATAATTATATATATATACACACATACACACACAAACACACACACACACATATATATATATACATATATATATATATATATATATATATATATATATATATATATATATATATGTGTGTAAAGATATAACGATTGACCTCCCATATTTTAGTGACATTGAAATCGGTGAAATCTCTCATTTTTCAAATGAATCAATTAATTGCCTTCTCTAGTTAGGGACCCTGTGCGTTGAACCGGTAGCCATCTTTATATGACTTCAGACGTAGTATTGATCCAATATATAATGCAATCTCTATTGCAGTGTAGAGCGCCTACCGTTGAATTTATAAAATAATTAATGTCTTGAATTAAAGTATAAATTGGAACATTCCATCATCATGTCTTAATTGTTGTCTTAACAGGAACACGAGTACAGCATTATCATGTTGACACACCGGTTCTAAGTTGATCACCGAAGTTAAGCAACGTCGAATCTGGTCAGTACTAAATGGATTGTCATTTGGAATTTGCAGTTGCTGTATGTGCTCTCTGCTTACCTCGGCGTTATTTCCAGTTGGACTGGACTTCTTCTTGCCATGTGACTCAAAAAGCGTCGATTTAAGAGAGGTTTGGTGAGCACCCCTTATGTTACAATTACACGCTAAGCTGTTCATACACCCCCGGTTATCCATTGTCTTTCGAGACTGAATAGAGGCATCGAACGAACAGAAACATGCATGTCGAATTATCGAACGTATTATTGATTTTATATGCCGGGAATTTCTACTTGTACGGTAATGAAACTTCTCAAATGTGCTTGTTATGTAAGGCTCTGGAAGGCGTCATCGTTTTTTTTTGTTTGTTTTTTTTTTTGTTAATTATTGATACTGCTCAATATATTCCAATACAAAACCCACTAAAAACATTTCTAGGCACATTATGTGCATTTGTATAAAAATAGCCCAGCCGTTTAGGACTCCATATGGAAACAACTCACACAAATCCCCTTTAATAGATAAAAAAAAACTGTTTCTCTTTTTATGGGCGTTTTAGATTATTAGCTATCGAGACTTACCTGATACATTCCGATACGAAATCTATCTACAAACACTGTCATGCACATGTAGTGAAGTTGTGTGAAATTTCAAAAAGTAGGTACAGCCGAAAAGGAACTCACACACACGCATCTCAACAAAGGTGATTATATATATATATATATATATATATATATATATATATATATATATATATATATATAGAGAGAGAGAGAGAGAGAGAGTCATCGACACACAGTACTGTTTCGCTGTTTCACAGCAGCTCATCAATGCGGTTAGACAGACAACTGCCTCAAGCCAGGATCCAAACCCGACCGCCCAAATCCAGTCAAGGCTTCTCACCATTGCGCTATATGGCTGCTGCTATGTGGGTAATAAATTAACGATATTTTACTTACACACATGTATATATATATATATATATATATATGTATATATGTATATATATATATATATATATTGATTTTAGACTATTAAATATATATATTCATGTTTTGATTTTAAACTCCTATTTACCGATAGTTTCGTATTTAGATCTATTTCTCATAGAATCTATGGTGTCTTCTGTTTAATAGTTTTTACCCTCCTAATAGTAAAATCTATTCAATTTATTTTCCCACTCGTTTTGATTGTATAAACAATCTTACGTACCCTTGACATTAAATCTAAGAACTTCTTTCCACCGTCACTGTTGCATTTCGTCTTCGAACCATTCTATTTCAGAGAGATATTTGTTTATTTACAAATTCGTCGCCATTGTCATCTTGTAACCATAAGCAGCGAGAACAACCAACGGCAGCGTCAACAACAGCGCGAAAATCATCTATTGTTGGCGTTCTTTCTTTATGCGAGCGATATGTCTCGTTTCGCGCTCTGCTATTCCTGGTGTTTCCCTTTGCAGAATCTGTTGTCAGCTGGCGCCACTGTGTCTGGCCTCTTTTATGAGAGAATTTCAATAAGTGAGGGGCCCGCTCTTACGAACAGGCGCACCCTCTATTCTCTCTGCGTTCGCTGGAGTTCCCGCTTTTTCTACACTCTCAAGGTGCGAAATCTACAGGAACTTATGCATTCAATCCTTTACCGGTTGACAGGGGAGTGTTCCTTCGTCGTATAAGCACCCTTGCGTTGCAGTGATTCCTAACAAAAAGGAAGGTAAAATTAGCTTTAAAAAACACAATAATTGAACAGCTATATATGTATGAAATAAATAAATATCAAGATAAACACGTACATAAAAACTGAATGAAACCAATCCCCTTCCGTATCTGCAGACGTGAATTGCAAAACTAAACCGCTAGTAAGCGTATCCCTTAAGAATGTGTATAATATAGAAACGGTTGGATGTATTTATTGGGCATCGCTTGTTTTAAGCGATTTTTCGTCTCTGTTATAAATACTAGGTTCCTTAAATAAGTTTCGACTTTTTTTCCTATGAGAACTTTTGTTGATAATACACACAGGAAAAACTAGTTTCCTTTGAAGTAATCTTCTCCGGCTGCAATGCACGTTGTGCCGTTCAAACAGCATTTAGAAGGCCTCTTGGGCGTCCTTTTCTGTGAGTGTGAATGACTCTTGTCGCAGTCCATTTTATCTGTTCATTGTCTGTTATCTTAAAGTTTTCTTTGCGATTAGAAAATAAACAAAAGTCACAGGGAGCAAGGTCTAGACAATAGGGAGGTTGAGGAACTGTCTTGGTGTTCATTTTGGTTACATAGTCTAATCTTGTATGAGAAAGTTTGGGACAAGCTTTGTGCAAAATATCTCCATATTCAGTTTCCTATGAATAATTGTGTGAACAGTTCTCACACTGATAACAAACAGTGCACATATTGTATCTATAGACCCACGACGGTTCTCATCAATTAAATATTTATTTTACCAGTAACCCTGAAGTTCTGACTTCCTTACTCCTACCACAACTCTCATCATACGCCACAAACACCCTGCCTTTCTTTGAATCTATTAGTCCACTAAATAACTGATGCTTGATTAATGTATTATGGTTAAAAAGCAGTCGGATGCATTCCATACATTTCGGTGGCATTTGTCCAAGTTTAAAACATAATTTTTGTGCATATTGTTCTTCTAAAGTGTCCTCTCGTTCAGATTGCATTTTTAAAATCCACCAGCTGTGACGATCAGGCTTAAATAGAGTGTATTAAAATTCCTGCTGTAACGGCTCATTTTAACCTGAAATCAAAAAAATTGGCAAATCATCTCATGCGATTTAATACTAATAACATACTGATTTTTTTAGTGTCTGGATCAATTTAAAATACCTATACAAAAAGATATGGAAACTTTTTGAAAGCCCCTCGTAACATAAGTTTAATTCAAATTTATACATGCCTAGCAATTGCTCTCGATAATGGAATTGGAATATAGATCTATGCTAGCTATTTCGTATCGCATTGTTGACAAAAAATATCCTAGACTTGATTTTAATTAACAAAACAAACATTCCACTTCATAAATGCACCACGCGTTTTTGATTCTAAAACAATGTTACTTTCTAAACACAAAGAAAAACTTTATTTCACGCCCTTATCTCGCTATATTCCTTGAATTCAAACGTCTATATCGCATGATAAGCAAGTAAAAAGCGTATTGTCACGTCACAACCGCACCAAATATTTAAAAATATTGTACCTTTCTGTTAATTCCGTTAATCCATCACTCTCAGGAACTTTCGAAATAAAGACGAAACGTTCATGAATGCATCAATAAATTAGATTTTTTCTCCTTATTTTCAACCACGTAAGAATATAACATTCAAAATTATCATCACGTGTGTATGTCTATCTATCTATCTATCTATCTATCTATCTATCAAACTACCTAGACCAATATAGATATTTTTTGCTGTCTTGGACATGTGTTTATTATCTCCAGAAAGATTAAATGACGTCACTAAATGATGACACCATAAAAGAGATAACGTTAAAATTTTATCAATATATATCATGCAAATCTTCAGTAGGTTGACGTAATCGTTTTGTGACGTCTTAAATTAATGCCGTCGTTGGGTTGCCTTCTAGTATGTATAGAAAACTGACCTTGTCTGTCCATATGCGTACAGAAAAAAAAACTCTCCAAAACTACTCTGCTAAATATTAGTCTTCCGACTTGGAACTTGGTATATACGAGATTAAAACCCCAAAAAATCAATTTCGTTTTTAGCCCGTAAACGTAGCTGGTAGGGAGTACAAAATAAAAATATATATATATATGACACTTGACAGATGTATGTCGAAACAACGTGCTATATATACGCGTGGGGAAATACATATATATGCTTTCCTCACTAAAAACAAATCTCATCTTACTCTGGGTAGGGCAGATAGTAACAGAGAAAGCTAGCTAGCTTTATATTTTGGTTTCGATTCCAGTTGATAGCACACAAGCCGTTCTTTTAACTTTTGAAATTACTTAAATTGTTTTTATTTTAAATAATAATATATTAGAAAACTGTTTGTATTAAAATATAATATTTAAGCGTATTATACGACGAGGAAACGTCGAGCGTTTGTTTAAAAAGTAATCTACTTGCATATTTTACCTTTTTTTTTCTACTACGTTTTTTTCTATCTGGGTTGTTTTTGCATATGGCTAGAATTGTGAAAAAATGTTAGAAAATATGTTATGCGTAGAGCTGCTGCAGGACGGCAAAGGTATATATATATATATATATATATATATATATATATATATATATATATATATATATATATATATATATATGGCAATACTAGCCACATTCGATGTTAGCAGCCTATATAGCAATAGCCCACACAACCTAGGAAAAGAAGCTATCTCATATTTGATTGACAAACATACACATACTTTACACCCCAGATTCAATAAACAATTCGTGATTGACTGCATCGACATAATCCTCAATAACAGCTCCTTCCAATTCAATAATGACAACTACATCCAAATACTAGGCACAGCATTGGGTACTAAAATGGCACCAACATATGTCACCTTTACACTCGCCTTTATGAAAGGATAGAGCAGAAATACGGGCACAATATAAAAACACTCTTCATTAAATCTTGGAAAAGACACCTAGACGACTGCTTTATCATCTGGGGGACCACGTGGGGTGATATCAGAGAACTCCACACTTTGCTACAAAAATAAACGTCACACCAGAACAAAGCCCCACAGAACGCCATTTCCTAGACATCCTAGTAACACTCAAAAACAACAACATCTACCACAAACACACAGACACTCAACAACACTTCAACTTCAAAAGCCACCATCCTAAAAACTGTCTAAAATCAATACCCTACTCCCTAGGACGTAGAGTCTGCACCATAGTAAGAGACAGACACCTCCGTTCGACTAGACTGAATGAACTGCAAATAACCCTGCGGAAAATAGGATATCCACTACCACTAATACAGAAGGGTATTGAACTGGCTGAAAAAAATTCCAATAGACCAATTAAGACTCCCAAAGAACACAACAAAGAACAGATTTTAGCATACGTCTCCACACACAACAAAAAAAAGCAGAACTATTTACACAGATAACAAAAAATCTTATCCTCCTCAATCACAACGAAAACTAAACAACATACTTAAAGCAACAAAAATAATAAAAAGCAAACGTCAATCTAAAAACCTAAAACACATCCTAACTTCCTCGAACGTCATTCCACACACTACAAAAGGGATTACAAAAGGCAACAAACCACGATGCGGAGTATGTGACATAATAATAGAAGTAAACACATACACATTCAAAAACCCAACACAAACATTCAAAATAAAAAAGGATCTAAATTGTATCTTCAGAAATGTAGTATATGCACTAAGATGAGCAGCATGCAACAAATCTTACACAGGCGCAACCCAAAATTTCGGCAATAGAGTGGGCTTACATAAAAGCAACACAAAAATTGCAGATAATAGACAAAAACCCGTACACACATGCGATGCAAATAGCTTCAAGATAATGTCAATCTTCCAAACAAACAATTATTTTTATTTACTTACACAGGAACAACATTTAATAACAAGATTCACTCCCGAATTAAACAGAGCCTTATATCAACACACACAAACATGAAATGCAAGGCACACTCGCACGCACGCGCATATATGTATACACCCCTACACATAAATCAGAACCGACACATTAAAACATACACACACACAGACAAACACGCATACCTCCACACACAGACACAACACCACTGTCTCTAATACAACACATTGAAAAATACACACCCTACTTAACCTCGAAACCAACAACACTAGGAACACCTAGAACCATAGTATAATATCTATTCCAACACCTCACTCCCCCTCAGTGGAGGAGAAATCTTTCATGACAGAGATAACTATCATCTCTTTTTATCATCCCTCCTCCCATACCTATTCCCCTCCAAGTGTCTACTCTCCTCTGGGGAGACAAATAAATAGAAACATTTTAAAAATATCTACGTATATTTATAAATAGACCTCTTTATCTAAACAAACGTAATATTAAGAATACCCGAACAGTCTAAGACTGAAACGAAAAATCACAATACTAAAATCTAAGAATCCAAAAAATAAATATCAAAATTGAATGCAAATACCCCTACCCTTATTTAAGAGGAGCTGCTCCCCCGCCTATCACACACACATTAGTAACGACCTTGGATCACAGTTACCTTCCTAGCGAAGCAAATAACTTTATAATACTATAAAACAGAACATACATTCTTCAAACCAATAAAAGAAAACACACACATACGCAAGCACACACACACGCACACACACACGCACACACACAAACACACACAGGTCCTACCCTATGCATCCAGTTGACCAAGTACCAATGGGCCTCTCACCCTCACACAAGTAAGAGTAAAAAAGGAAAAAAAATGAGAAAAAACAAAGAAAGATAAATAGAAACACAAGCAGAGAGAGAGAGAGAGAGAGAGAGAGAGAAAGAGAGAGAGAGAAAAAACATAAGACAGCAGTGACTACCGTTCAGCCCAATGAACCAGGAATAAAAATTGAATATACGAATGAAAATTAGAATCATTTACAAATGTTTCCCCCTCTCGGAAAATATTTCAAATGAACTATGAATATATTCTAAACATTTTAAATACTTTCTGAAGAGGACGTTTCACAACACGTCTGAAACGCGTTAAAAACGATATCAATGATTTAAAAACGTTATTACAACGATCTAAAGATAATTTTCAATGAAAACCCAAAACACGAAAAAATAAAATAATGGTAAAAAATACACATTGTTGGTGACCACCTCCTTATATATATATATATATATATATATATATATATATATATATATATATATATATATATATATATATATATATATATATATATATCCCTGGGATACGATTTTTCAGGTTACGATAAGGAATACGATGTTTTTCCAGAACCTGGTTAGGGTATTGGCTCTGCCTTACATTGTTATTTATAATGTTATTTGCTCTCATACATCTGTATTATATTGTATAGTGATTATATTATATATTGGTTATATATATGTGTGCATTATACGCATCTGTATTATAGTTTGCACTGTACTTTGTTACTAATTTTTTATGCCGTATCCCGGGTTCCTCTGTATATATATATATATATATATATATATATATATATATATATATATATATATATATATATATATATATATATATATATTCCATAAAGCGGAAGACCAGTACCCGCATTAAGCTGGTCTGCAGTTTAATTTGTTGCTGGCTCTCTTGCTCTGGCTTGTTGCTGGATCTCCACATTTTGAATCGAGAGAGAGACTTAGCTGTCGTACAAAGCTAAGACTCTGTAACATCATCTTTGTATAGATACTCCCTCAGGAATTTGGGCTCATGGACTTTAAGTGTCTGAGGGTTTGGCACTCGTCTGACAAGACGTTGCAATCATCATATATATATATATATATATATATATATATATATATATATATACATGCTTGGAGTTAAGATTCTACGTGCGTTTGTAAATGTGCGTATATTAATCTGAGGAAAATATTTTCCTAATGTTTCGTCAACTACAGGAAATCTATGTTCAATTTGTCTGCTCCTTTTTCACTAGTGTCAATGGAATATTGCGTGCCTCTTGCCCCGACCCAACTTATCACGATAAAAACAAAAAAGACAACTACTAAAACGAGAACTATTAGTTAATTTCCTCTATATTAGTCTCATTTAATCGCCATCCATTTTTTATTTTATAGTATTAGACTTTTTTTATTTTGTGTTGTCTTTTTGTGTTCATTTAAACGACTTCGGAATAGTTTCCTGTATCAAACACATTTAACCGGTTCCGAAATTACCATCGCTGATTGTTTTCCGACGCCGAGTCACCACTGACCCCATGCCCGCTATGATATACGGGCCGTCCTTTATTTTGTTGCATTTAATCGACACAATCCTCGGCACGTTTCACGATCCTTTAGAAATGCCAAAAGAGTTAGCATTAGTGTAAATCGGATACTTTTACTCAATTTATTCCTGACCACAAATAAATAGCAATAATTTCTTGTTAAACAAATGTGATAACATATTGTTAAATAGACTTAGATGGCCTTTCCTTTCGCCCGTTTTTCGGATATCCGAAAAATGACAGAAATAGGGAAAGACACAAAATGGTTGCCAATCTTCGAAATGGCTGATTATATACGTATATTACACATCATTTTGGTTAATTTTATTGACTTTTATAAATCTTACGACTATCATGAATCCCCTAACGGAGAATCGTTTTACTGATAACATAATGATACATATCTGCGAAAATAAGTGATAAGACCGAGAATATGTACAGAACCAAATTGTAATAGAAATAATATTAAAAATTTATATTATT
Source organism: Euprymna scolopes (assembly GCF_053919585.1). Lineage (NCBI taxonomy): Eukaryota > Metazoa > Mollusca > Cephalopoda > Sepiida > Sepiolidae > Euprymna > Euprymna scolopes. Next base: position 43,953,038 of record NC_136490.1, on the reverse strand, counting down.
ATAGTTCTTCTCATTATTATTAATAAGGATATAACAGGTGTATTAATTCTAATAAATATGGAGTTTTTTTTTATTGCAATTAACGCTGGTTTTGAAAAAAAATCGTCTTCTTCAAATAACTTACTACAATGATACGAATTTCTCAGCTGTTTTTGTAGTCTTCACACAAAATATAACACCAGTTTCTTCACTGCTTCCTTTACAGTAGATATTGGTTTATTTGAGAAAGGATTCCCAGTCCACTTTCAACAGGAAGATTTTTCGACAGGTGTTAGCCGCATAGAGGATTAGGGCTAAATCTCTCAGGTGAGGTCGTGATAATTTTTTTCACTTTTTAAAAGTAACGTATATATGCTTATATATATCTCCATATACATATACATATACATATATATATATATATATATATATATATATATATATATATATATTATATTTTAGAAAATACATATGACGATTAAGCTACACTTTATATTCCGCGTTTCATCCACTCTAGGATTCTTCAGGCTACGTATTGAGCACTTTTCAATTAAATACTTAAAGTTTACGCATAAATTTGTACTTTCGTATATACATTTTATGTGAGTAAATGAAGTAGTTATATATATATATATATATATATATATATATATATATATATATATATATATATATATATATAAAGATCAACTATATTGGAAAAATGATGTAAAACGCACTATTTTTTCGATAGTGCTTCCTTGTTCGTATTAACAATATATTCGAATTATATATATATATATATATATATATGTATATATATATATATATATATATATATATATATATATATATATATATATATAAATTAATTGATTAAGTCCAAATATATTTTAGTATTACTGGACATCACTATTTTTTTTACGATAATGCTTTTATTTCATATTAACTTAACATTTAAATTATGTATATGTCCGTAATGTTTGGATTCATCGGACTATTGTTCTCATTGTGAATGTTATGTTCACAACGTTTTGGTCGATGGAACCAATGTTCATCTTCAGCTATATCTGGTTGAATTCGGGAATGTTTTTGTCGAACTCCGGAATTTGGACGGAATTTCGATCATCTCAAGATAGGAACAGTAGTTCCATTTTTATACGAATAAGCAATCGCCATCTATAAAATTGAGGAAGGTATTTTGTATATGCATTTATATGCACATATATATATATATATATATACATATATATATATAGGGAGAGAGAGAGAGAGAGAGAGAGAGAGATGGAGAGAGAGATAGGTAGATTGATTGATTGACTTTTGGTAACTTCTGATTTTTATTTAATCATATTATTATATTTCATTACAATTATAACCCAAGTAATAAGCGTTTATTAGTTTACCATTTTTCACCAACCATTCAGTTTGAACATTTTATTCAAATTTTACATGTAAATTCGTACTTGATAAAATGTACAACAATAAACCTTCCCATGAACATAGCATTAATCAATTTAGAGAATGTATTATCCTTCCACATCCATTATTAGATAACAATTTTTGCCAGGAATTTTTCGTGATATATTCTTCAGTGTATTTTCTTTTCGTTTTGTTCATTTTTTGATTGCTACAGTTTTGAAAGCAACAAATTAAAAGTAAATATCTATTTTATGTTATTATTTTTTTATTTTTCATATTAATATAAAGTTTAATGCAAGATTTTTCGTGTTGATTACGTCGTTATCTGAATTTGAATCCAGCTAGAATTAAACAAATGAACATTTGAGAATACGAGATACTTACATAACGTTGATCGCTTTAAAAATTGTTTTATAATTGCCAATGAAATCCATGTACTATTTCAACATACAATGATTCAACAATCGGTGACATACTATACAACCGTTAGAACAGTGATATTAACATGTCCTTCGATTGTGTTAACCTTGTGAATATATATGATCCTGAAGCAACACTTCATAGACATTTACATTTGCATTCATACTAAACATATCTTTCCCCGTACTTCAAGTATGATTGATTCGCACACCGCTAGTAATTTATACTCGCAAATGCTGAACTTTGTAAGTCTAGGTCGAAAGTTTGGGATAAGCAACGTCGACTCTTACAACTATTAAATAGGTGACCATTTGGAAATACCAAGGCGGTGTCTACAGCTGGAAATTCAGATCATTCCTACTGGTTATCAATGTGTGTAGTCGTGTTGTGCGCACACATTACATCCATATACACAGATTATAGAGTTTACCGAACTCCAGCATCTTCGACTGCAGTGTCAAAATTATCAAATAATGACGAAATACCTTAAGTCATTAAAAGCAATTAACGCCTTTTTAAAACGCTAGAATCTCAACTTTTATAGAGCCGTGTACAAACACTGCACATAACTACATTTGGGTCGATAGAAAAATACCAAAGAATTTCAAAATCCCGAGTTTAAAATGATGAACTTTATATTTTATATTTACAGGGTGACTGGAAAAAGCTACTTATTTTTAACACATACAATATGTTTTTTCAAATATAATTCATACAGTTAATGATTATGTGAGAAAAGTGTATTGCATGAACTTTTATATAAGCGCCTTAATTCACCACCAGCTTTTAAAATAGACAAGCAATCGCCTCAAGTGATTACACAAGAAACTCTTGCGGAATGATAGTCGTAACTTAAAGTATTCTCCCTTCAAGTTCTTCTAAATTTCTTGATTTGGTTGACTAGACTAGCCCTTTCGGTTAGCCCGCGATAAAAATGTTGCATGACACACTAAGGGCTTTTGGCTGATCATCAATTCTCCAGATAGTTTTGTATTCTCTCATTCAAGAACAACAGGAGCAAAGTGTGGAGGTACCTCGCTATGTTAAGAGATGAAATTATTAGTGCTTGGGAAAACATTGAATATTTAATTTTGTTAGATATGGAAACTGAATTTTATTCGATATATATACATGTAAATAAACAACAAATTACATATGTTTGAAGACAAAAACAATGGAATATTGCAAAACCTGAATTATGAATGTAACTAATAAACAAATATTAAACAACGAAATTAAAAATATTCACGATTTGCTTTAATTTTATATTCTTGAAAGATAACCTAGGCTTCAAAGCTGTAATTTAACATGTCGACACTCTCTTTTTAGAAGTGAAAAACGCTTTCAAATAAGTTAGAACACAAGAATATGCAGTTATGTTTCGAAATAAATTTTATTAGTTACGGAAACACATATTTGTTATATATTTCTACTTTTAACTTTTACTTTCTGTGGAGTAGTTTATTATTAAATAGATGTGCTGGAGAACGTTTAAAACGAAATGCGTGCAGTATACGGAGAAGATAAATTGTGACCGACTTGAAAGATACTGTCATAAGTAGAAGGTATTTATCTACGACTGATTTCGCCCAATCTAATGAATTAATATACAGTGAGAACCCCTAACTTCAAAAACTTCAATTTTTACTCATTATTATTTTTCTAATCGACAAGTTTTCGAAATATTTGAAAGTTCTACTGATTTATGCATGATAAATAAGTAAGTAATTTTTTTGTCCGTTTAATGTTTATTAAAATTAACCAGTATCTGCAGCTTTTGCCAATCAGAGACAGTGGCCTCCGCTAGCTGCCACTGGAAAACAATACCCCACAATGAAAGCCAGCTTATTTCGTTTGGGTCAAGGCCGCCAGTGTCCGCAATGATCTAAGCACGGTAGTGATTAGCAACAACAACCGTAATTGAATTTCTTGTATAGAGGGATTCTTTAACGATTCTGTCTGTATTTATCTTGGTTTGTGGTATGCTTCCACCAGGAAACGCCGGTTAACGGGCCCTGTTATTAAAAAATAAATTTAAGATTTTTTTTATCGAGATTCGGTAAAATTGATATTTTGGTGCATGTACACGAATAGCACATTCTTAGATACGTTAAATTACGGAGATTAGAAGGAGTTTATCCGGAGTTGTGCTTGAGATAATGATGTCGTAAGAATATGCTGTGGTTGTCGTTGTACTTGTGAACAATGCATCTATAATCCACTGAAATATGTATGGTACAGTTCTTACTGCAAAAAAAGGTCTATATCAAATTAAACCTTTCTTAATGTTGATTGGAATCCTCCTCAATTGCAAGTAAATATGCGTCAAAACAAAACAAACAGATCTCGCCATTATACTTGGCAGAAAGGTCTTCAGGTACCGGCAGGGCATTAATGTGTAACTAATGCATTGATCAGTCCAGTAGAATAATCTGCACAGATGCGTACGTTACTATTTACTTTCCAGACGATAAGAATAGAAGTTTTCCATCTAAAGTAGTTTGTTGGGTCTAGTACTCCAGTGATAATTAATCAATTCTATTTTCGGCTACGTTGAGAGCTGAATAAGATGCGGGACGTTTGCGTCCAAATATTGGATTGCTGTTGGTCTAAACTTAAGAACAGCTTTGATCTTCATGCAACACCCTAAATCCTCTAAAATAATAATCACTGAAATTATATTTAATTGGGTGAGTAAACTATTCTACAGTCTTTAACTGACTTGACAGAAAATGCATTGAAATTAGTTTTCAATGGGACAATAAAAATATCAAGTTCTTCAAGTGAGTCTAAACCGATCGGATTTAGATTTGCATCTGACACATAGCATGTTCCATTGAATGTTTCATACTGAAATGAGCCAGAAAAAAATCGTTTGCAATTAAGATTAACGTCCTGCCAGTTGCATTTTTGGTAGTACATTTTGTTTTTAGTAGATAAGGTTTGCCAATTTTCGTGAATTTTTTCCGAAAAATAATGGGAATAATCATTTGATGTATCAAATTACATACGCACTGCTATTTTAACCCGATGTTCTCTGTGGGATGTGGAATCAACTTTTACAGCAGTAGATAGTGAATTCAATTTTTTTTACTGGTTCATTTTCTTATGAGCTTCGTTAGCAGACTTATCAGTCAGATCATAAGATGAGTTGGCTCTTGGAAAATGACACATTTTTGTTTTTTTGTATATGCCCACGTTTATGGCGGACTTGATGCTTATGGTTCTTAAATATACAAAAACGTTCATCCTGTCATATGGCGCAATACAGGTAGTTTTCCTCTAACTATTAAGTTGGTTGCGTGACCAACTGCGACAAACTTGAGATAATTTGGGCTGTTATTTAACTAACAGGGTGACTTAAACAAATTAATAATCTGTTACATTCTACATCTGTTATATTGAATTGTTACTTTTTATGTGTTTCAAGTTTTACTAGCAGTCGGAAACGTCTTTCGGAATCGTTTGCTGATTAAAGACCTGTTACGAACATTAAACATTAAAATTGGTTTCATCTAAGAGTTTGGAGATGAAGAATCTCACACTCGTAGTTCACATACCAAGCATATGTGAAAAAGTTCTGGCTGTTTTTTATTGGGGGGGGGTCTTGTTTGAAACAGCTGTAACGAATTATGAGCAGATTGTTGTTCACCGAAAATGTTTATTAAAACTGTAATAGTTATTGTAAGGAAAGTAAATAATTACAAACCGTTCATGTTCATTTGTCCATAGATTTCCGATAAGAAAATGAGTTTTCTTATCGTCATTTTTATTGGAAAATATGTGCTAACCAGAGTCCGTTCATCGCGGAAACCATGAATTCGTTATTAGGCGTAAAAGTAAATAATAAATTCCATTTGAAAAACAAGCTGATCTACCGGTGATTTGGAAGTGAACTTTGTGTTTCAATGTTTTTAGTAATTTAAGTCGAGCTCTTCCGAATTGTTTTGCGTGGATTTCTTTAAGGGCTTCTGCAATAATAGATTCTTTTTTCTTTTTATTATTACTATTTTAAAGTTTAAAACTCATTATCTCAAATTGTTATAATTTACTTGTTATGGATTTAAGTCCATTAATTTATAACCCGAGAAGGTTCTCATAAGTTTATTCTCATTTCAGTTTATAAAAATATCCACTTGATGTGGTCATTGATAACTTCCGCTTCTATATCTCAAGATGGCCAGTCGCGTGGTACCTCAGGTTGTTCTCGTGTAAGGACGCGATAACTGGTATCTCAGAGTTAAAGAAATGGAGGTACCCTTACGTTTACAGAACAGAGGTATTTCCCTTTGATCCTCAGTACTCAGGTAGGAAACATTGCATTTGAAGTGTTATCATTTTTTGTATTTGAAAGAACGCACAGGAGAAACCTATGGCAATTATGCCTGATCATACTACTTTGTAAAACGCTGGTATCGTGAATCCAAACACGACAGAAAATCTGTGGAAATAGCTCATTGGCTAGTTAGCTCCTCATAAACCCTTGTCAATAAAGTGTAGGTAAATAACCAGAGAAATCAAGATTATTACAATTCTTTTAAATTCATCACTCATAATAATTTGCATACGCATGCGGTGTCTGCCAGAGAGTTTCATAAGTTGCTGAAACCTTCGCAGGATCAGACACCTGCCTTAAAAATTTGGCACCGATCAGGTTACGTTTGTTGTTGTGGTGGTGTTCTCGACGTATGACTAAATGAAATACTCAAGCTGGTTCAGGCTGGAGGAGTTGGGGTCGTGACAGAAGGGTACAAAGTCGAGACCTCTTTCTGAAGCCAAGCCTAGGTCTATTAAGACTTGTGGGCTGGCAACGAGACATGCTCTCATATCCAGAGTCTGCAAGCAGCTATCTGATTGCATTAGGGAATCACCACATTCTTCAGCAAATCCAGATACACTTTGGTGTTGATTTCAAGCGGACGTCGAAGATGTGAGATGGCATGATTGAAATCACACCAAAGACTATAACCGTGGCCAGAAACTTTGTTTTCATCACCCTAGGCACGTCTCTATTATTCGTTGCAATCTAATGATGCATTTCGAGATTGCTGACAATGGTTCTGTTGTCACAACTTGGATCGGTAGGGAGCAAGAGTTGTACAGCGGCGCATCTCCGATCTCGCTCATTGAACATTGTCACTTTCAGAGATAATAAAATGTTCCTATCTCTCTTGAGATTTGCACACAACTGGCTAACTAGTAGATTGCCTGAAAAAAATCGGTTTTCAGAAAACGAAATTGGAATGATATACTCTTTTCTATGACAACAAAATTTATCGTTCAACCTGTAGGTTGAGGAAAAAGTTTTGGGGAATTATTATTTTTGATTTTAAATATATTTTCAAATAAGTTTTCAGTATAATTCTTTTACATCATTATATTATTACGCTTATCGCTCCGTCCGTTATCATGCTGTGCATCCCTAAAAAAGGAAAGTGGAATATTCCAAACCTTAACACCTTTAAAAAAAATTGGTGTCGCTGTTGAGGCAAAACTAATAAAAATGGTTTGTCCTTCTTGGCCTTTTGGCTAAGATCAAAGTGTAGTATCTGTTCCGCAGGTGCTATATTTCAATTTCTCCCCTCTCAGTGGAACAGAAATCCTTTACGACTAAGACACTTTTTTCTCCACGTTAAAAAACGACCCTGGTGAGGCATTGTGAATAGGTACTATGTTTAATGTAACAAAGTTTTAATATTAAAAAAGTAACTGGAAAAAGTTATTTATGATTTAGTTACAAAATGCCCCGGAAAATGTCCGTTCTGAATATTTTTTGTTTACTTGCCTCCCCACAAAGGCGGAATGAGACATGAGGTCGGTTAAAAAATTAGGGGGATACCAGCTCCCCAAATAGGGCACTCTGCTCAATAACAAAAATAAAAATTGTATCAGTAATGAAGGATTTCTTCTCCATTAATCAAGACCAAAAGTGGGGGGGGGTTAAGTTACTGGAATTCTGAAAATAATACTACACTCAGAAATTCATGTGGCCTAATCCTTAACCATGTTAATGTTTTTATGTATTACTTTCGAAAAGCTGCTGAAACAGTTTATGATTTAAACATTACTTTATTCCAAGTATATTTTAAGCAGTGGGTTACGGGATATGAAGTAATTCCCGGAAATTACTCAAACCGTTAACGATTTAAACATTACTTTATTTGATGTATATATATATATATATATATATATATATATATATATATATATATATATATATATATATATATATATAGATATATATATATATATATATTGTTATTTTACAAGGTGGTCAACACTTATCAAGGCCCGGAAGCCACTAAGGGATAAGGGTTATTGTAAGTACAGTACGTTAGTGTGGAGATTTAATAAAGTGTTAACTTAAGGGGGCGGAGTGGGTTGGTGGGGGTATTAAATCAGTCACGAAAATAAGTGAACCCGTTTACGCTTACACATTACTTTATTTAATGTATATTTTTAACATTGGGGTGGAAAATATGAAGTCGGTTCCGGAAATTGCTGCAACAATTTACGTTTTGGACATTACTTTATTTAATGTATATTTTTAACAGTAGGATGGGAGAAGTCGGTCCCGGAAATGGCTGAAAAAGTTTACGATTTATACATTACTTTATTTCATGTATATTTTCAACAGTGTGGTGCGGATAATAAGTCGGTTCCAGAAATGGCTGAAACAGTTTACTATTTAGACATTACATTATTTCATGTATACTTTTTGCAATGGGTTTGGGATATAAAGTCGGTCCGTAAATGGCTGAAACATGTTACTATTTAGATATTAAATTATTTCATGTATATTTTTTGCAGTGGGTTGGGGATATAAAATCAGTCCCGGAAATGGCTGAAACAGTTTACGATTAAACCATTACTTTATTTAATGTATATTTTCAACAGTGGGGTGGCGGACATGAAGTCAGTCCCGTGATTGAATGAGATGTGCAAATATATACTATCAGAAAGTGTCGTCCAGTATTGAATGAAATAGGTGGAAAACATATTGTAGCAAAATACCCAGCGTCGCCCGGAATCGAATGAGATAGGTGAACGATATATATTCGCATAATATGATGCGTCACCCGGGATTGGATAAGATGGGTGAAACATATATACTATGAGAATACCCATAATTGATTGATGTGTTTGTAATGAAATAATCAGCCCAGGCAATATATCACAGTTATCATTTAAGTAAGGTGGAGTGACAAAGTGGGTTAAAGTTATGAAAATTATGTCGAAATTAGTAACATATCCAAGAATTATGAAAAATGATAAAATGTTAGTTACTTGATTGGTGTATTTGTAATGATATAAAAATCCCAGGCAATATATCAAATACATTATATAAGTAGGAGGGAGAGAGATAATGTGGGGTTTTAATTATAAAAATTAGTGTGGAAATTATCGAAGGTGTGCGATATGGTGAGTTGTAATGGTGAAAAATTATTGTCAAAATAAGTACCATATCCAAGAATTATTAAAAATGATGAAATGTGAGTTAATTGATAGTTCTGTTTTTTTTTATAAAATAATCAGCCGATACAATATATCAAATTTAATATTTTAGTAAAGGGAGGGTTGATAATGTGGGCTGAAATTATGAAAAATTATTGTCGACCATAGTAACATATTCAATAATTATGAAAAATGATAAAATTTGAGTTAATTGACCGGTGTGTTTGTAATGCAAAAATCAGCGCAGGAAATATATCAAAATTATTATTTTAGTAAGGGGTCAGTACAGTTTAAAAACAAAACTAGAATAATATGAGTGTGCCTTCATTCATGGTGAACAGATCGCTCACAGTATGCCCAGCAACAGTATATGGCATATGAAAAATGCTGCTGTGGAATTTCCACAGGTCCCGCTAGTCATATATTATTTTTTAAAAAGCGGCATTTGCTTTATCTAACCGTTTTAATTACAATCGTTTCAAAACAATTACCTCCTATTTTTAGAAGGTTGGTTACGAGATTGAAAAAAAAGCAAATTGACACAATTTTCTTATTTTAATTCAAGTTAGATCGGTGAGCTTTTGAACAGCCCGAGATATAAACGAAGCCTTTGGTCCAGGGACCACTACTGCACGCACATCACACCGGCGGTTTAAGAAATTTCTTGGTGGCGACGAGAGTCGATAAAGTGATGAGCACAGTGGTGAAATATCGAGCGTGGATAATTAAAACTTAATAACCTTAGACGAAGCCAATCCACACACAACTGTTTGAGAACTTGCTCTTGAATTAGCTGTCACGTATATTAATTTTTATTTTTATTTCTCCTATTATTCTCATCTTTATTAGTTGTTGTTTTCACGACGTTTCGGCCAACTATTCCTCTGGAGTTCGCCAGGTGGTAACCACGACGGATAGGAACTTCGAATCTCCTAACTGCATTTTCAGCAATCACTGCCATGCGTAGTTGTTGTCGTCTCACCACGTTTTTGGCTAAGTATGACTCTGGCCGGCTTTGGGTAGGATTTATTTCAGACTATTAAAAATAAAAACTAAATATATATAATGCTCATCTCAAAAATGAATTCCAATTAAGGAATAACATATACTAATCCTTACGGACCCGACTATGGAAGATCAGATGATAAATAAACGTGCATTTATAAGATAAAAAAAAATCCAACCTTGATCGCACTTGGGGGCCCGTGGCGCAGTTGATAGAGACGTTGAATCTCTACGGTTCCAGATGAGCATTGTCTGAAGATAGCGGTTTCAATCCTACCCAAAGCCGGCCAGAGGTTTACTTGGCAAAAAGTGTGGTGAGACGACAACAACTACGGATGGCAGTGATTGCTGAGAATGCAGTTAGGAGATTCGAAGTTCCTATCCGTCGCAGTTACCACCTGGCGAACTCCAGAGGAATAGTTGGCCGAAACGTCGTGAAAACAACAATTAATAAAAATGAGAATAATTGTCCGAAATAAAAATAAAAATTAATATATATAATGCTCATCTCAAAAATGAATTCAAACTAAGGAATATTATATATATAGCTCTAACGTATACAACGATTCACAACCAGTTGACAGCTTGGACTACAAAAAAAAAAAAAAAAACTTTACGAATTTTACATCAACAAAAAAAAACGCAATTATTTCGTTTCATCTTACCTTATTTTACGCAACGAGACCGACTCGTTTCTCGACAGGGTTGTGATATGCGATGAAAATTGGGTTCTTTACGATTACCGGCGACGTTCAGTTCAGAGATTTGATATCGACGAAGCTCCACGACACTACTACTTTTTCCACCATCTCGAAAACTTTCTGCGTGAGAAATCTATAAAAAACTAGGCGATATCAAAAATGGTTTTAGGAACTTTCTCGCACCAGAACGCAACATTTTTACGTTACTCGCAAAAATAAACTTGTTTTGAATACGCAAATGTTTGTTGATACTGTTGGTGGTTATATCCTTCGATCGATGAATGCAGCTGTGTTTTAATTAACAACCTTCTACTCGAAGCGTGTGTTGTCGTCAAGATAATTAATTGGATGAAAAAAAAAAAAGATGTCAATATTTTCATCCCATTACCGTTAGTTTTGTTCCTAATGGCGGTACCTTGGGGAAAGTTGCTTTACGAGATGACTGTTTATTTCGCAGTTTCATATTGTCTCAAATATTGTACGAGTAACTGATTTTTTTTACGTTACTTTTTTGTAACGTTGGCCGGTGTCAGGTAAATATTTCTCAGCAAAAAAATCATTCATATTTAAGAGAAGAAATAACATTTTTAAGATCATCAAGACCAAATATCAGCTGAGGTGAAACAGTAAACAAACGGAATTAAATGAGCATTTTTATTATAATTTTATGCTTTTTTTATTTCCTGCAAATTATTCCTTGTAATATATAATATTCAATAGAGGCATGCTGCTATAACAATACATACGCAATCTGCATAAAATTAAATTATATATTTTAACGTTTTGTACGACTGGGCAACGCTGGACGTCCAGCTAGTATTGCATATAGACGGCGATCTACTTACTCGGTGCCTGCTATCGGATATCTACTAATTGAGAAAGTCGGATGGCTATAAAGAATCGATTCGACTCTCTCTTTTCTCTTTAATCGCATAAAATATTTTTCATTAAAGGAAACAGTCCTCTAAGTATTGCTATAGATTCGATGAATATGTTATCTTCCCATATTTCTAATGTTTTAAACCGTTTTTGTTAAGAGTTCTTTTCTGTAATGCAATATTTCGCTAGTTTTTATAACTGGCCCATTACTTTTCTGCTTTTCCTTTTTTTTTCTATTTACGCCCCTTTATACAAATCTATTCCTATTTGTCTCTTTTTGTTTTCCCACCGGTTTCTCTGTTATTTCCCGTTCTCTTTCTCTTTTTCTCTCTCTTTCTGTATCTACATGCTTTTTTTTTCTAAATCCGATGATTCAGAACTAAAACACATCAGAATTCCATCCACTTTTTAGTGAGAGTGACACGGCTTTAATTGCTTGTATAGTGCACGTTTTTGTTCAAAATCAAATCAGTAAATTGAACTGACATCATCGCTAAAAAGGCGCGGGAAATTGTGAGAAAAAACACTATTAAAATAACTATAAGACGATCGTAATCTTTTGTCATAACTTTTATATCTTGTCTTTTTTATTTTAACAAATAATGTTACTCAATTTCTAACATATTATGTATTCCTTGGTGTGTATTCTTCAACTTCTTTATGCTCTTTTTTGTCTCCCTTTTTTTCTTCTACTTCTCTGTTTATCAAGTATTAATTGTATAGTAGCGAGACATGTGGTAATTCCACAGAGGACTCTTTCATATATAATGCATTGATATCGGCATTCTATTGATGTTCAGCATAAATACAGACGGTCTGATATTATTGAAGCTGTCAAAACTACAAAATTATTTATCTAAGCTAGCAGGGGCGACTGGCGTTGCCCGGTTTTAATGTACGCTTAAATGTATGCAGATTTTGTATATCTTATTATAGAACCGTGTTGTGTATATCCTTATATATTATATAGTCGTGATGTAAAAAGTAAAAAAAAAGATATATCCATATGACTTGGGCGTACCAGCTTGAATTGAAACCATAACCAAAATGTGTGAAGAATTCTGAGTAAAATAATTTATAAAAACTAGATGCCTTGAGTACCACCAGCTAAAATCGAAACCGTAACCGAAACAAAATTTATGAAGACTTTTTGTAAAATTATTTCTTACAAGGAATAGAAGGTCATTCATCCGGAAGAAAAAGATGTAGGCGTGACACACAAAATAACACACACGCTATCGTATTAATATACAGATTTCTAGTTTGTAACAACGCGGTTTTGCTCCCGTTTTACCTCGTCTTTGTCTAACTTTTTTTTCTGATTTTTATTCCTTATTGTTCTTTCTACCTTATCACATACTCCAGAATATTTTTGTTAATTTTTCATGTACTTTTTTCTTTTATCTTTTTCGAATTTTACTCATTTATCCTTTTGTGCATCACGTTAATCATGTTATTCTTTTGTTATTCTTCTGTTATTCTCCTTTATTCGGTTTTATTCTGGTGTTAGCAGATCAGGCTGCTTCACTAAAAATGCTCATAACATTGACGTTATTAATTTTTAATTCTTTTTGAAAAACTCAATCGTGTCTTGCAAAGGCAATCATGTCATACAAAACAAAAAATATTCTACGAAACTATTAAACAAAACACAATAAATAAACGTCTAAATATTTATAAAAACTCAAATGACATTTTCCAACAATTCTGGATTCTGCATTAAATAACGACGAAAAAAAATAATTTTATTTTTTTTTATGAAATTCTATGAAATATTTTTATACTTCCTCCTCTTCTATAGTTTATTAATTGTTTAACTACCCTAATCACTAGTGAACTATTTCTTCATCACTTTATATTTATTATTATTTTGAATTTTATCCTTCTATTTTTTATCCTTTTAAGTTCTTTATTTTTTATATTTGTATTATCATTTTTACCTATATATTACATATTATATCTTTCTTTTAATTCCGCTTTAATGTCCATTCTATTTCTCATTTTTCTTTCTATTTCTCATTTTTCTTTCTATTTCTCATTTTTCTATATTCTTTCATTTTCTTCTTTTCCTTTCTTTTGTTCTTTTATATTTGTTTGTTTTTCTCTCTTTTACCGTTGTCATCATATTCTCATTTATCTTAATATCTATGTTTTTATCATGTACTAGCAAACGGTGCCCGGCGTTGCCCAGGTGTTTTGAAGTATATGCTGAGAAAAAAAAAGGTCAATTTTTTTCAAAATTTGACCCCTATTATAACCTCTTAAGATTTATTGTTTAGGGATCAAGTAAAGTTAATAAGTTAGATCCATGTCCAAGGAATCTATATTTAAAATATCACGTGTTTAGACCCAAAATTGTAGGAGGAGTTTAGTAGAGTTCTCAAAGGTCAAATCGTTGAATATTGACCACTTAATCGCCAAATTTCTGTCGAAAACCTATCACATCGATTTTCCCAAATCTCAGTAACCTGTATATCAAATTTCGAATCGGTAGGCTTAAAATTGACAGAGTTTTAGCGTAGGGAAATGCACACAGACGCACAGACACACACAGACACTATCACTTATATATATATATATATATATATATATATATATATATATATATGTATATATATATATATATATATAAACATAAACATCATATATATAAGGATAAAAGTACGCCATATATATAACAAAAGACCATTATTTACTGAAGTGAAAGGAAAACCCGGGGGAACTTTACCCAAAAATAAATCTATATTTTTATGTGTATTGATAGTCTTATCAACACCCCTTTTTTTTCTATTTATTTAAAAAGAAAATACAACTTTGTTATTTATGAGTCGTGGAATTGCATTCATCTACAAAAGATCTAGCTAATGTGCATACTTTTTATCGTTTTTAATTAATTCCCTATTAGTTTTTTTTCGGTTCTCTTATACGATGATCATCTTTATTTAACTATTACGTGTAATTATATTCATACAGATATTCTATATGATTCATATTTGCGTAATATTTGCGTAGAAATGAAGAAAATCAAATTTACTGTGTGTTTATCGTGTTGCCATAACAACGTGACGTAGCCAAGGACGGTAGTGAACGTGAGTGTGTGTGCATGTGTGCACGTGTGCTGGGAATGGATGATAACGTTTTTTTCGTGCTGTGTTTATATTATGCATATTGTTTCGTATCTTATCAACTTTTTCGAATCTCTGTGTACAGTAATACAAACCCGTTTTTCGAACTGAATAAATATGTTACATTGAATAAAAACACGAAAAATATATCCAGTTTGGTAGAAAAGTAACTTATCTTGCCTTTGATAACATTTATTTGTTATATATTTGTTTTTTGACAACTTTTTCGAATCTATGTGTACAGTAATACAAACCCGAAATGAAAAGACCACGAGTGAACGCGCGTTTTTTTAGCTTAGTTTCATATATATATATATATATATATATATATATATATATATATATATATATATATATATATATATATATATATATATATAAGTATTTTTTAATTTTATCTTTCTAGCTTTAAAAAAAGGTTTTACAATTTTATCAGCCGGCATAATTTATTTTTAAATATTGAAATATTTCAGGAAAATTAATTTTTGCTAGATTTTTAAAACATGTGTGTCAACAGCTTAAAAAATCGTCTCTTCAAAACATGTTTTTAAGAGTAATACCTTGTGAACGTGTGTGCGTGTGTGCGCGTGTGCTAGTAGTACTACTAATAATCTTTTCAGCGTTTGTTTTCGTGTGTGAATGGCGGGCGTGATGTCGTAGGTTGGATTATTAGATTGTGTAAGGTTCGTATTTGTTTAATTTGTAAATAACAAGTTATGAAAAAATTAAACCCTTCCAAGATGGACAATAGATAAAGCCATAATATTTTATGGTAAAGGTAAGAGCGTAGGAACCATAGTTTTTTATGAGATGTGATTATTGGATTAACCAATCAGAAATCGTCCGTGGCACACACATCTCTTTTTTTTATATAGATATAGATTATCTCTTTTCCTTTGTCCCTCTTGATGTTACTATTTACTGTTTATTAATATTCTTCATCATTTTTTCGTCTCTGTTTCTATTTTACTTCATCTTCTTAATCGCGTCCCTTCTAATTTTTTAATTCCCATTTATTTAGTCTTTCCTCATCATCTTTATCTTCATCCCTATGGTATGCTTCATTTGTATCACCTCTTTTTACTCTTGACATGCCTTTCCCTTTTTATCACAATCTTTATTATTAAATGTTCATCTGAATGTCTTTTTTTTCCTGTTCACCATTAACGTCATATATTTTTTTATTTATCATTTAAAAGCTCATATTCTTTTTCTTAATCGCCTTCGTTTTCTTTTTTACTTTTTCACATTCTATGTCGCATTTTTTTACACAGGAGCCGCCGCTTGTCAACACCCAGAGGCCACTCGAGGATAAAGGTTAAAGAGTGTACAGTATCAGAACCATAGTAATCGTTAGTAGTGGAAATTCCGTAAATTTGTTAACGTAAGTGGAACTTCTCAACTAGAACTTGTTTACATTGGACTTGAAGACGGCCATATTGTAGTTAGCTGGAAAGCAGGTAAACGGATGACAGTTCCACATGCGTGCCGTTCTAAGAAAGAAAATTTGTTCATGGAACCTACGTTTAGGTTTAGGCAAAGATAAAGAGTGGGAGAATTTATTGGTAGTGTTTTTAACTAGACAAGTGTTTTTCGTGAAAGTTTGGCGAGGGGGTTCTATAGATTGAAGCTCAGCCGTGCACTTGCCATGAAAATAACGGTAAAGCAGTAGCAGGCTGTAACGTCTCTTCTGTAAGAAAGAGGTTGCCGGGAAGAGAAAAGAACATCACCTACTAGGCAACGAAGTCTATTTTGAACTCTATCAAGGCTAGATAAGGTTTTACTAGCAGCTCCTGCCCAGATGGTGTTGAATTACCTTGCTATTATATAGGTAGAAAATTGCACCAGCAGTGAGATATCTACTGGATCGATAGAATAATCCCCACATTTTTCTAGCGATCTTGGCCACGGATTTGATGTGCCTGTCCCAGAAGCTTTTCAAAATATGAAGCTTCCCCAAGACGAGAGCGATTCATTTCAATTGATGCCAGATGGGGACCAGTCTTATAGACTATCTTCAGTAACTATCCTCCCTTTTTAGTAGTTTCTTTTTAAAACGTTACATTTTTCTTCGTCTTCTACTTTTTTATCGTTTACTTATTTTTGTTTTTTGTCTTCTCATTCTTCGCTATCTTATCTAAACTGAGCTGAGGCTGCAACCTCTTTTTCATATTCTCATGTTTCTAATTTGCAGGTTTCACATCATAAAAAGCCTTGTATTTTATTCGTTATATTTCTTTTCTTTATAAAAATAAAGGCGTCACATCACTGTTCATACCACATACAAAAGACAATGCCACTCTGATAAGTGAAGAACCGCCTTGCAAACTCAGGCTTTAATGCAGAAAGACATTAAAAGCGACTAGTAACTTTTCAGCTTTTAAATACGTCAATACTTTGTTTTATTTCCTCCGGACTTTGCAAAAAAACAAAAAACAAACAAAAATAAAACACTACATCCTCTTTTCGCAATGCGAATAAAAGGCACATTTATTTCGCTTTTTTGCGATTGCTCATCCATTAGTAGCACAATCAAATGACGCGTTTTCAGATAAAAACGGAAACAGGAAAAAAGTAACCTCAAACATACGACCCCGCTTTGCGTTCTGTTATATTCATGTCAACAAAATTTAAAACAGTAATATTTTAAACATAATATTTGGAGTATGTATATGCATAGTTGCCCTAATCAATAAAAATAATGAGAATAAAAGCGGCGAGCTGGTTTCGAATCCCGTCATATCCAATTTGTTTATTTTTGCTAATATACATTTGTAAAAAAACATGAAATCGCATTTGTTAACATACAGATATATATGTTGCTATACGAAAGTGTTTAAATCGAAGGTTTATGATACACATTTATAATTATTTTTTCACATTGTGGTCATTATCTATCAAGTACAGGAAACGCATGAAATAGGCACTTGTCATCAATATCTGACACTTGTGATATTTGTCAAACATCAACAATACGTATGAGACGTTTATATATAAATATATATTCCACAATTATTTATTCCTGCCACGACACAGAGAATTATTTACCGCCTTTAGTTATTTTAAGAATTAAAACAATATATATATTTTGCAAGAAATAAAATGAATTTATTTGAATTAATTAAAATATATTTTGCAAGAAATAAATTGAATTTATTTGGATTAATGAAAATATATTTTGCAAGAAATAAAATGAATTTATTTGGATTAATTAAAATATATTTTGCAAGAAATAAACTGATTTTTTTGGATTAATAAAAATAGATTTTGAAGGAAATAAAATGTGTTTATTTGGATTAATTAAAATATATTTTGAAATAAATAAAATGAATTTATTTGGATTAATTAAAATATATTTTGAAAGAAATAAAATGTATTAATTTGGATTAATTAAAATATATTTTGAAAGAAATAAAATGAATTTATTTGGATTAATTAAAATATATTTTGCAGGAAATAAAATTAATTTATTGTGATTAATTAAAATATATTTTGCAAGAAATAAAATTAATTTATTTGGATCTTTAATACCTAATTGTTATATGTAGGGATTGTCCCAAATAAAACTTTTATTAATAGCATATAGGACTGAATTAATAACTCAAATCAAGGCCGCGTTAAAAGATGTGCTAGATTGTGCACGTTAAATTTAGATGTGCTTAAGATTTATCAGCGAAAAAGCAGAGTGTTTGAAATTCATGTGATATTTTAGTAAGCAAAAAACGTTTCGGCTGAGGTTGTTCATAGTAAATATGGGTTAAGCATAGAAATAATGTTGAATTTGTGTAAGTATTCCATCTCTTGCAAGGGTTCACCTATATTTAGCAAAGATAGTGAAAATGATTTTAGAGACCGTATTTATTGAAATAAGACCACGTCGCATATTACTGTTATTCTTTATGTTAAACAGTCACGTCGTACACCTTTTACAGAGGAATAAAAATGTAGACGCCCGGAAGCCAACACGTTGTTTTAAAGTATGTCGCAGGGAAGATCGAACAAGTAACAACTCTCGTTATTTTCTAAACAACGGCATTTATTTACAGGTACTTTCCCCGAAAAAATAAAACCTGATCGTGTTCCTTCTCTCTGACCTCTGTCTTCTCGATATCTTTTCTAAACCCTCCTCGAATATTCTCTCGAACCTGCTCTTCCATCTCAGCGCACGTTCTCTTTTATGGTCTTTTTTTTTCTTATTCCCTACCGTGATGTCATTTCACACACAGTTCGGCATTTTCATACGAGCATCTGCACTCCGTTACAAAACGTTTTCTTGTTTAATTTATAAGCTTCAGAAAAATAGGCAAACAAAAGTTCAACTAAAAAAATAACGAAAAAAATAAACGGAAAATCTTCATGTGAGATGATAAAAGCTTATTTTTTTTAACGGTTGGAAATATTGGCTTAAATTATTTGTGATCTAATCATTTTGTGTGCGTTTCCATCTTGCAATTACAGCAAAAAAAAAAAAGCTCAAGAGGGGCAGGTGGATGATTGCGGCTTTTAGCAGGATTAATCGATGTGAAAAAATCGCAACAAAGAATACCTTAATCAAAATATTGCTATTTGCGCGCTACAAATTAAAGTATGGCCCGATGCAAAATTGGTTTACTTCCAATTTGAATAAAAGTGATATCCCTGATTTTAACATTGACTTCGGCTTCACCATGCCATTGAGCTTTTATTTGGTGTTCAGAATGTTTTAACCAGATTTTCATTGTTTCATCTCCTCTCTATTTTTTTATTTGCTCATCTGTTACTTTCTCTTTCAATTTTTTTATTCCGTATCTACTTAAAGGTTCAGGTTTTATTTTTTTATGTAATTCTTGTCACTTTCATTCGGTTCTTTTCCGTATTTTTACATTTACATTTGCTATTTCGTATAGAAAAAAGTTTATCTCTCAAGCTTTTTCTGTTGTCCATTATCTTGCTGCCTACACTGTTTACTTGCTCGGTTGCATTATTTGTGCGAAAACAGTTCCCCACAAAAACGTGGAAATAGCATCTTTAAAACTAAGTAAATCCCTTAATTTAAAAAGAAAGAAAATCTACGTCAGTGATATAGAAGACAGAATACAGTGTCACTTAATTTTTTTAATGGCATATTTACCCTTTTTACGCGTAATTTAATGATGAATAGGATAATACCAAAAAAAACAAGACTTGAAGCTTCAAGTTAATAATACTTTCGAATATTTATTACTGCTGTTTTGTATTATGGCACATGGACTTCAATCGGGTTTAAGATTTTTGAAAATATTTTTATGTTTGGAGTTTTATCTATATCCAAACATGTATGTTTAAATCGGATGATTTTCAGAGAATGACATGTTGACTTTTGGTTTGGACTTTGCTGAATATTGATGATAAAATATATAAATAAATAAAATATATAAATAACTAAAATAACTATGTAGGTTAAACCTCCATAGATTTGCAGACTCGAATCAACCAACCTGTTCCAGTAAAATAAAGTTGGGCAAGCCTTGTTGCGCTTATTCCCTTTCTTCCATCCTGTAATCTGTAATCGGCCAACATCATGAGAATCCAGGATGTGCCAATGCGTCTAACATGGAGCGTTTTAGGATCTTGCGTGTGGCTGACTCTCAAAATTACTTGAGGAATTTGAAGTCAGTCTTTATTCTCCTACACAGACCGTCGCTCTGTCGACAGAAGTAGTTCGTCAGATCATTAGACTTATTTCGGGGTATATTTTAACTTCCCATTTACCGAACTTGTACGTATATTTTATTTTATTGTATATATTTTATTCGTATTCCCACATAATATTCACATATACCCTATTAGTCTGTTCTTGCGAGTTATTTTATCTATTTATATATTTTAATATTTTATGATCAACGATTAACTCCTGATAACTCTGTTGAGGAAAGGAGCTCCTCGAGGTTTGCCGGCCATTTTGTTTAAAGCAATGTCTAAGTTTTGCACCGGTAAAAAGCTATATATATATATATATATATATATATATATATATATATATATATATATATATATATATATATATATATATATATATATATATATATAATCAGCTCTACGAAGAATCAAAACCGCATTTATTCTATTGCAATAATTCAGGACAATAACCCGAATACGCGACTGGATTTTATTGACGAAACATTGCTTCCTTTATTTTTTTCTTCCCAAGAGTATTAAAATAAATTCTAAACCGTCTTTTTTCGTTGTGGAAAAATAAACATTTTATTCTGTTATACTTACATGATTATTTTTCCTTCATGAATAACTGCTCCGTAGAGTCGAGGGTGTCTGTTTATCATTTCTTAGACACATATTTGTCGGGTGAGTGTATCCATTTTGTTTTAAATGGAAGAACTTTCAAGGCAACTAGTTGAAATGGTATGGTTGCAGCAACCCCAGACATTGGAATTACAGAAACAAAGAGAAGAAAAACAAAAGAGAAAGAAACAGAAAGATAAAACGAGAAAGAGAATAAGAAATAATAGGAGCAGAAACAAGAGAAAGAGAAGAGGAAAGAAGGTAATTCAGCGAAAAATACTGGAATTGCAGTCACAGCAAAGAGAAAATTGGAACTATTAACTAAAGTAATACCGAATACAGACTGCAACGAGTAAGACCCGAATGTTTTTCACAAACCGCGAACTAGTTAGCATTAGAAATAGTTTTCTGTCGCCCTGAAGATGAGTGAATTTTGAAGCCTATTTTCGCAGATTGGTGACGTATTCAGTATTGATTTCAAATCATGGAGGGAGCAGATGAAGATTCTCTTTTATTACACAAATTGAGAGCTACGGAACATAAGTTTGTCGACTGCATCATCTATAAACAGACGAGCGAATTGTCCTTCGACGAAACAGTGAAATCTTTGATAGAATTATACTTTCCAAAAATCCCATTATTCAATAAAATATGAAGATTCGTCAACCTCACCCGCAAAGAAGACCAAGATTACACCACATTTGATTTAGTCGTAAATAGCCACTGTAATGACTTCGGAATATCCTCATTGACGACCGACAATTTTAAAATCCTGCTCATTAATCAAGGCTTAGTGTTGACCAAGGACGCTTAACACAGACGCAGGCATTAAACAGATTGGAAACGGAACCAAACATAGCTCTTCAACTTTTGGCTGAGGAATGCCAAAGAATAATCTCGGATAAGCAAGACTCCAAAAATATAGAGGAGACTGGTGTAACACACATTTAAAAAGTACGAAGTAACAACAAGTATTACTCTCCAAACTGTCAAGCGAAGGACAAACATTACTCCCAGGAAAAATCCCAAAACAACTCTGAGTTACCTCGTTACCTATGAAAAGGATATGGAGAACATCCCTGACAAAAGGATCATTCATACTGGTCCCGGAATGTGATCAATGCAGACATAATGGACACAAAGTCTCACATTGCAAAGCAAAAGGTCCCCGCGGGAGCTAGATAAAAATAACGAGGACTCAAGCGGAGGACGAAAATGTACGGAAGTACGTGACGTTAAAAATGAGACACAAGAATGTTTGACATCAACTAGATAGTGGTTCGTTGTAGATACTTGGTGCAACATCGGAAAATCGAAGATGATGAGAACCAACAAAGTGGCTCGTTCAATAACTAGAGAGAGAATAAGATTTGAAGGTGAGGTTACCTCTAACGTAAAATTGAAGGGAAAAATACAGAATATCAAGGTGTTTGTATTAAAAAACTACTAATAACCTTTTATAGACAAACCGGATCAAAAATTGAACCTTGAGACTCGCCTATTAACGATTGTTGGCAAAAAGTGAAACCTTACTGCCGAAGCTGAGAAACTAAAGAAAGTCTTGAAGAAGTCGTTCCCCAATGTTTTTTTGACAAACTAGGCCACTGAGCAAACATCAAGGCGGAGTTCAAGTTGCAAGACAATGTCACCCTAGTCTTCAAAAAGAAAAGCAGCATGGCGTTTGCCTCTATACAAAAGATTGACGTAGCACTAGACAGACTCGGCAAAGCATGAATTCTGACCGCCTTCAACTGCAGCGAGTGGACTGCGCCCACCATGTATGTAAAGAAAAAATTAAACGGTATCAGTCTGCGCAGACTTCTCGTCCTAGTTGAATGCTGCACTTAAGGATCATACTTACCCGCTACCCAACACCGAGTAAGTTTTTACGAAACTAAATTAGAGGGAAAATATTCTCCAAAATAGAACTGAGTGAAGCGTAACTCCAGATTTTCCTTGAAGAAGAAAGGATGATTTTTCATTAAATACCCGAACGATATTCTAACGAAATGCGAATCTATAGGGCAACATAGAAATTACGTTTTTATGTATTCAAAAACATAAATGAGTGCGGCTTCACAATTAAAGACACCAAATGTGTATTTTCCCACGACTTAATAGAATACCTACGCAGATAATAGATAGAAATGATAGATGCCCCGAAAGGCCCCTAGCAATAAGATATATGTCTGAGCCACATGACATAACACCAATGCAAATTTTCTAGTCTTAGCTAATAACTACCATGCATTTATTCCGAATATACACACCTTGTGCACACCATTAAATGAACTAATGACGAAGAAGAAGGAACCAACAAAACGTAAAGAAAGAAATGACCATCTGACTTGGCAAGTATTTTTATGCGTAAATAATATGTATTTATTCGTGGTTCTCCCAAAACAACTCATTTCATATTTTCTCACGCTGACTCTAACCAGTGCTTTCTTGCCCTCGTACTTACACGTCCATTTTGCCTGGTTCATAACTTGTTTTTCTTTCGACTACGTTGAACATTTCCCTCCTGTTTTCTCGCAACACATGCTCGCGCAGACTTCCTAATTTGCAAACATGTTTAAACGGCTGCTACTTTTATTCTCTTTGCTAGCCAGTCATTCCTCGTCTTCTGCTTATTCTCTCACACGTACCCATATGCATTCTGTTACAATGTTTGTTGACAGTGTAATTAGTAACCAATTATAATTCAATGAAAATTGTTCAATAACCTTCGATGTTTTATATTTAATCTGTTACTTATAACATGCTGATGATTTACCGATAAGATAGGTTACAACTGTGGCTGTTTCTATTAATGTTTCTATATCTTTTATAGATTCTCACACCAGGTCCTATTAATAATTGTCTAGTCGATTTTCTGCAAATGATTTCTGGAATCTGTCTGCATAATTTAATCTCTTCCTGCATAAATTCATTTTTAATATTCAACAAACAAATAAACTTCTTGTTATGTTGGTTTTTAATCTATATAGCATAACTGTTTATAGTGTTTTAGAAGTTCGTTAGTTAGAACAAACATATTAACTCGCGATTGCTTAATAGAAAACAAAAGTCCGATAATTTATTCCTATTCCAGCACCTTTTATGCGTGAATTAATATTAATTCCCGCAGTGAAAATCACCTTGTGGTGTTAGGCTGTATTAGAGCGTGAACTTTGGTCAAAATTGAACTGCTTGATTTTAATTAGATTTATTCGATCATCGATTTTAATATATATCGGGGGCATTTTAACACAGACCCTGTAATGAGAACATTCCCAGACTAATAATATACAATGGTTAGAAATCCATATATATATATATATATATATATATATATATATATATATATATATATATATATGCGGCTCCTTATATGGGGGTAGCAAATTGGTTAAAAAGGAAAATTATTCCCAACATGCATTTAGGTAAGCATGCACTTTCGTAAATAATTGAATTCATCCAAAACGTATCGCGAAAAGCTAAAAACATATATATATATATATATATATATATATATATATATATATATATATATATATATATATACACACACATATATATATATGTGTGTGTGTGTGTATATATGTATATATATATATAATTATAAAATTCTAATGATCTTGTAACGATGTATGTAACCCACTTTCCTGTTTACGACATCCGGTTGCGCATGACTTGCGCACTGAAATATTAACGTTATTATTTCGAAATTATTATTTAACATGGGAAGAGTGGAGTTTAAAATAACTTAAAAGTAATACAGAAATGAACGATGTAAAAAAACAAAAAAAGCAGACATATCAAAATTTGAATATAACTATAATAAGTATTTTGGTATCTGTTCAGTGCACATTTAGCTATAAGTATAGCCGACCACTTATAATTCAGTAACTGTAATTTTTTTTTTCAAAAATAATCAATTATAATAAATAGAACGGCCCATAGAAATCTATCCATATTCTTTTTTCATTTTAATATGCGGTCATTGTAATGTTTCTGTTATGTCAAAAAATACTATTTTCATTCCGTCACAAGTGTCACGCTCATACATAAATTCCATAGCTAATATAACATACTGACCCAACGGGCCACGGGTAGTCTAGTATATATATAATTATAAAACTCAAATGACGTTGTAACGATGTATGTAACTCATTTCCGGTTTACGACACCCGGTCCCGCATGCGCGCATGACCTGCACCCTGGAATGTTAACGTTATTATTTCGAAATTATTATTTAACATGGGTAGAGTGGGGTTTCAAATAACTTAAACGTAATATATAAATGAACGATGTAAATAAAAAAGCAGACTGTATTAACAATTGTTTATTTGGATAATTTAAACGCGAAAAAAAAAGAAAAAGTGGGACGCTGAAATATTAACCTTATTATTTCGAAATTACTATTTAACATGACAAGAGTGGGATTTAAAATAACTCAAAAATAATAACAGAAATGAACGATGTAAAAAAACAAAAAAAAAGCAGATATATCAAAATTTGAATTTAACTATAATAAGTATTATGATATCTGTTCAGCGCACATTTAGCTAGTAGTATGGCCAACCACATATAATTCAGTAACTGTAATATTTTGTTTTCAAAAATAATAAATTATAATAAACAGAACGACTCATAGAAATATATCCATATTCTTTTTTCATTTTAATATGCTTTCATAGAAATGTTTCTGTTATGTAAAAGAAAAAGATATTTTCTTTACGTCACAAGTGTAACGCTCATATATGAATTCCATAGCTAAAATAGCATACCGACCCAACAGGTCACGGGTAGTCTAGTCTAGTATATATATATATATATATATATATATATATATATATATATATATATATATATATATATATTGAGAGAGAGAGAGAGAGAGAGTGAGAGAGACGGGTAGTCTAGTATACATATACGTATATATACAAAGGGCTAATGAACTCTTTTTCTGGGTCAACGGCCAACTAGTACCGTGTATATTTGTGTGTGTGTGTATATGTGTATTGGGGTGAAGGCAACCTTTCTAGGAGAAGCAAATCTCTGATTTAAAAAACCATAAAGCGGAAGACCATTACCCGCATTAAGCTGGTCTGCAGTTTAATTTGTTGCTGGCTATCTTGCTCTTGCTTGTTGCTGGGTATCAACATTTTGAACCGAGAGAGAGACTTAGCTGTCGTACAAAGCTAAGACTCTGTAACATCATATTTGTATAGATACTCCCTCAGGCATTTGGGCTCATGGATTTTAAATGTCTGAGGGAGTGGCACTCGTCTGACAAGACGTTGCAATCATCAATCATCATATATATATATATATATATATATATATATACACTAGCAGGGAGCACCCGTCTTTCACCGGGATTGAAATAGGATCAGCAGCAAATGTTTTACGCTACAGTACTTTTATTGTCATCGTAATCGATTAAACTGCCAGTTTCTGAATAAAATCGATTGGTTGCCTGCTCTTGTTGGAGACCTGTTTTTAAGTCTCCCACAAGGAGTATTTACATGCCTTTCTCCCGTAAATTAAGAATACATTGTAGTCTACTTTACACTGATTATGTTGAATTTATAAAAATATATCTTAATAATGGCTTTACTTAATTTTTCAAATGCAAGCGTTAATATCAGAGATAAACATGATTTCGAACGCGCCCAACTCTTTTCTAAGAAGCGACTTCTGATTTTATGACAGTATTTTTATATAACTACTTCAATTAAAGTTAAACGCAAAAAAGTCAACTCTCCTGATTCAGCTGTGCTTAAAAAGAATGCGTTTCTAACTTATAAAAAAATCAACAGCTGATAGAGTTTTTCTGCTAAAACTTCTGAAATTTAATTGTGACATTATGGTCTATAAAAGTGTTTGGTTAAATATGAATTGACTAATTACAAAGTGCAGTAGTTCCTTCGATGTAGCACTTCTCTTGTTTGGACATCAGTCGCTTAATCCTCCTGGTTAAGTAAAGTTTGTTTTTTGTGTTCCATTCCAGAATTACACATTTTATCGATTAAAAACCAATTTCTATCGAACTGTACATTTTCCGAGAGGCTGATGATTATGAACTGTTTAAATACCATTGTTATTCGCATATTCAGAATTTTTTTTTTTTAAATTGTCAAGCAATTTAGTAAATTTGTATTAATCTATGTCCTTCATGAAATGATCGGTCTAATTTAGGTGACGGAGAAAATTTTTATACCAATATGTAGTATTCATTTATAAATTCTAGAATATAAATAAAGGTGCGATATTATTTGATTTAGTCTTGTTTTCACAGTACAGCCTATCTATGATCTTGCTTAAAATATTTTTATGTTCATTATTGATCCAAACAAAACCTTTTTACTTTTAAGTTTGATTTATTAAATAGTCAGATATAAACCGGTTTTAATATATTTCCCATAATCTTTATGCTTTATATTATTGCTGTATACTCCTAATTTCTATATTATTTATTGTTACGACGTTGAATAATAATTTGATCGTCGCATGTTTGACATTTATTTGATACCTATTTTGTAAATTTTCACTTATTCCCGTAAATCGCTTCCTTTATTTATCTATTTATGTACTTATATATTTAAGCATTGAGTCACCAGTCTTTGCTGAACGTCGCATGTCATCGCTATCATTTTATAAGTAATTTCATTTCGTGAGGGGGATAGTTATATCCGATCATCTTCTAAAAAAAAAACAAAAAAAAAACTTTGTTATTAACGCTACGAGTATTACACTTTTAAAACTCATTATTCCTCCTTTTATTTAGGCTTACTTATAGTGTCTGCTCTTTTGCAAGAACACTTCTTCCGGTTCTCGATAATTTTGCTCTATTATCCTTAAAACTAGTAACCCATCAGTCCGGTAATCTTTCTTGCCAGTAGTTCTCTTCCCGCGCGCCATAAGTAAGTCGACTTCTTCCCCTATTCAAATTAAGCTCTTAATCCCCGTATAAACAAATCGTATATATACAAAACTAAAACTTAAGAAAACAATAAAATAAAAATGTATATATAATTTTCTCTTTAACGATCATTTAGTCGCGTCCCCCGCAAATGCGAAAAACTGAATGAATATATTACTGAAAAAAAAAAAGACAGAAATCATCTACCAAATAATAACATGTTCACTTCCTTGCGAAAGAGCGGCGATTAGGCCACCACTGATGAGGATGATGACTACCGGTGATAAATATCAATAAACCACTTACAACATCAACAAGTAAGTTTCACCATCTCACTTTAGTCATCTCCGTCAAATGCCACGAACATTAACTCTGTCGACAATTTCATTTTCGTAGACTGCTTTGCCACAGATCCATTAGTTTAATAGCAGTAAAACCTGGAATTAATGTATAAAGTTTTTCTTTCTTGAAAAAAAAAACAAAAAAACAAATAAAACACTGTTCTGAACATAGTAATTTTAGAATTAAAATCCAAAACCTCACAACAGAACATTTATTTTAATAAATACTACTAACGTATTCTGAAATCTCTGAAATCTTATTTATAAAACGATTTCTATCAGGAATAATACTTTTGTGGCCTGTCCTAATATATATATAAATCTTTTAAAAAGTTTGGAAGGATGAATGGAGGTAAAATATTTTCTAGGGTTTTCCTTATAAGGAAAATGAACTCCATACTGTTAGTGTTTTTTTATTCAATACGTCTGACGAAAGCTGTTCTTGTTAAAATTTGCAAATGATATAAGGTTTGAACTTGTCTGAATAGTCTTGTAACGATTGTAACTAACGATGAAATACACTATTTGTTGCTATCAATTTATTTCTTGATGTCGTGAGTTTTTGTTAAAACAATATATGAATGCTAAATTATGAAATATGATAATTTTGTAGCTTACAGTTTAAATCATCTCACTTTGACTTAAAACTTATTGGTATATGAACGGCCCCCTAATTTTCAATTATATAAACCCAGTAAAATTCGGAATACTCTTAATAAGATTATATATATAAATATATATATATATATATATATATATATGTGTGTGTATATATATAATATTACAATATGTATCTTACATAATCGAGCTTTATCAAAGGCAACCGATCTACAACGAACGTGACATGTTTTAAGTCACTCTTTGTCACCCACATTTTTTTTTTAACATTCTTGGTTCCAAGGCTTTCAACTACAGATATTCTTTCAATTTTTTTTCATCGAATTATTGTCGATAAAACATTACACTTTCCCCAAAACAAAATCGGTATAATGTATCATTTTTACAATTGTTTAATGGTTTGTGATACTTACTTTTAGCTCTGTTAAAAATATTCATTTTTGTTTACATCATGACGGACGAATCCCCTACAAATCGCTTAGTCGTAAAAAATGGTCCTATGGAATAAAAAACAAACTAATTGACTAAATTACGTGATATTTTAATATTTCATTTCCATTCTGTATCTGATACGTACATCGTGCATAGTTTTTTTTTGTATTTTCTTTTCTTTTGTTTTCCTTCATAATTGCAATTCAGATCTTTCACAAATAAACAACAGTTTAGCAAACATTTTTTAAAAACTCATCCAATAACATGTTTTTTTTTCATTCTGTTCTTCTTTTTTAATGAATTATCGCCGATCTACAACTTAACTTTGCTGGTTTATTAAATATTTATTTTTATAATTACGACTGTTCCAGACTTATGGATGGTCTCGTGGGGGAACCGTAAGCCTGTAACCCAAAAGCTGTAACATAAATTTCAGTGAGTGTAATCCAAAGGCGTACTTTAAAAAATATTCTTTTCATTTTTATAATCGATTTATTATGGACAAGCTGCAAAGCCCTCATAAGAATAATCGGATAAATTTAATCATTTTACATTTTCAAGTGAGTGTTCTCACAACATGTCCATAGTAAAACCATTCCTTCATAATTTTCTTACTTTTTAAAAAAAATTTTGTAAACATCGGGGGGTCACGAATTTTCTTTTTCTCTAAGTTAAAATAGTCGAAGAATATCAGACTTTGTCATCGTACTCGCAGAATTAAGCAGTGTGACGTGTAGTTGTAAGGCAGACGAACATAGAACTATTCCATCGGATATGCCATTTCAATTTCTGTTTGCAATCACCATCAACAAAGCGAGGGTACACATTTCCAAATTGTGTGGATTACATCTACACACTAATTGCTCCTCACATGGACAATTATATATTGCGTTTATGGCAGTAGGAATACCAGATAATCTTTAAATCTGCACAGAAAAATGAATGTTCGAAAATATTGTGCATCACCAAGTTTTAGGAAATTAAGCACATGAAAACTTGCATTGTTTTTTTTTGTTTATCTCCGTTTAATCAATTGAGCCACATCAATGCGTAGCCAGGTGAAGTTAGTATACATACAGACATACACACATACGCACACACACATACACACACGCACACACATATATATATATTAATTTGTTTATTGCGGACTATTATTCTCATCTTTCTTAGTTGTTGTCTCACGACGTTTCAGCCAACTATTCCTCTGGCTTTCGTCAGGTATTAACCGCGACGGATAGGAACTTCGAATCCTCTAACTGCATTCTCAGCAATCACTGCCATCCGTAGTTGTTGTCATCTGACCACGTGTTTGCAAAGTAAGCGAAGGGCGATCAAGATTGATTTGTTTGATTTTATAAATCCACGTTTATTTATTATCTGACCTAAACGTGGATTTATATGATAAAAAAATCGAACCTTGATCGCCATTCGGGGGGGGGGGGCGGTGGCGCAGTTGATAGAAACGTTGATTCTCTACGGTTCCAGATGAGAATTGTCTGAAGATAGCGGTTTCAATCTTACCCAAACCCGGCCAGAGACTTACTTGGCAAAAACGTGGTGAGATGACAACTACGGATGGCAGTGATTGCAGTTAGAGGATTCGAAGTTTCTATCTGTCGCGGTTAATACCTGACGAAGGCCAGAATAGTTGGCTGAAACGTCGTGAAACAACAACTAATAAAGAGGAGAATAATAGTCCGCAATAAATAAATTAATATAAATAATACTTATCTCAATAATGAATTCCAAGTAAAATAATATATATATATATATATATATATATATATATATATATATATATATATATATATATATATATATATATATATATATATATATATAACGTGGAGCGTATTATTTATTTTTGGAAATACTAAGCAGGGGTAATATGTAGTGTTTACTGTTTATTTAAATTTTATTTACCTCTATAATCGCTAGAGGTTTGTGAAAAGGTCATATGTTGATTTAATAAATGTATTTCTTCGGAAAAACCTGGAATTGAACTTGTCACCTTCAGATTCTCAGTTCATGTCTTAGCCCATCTTATGTCATCCATTTCACACAGTTATCTAAGCAATACTGCATAGTTGATGCAACAAACATAGAAAAAATGAATGTTCTCCTAATGTTATGAACGAAAAGCTAAATATCTTTTCTATTATCTTCTTAATCGTTTCTTTTACTCGTCCGTGAAATTTTGGTAGATTTCATAATTTAGTCAAATGGTATCTGTACACCTGTGTGCAAAACCTCTCGTATGGCAGGCAAAATGATTTCCGTCATAATTACACAAGGTAATTGTTCTAATATACTGAATCATTCGTGCTCCGAAGCTCTAGATACCTCAGCACTCCCGGCACAGATGCCAGGATCAACCTCACACCTCCCATTTACTATAACCTTTAATCATAGCGTTCCACGTCAGAGTTTAGTGAGTATTTCCAGTTGCTCTGTATAAATGCTCAGTAGGCCAACAATATGTTCTTTTACTGTTTGATTCTTGCGTAATCTCAGTGTATAAAATGATAATTACTGACGGCTGAATGCAATAATTGTCACATGATTTATTAAATCAATACCCCCCGACAAATTAAGTTTTTCACCATTCTAATGTCAGATTTAGAAGATTTAAATAAAGATATGCAAGTTATTTAAAATCAGTTTGGTCATTTGACAGAATATCAAGCATATCGACGAAGCAGCAGTCTATCAACTCGAAGGTGAAAGTGATTCTGAACAAATCGATTGGCGGGTCCTACTATGCAGAGATACCTTGCGAAGAATCCCCCTGCGAAGAATGAGCACAGGTCACATTTGAGTGACCTGCAACAGGCACACGTCACATTGGGGTGCGTGACTGAGGATTGACTCGTATGTGACAAGGAGATCCCTATTAGGGATCACCGACCTTTCACACTGATATAATTACCAATTATGATTCCAACTCAAATATAATTGTAATAGCTCCTTTATCTGAAATATAAACAGCAACAACTTAAAGTGAGATAATTGTGCTTAAATAAAAATTGGACAATTGTTGTTTCAATCTCAAATGTTTACATTTCTAAATGTGGGATTATATATTATGTATTACAAAACCTACTGAACACACTGTAAAGAAATTGAAATCTGGGGAATATCAATTGAATATTACTTCATATCTGATAAACTTGAATTTTGAGTTCATCACACATCAATTTATCCACATTCCATGCAATCAAACTTAATATCAATAAGATTTCATACCGTTCTTATACTTAGCATCTACGGTCTAAAATTCATAATGACCGGTTAACTTATTCACCTTTAAACGAGAATATATAAACCGTTACACATACGCAGCGTTATGTAGCAACATCGGTTAACACTTGGATTTTTTACAGGAGTTTGGGAGGTGATAATGTGCGAGTAAACGACGGCCCGTAATTTTTTATTACGATGTTAAAAATCGCTATAAATATTAACTAAACATTAACTAGTACCGTACAGTATTTCTTTTACGGTCGCCTGATATAGATTTATTACTTTGAGTAGAGGTAAGGTTTTTCTCTAAAAGAGTCGCGTTTAAATTCTTAATAAAAAAACAGTGTATCGGATGAAATATAAACATCTTTGATTTCGTACGTAATTAGATTTTCCACACACACACACACACACACATTCACACACACACACACATACACACTTATACATACACCCACACACGATGGATTACCCACCATCGGATATTAAGCAACAATAAGATTTGGATTTTGTTTTTGAATATGCATCGCCAAATCAGGTGTGAGAAATTCGGATTTTTACAAACTTACAGATGCTATCCTAGAGGATGGGGCTTAAGCCTGTGAGTCCCGCTCTGTTATCTAAATTTCGGTTTTCTTAAACGACAGACGTGTTTTATTTTTTTTCATCTTTTTAAATCGATTTATTATCGATAAGCGACTACAAATTCATGAAAATAATAGGCTGAAATTATTAGTTTAATATTTGTAGTGGGTGCACACGTAATGTGTTCATAGCAAAACCAATATCCGATAGTTTTTACTTTTGTCTTTTATAAACATTCAAGGTTAAAAATTATTATCGTATTTCTCCTAGTTTAAATGGCCGCAGAGTATCAGACTTAGGTTGTCGTACTAGCAGAGTATAAGCAGTGCGACGTGTAGTTGTCAGTAAACGAGTGTAGAATGATTCTAACGGATATACCATTTCAGTTTAAGAGATTGCATTTCCTAATTCGATTTGTGTTTGCAATCACCGTTAACGAAGCTTAGTGACAATTTTTCTAATTGTGTGGATTACATCTACATACTGAATGCCCCTCGCAGGGGAAATTCTAGTTTGCGTGTCTTAAAGTCGACAACCCATGCAATCTCGAAATTTGAATTCGTACGCAACCATGTTTTCTGCACACACACACACACACACACACACATACGAAAATATCAGATATTAAACAAGATCAAGATTTGGATTTTGTTTTTGAAGATGTATCATCAAATACGATATAAGAAAAGTCAGTTTTTGTACCAATAATATTTATATTAATTAGCATTAATAATAATAGAAATAAGCATGGCAGTGTTATCTAAACATATGATATGAGCGCTCCACTGTTTATAATCGATTTATTTAAATGGCTACAGACAAGGTAAAAACCTAGCTAATGTAAAAATATACGACATATTAATTAAAAGTCCAAGACTTTTCAAGAAAAGTGTTAGTGGGTGCATTCAGACTCAAAGAACATCAATTATTCCCTCATTGCCAGAAACTTTAATAGTGAGTGGTATATTATATAAGAGAACAAATAGTTTAAGATTAAAAATATAATTGTCAACTCCTTTTCTGATTATTGTCTTATGCGTGACGGATATAAGTTTTTTTTTTTACATAGGCATCACCACATTATCAAGGCCAAGAGGCCACTCATAGATAAGGGTTAAAGAGTGTACAGTAGAAATTGGACATTGGATAATCATTAGTAATGAAAATTTGGTAAATTTGATAACTTATATGGAACGGCTCATCAAGAACTTATTTACGTTAGACTTGAAGACAACCATATTGTAGTCAGCCGGAAAGCAGGAAAACGGAAGACAATTCCACAGGCGTGCAGTTCAAAGAAAGAAGCTTTGTTCATGGAATCTACGATTAGGTTTAGGCACAGATAAAGAGTGGGGGGAATTATTGATAGTGTTTACAGCTAGACGAGTGTTTCTTGTGAAAGTTTGGCGAGGGGGGCCATAGATTGAAGCTCAGTCGAACACTTTCCATGAACATAACGATACATCAGAGACAAACTCGCAACATCTCTTCTGTGAGATAGAGGTTGCAAGGAGGAGAAAAGGACATCTCCTACGAGGCTACGAAGTCTATTTTGAACTCTATCAAGGCAGGGCAAGTCCTTTCTAGCAGCTCCTGCTCAGATGTGGCAACAGTATTCCATCCTTGGACGTACCTGGCTCTTATATAGATAGATAATAGAATCAGCAGTGAGATATTTACCGGATCGATAGAAAGATCCCAACATTTTTCCAGCGGCCTTGGCAACAGATTTGATGTACGTGGTCTATTTAAGATCAGGAGTAATGGTCAAGTACAGAAGCTTGTCAAAACTTGAGGCCTCCTGAAGACGAGAGCCATTCATTTCAATTGATGCCAGATGTGGATTAGAATGTTGATGATGTAAAGAGAGAAGCTTGGTTTTAGATGCATTAAAAGTAACCAGCCACTTCTTTTCCCCATTGTACTACGTGCTCAAGATCAGAGGAGAGAGAATTGGAGAGAACTTGGTCGTTTACTGTCTTAGATGTGCTACCATAAATGGTAGTGTCGTCAGCATAAATGTCTACAAATGATGTAAGGATGTGATTTGGAAGATCATTAATGTAGATCAGGAAAAGAGTTGGGCCCAGGATGGACCCCTGAGGGACACCGGCATTAATACTGTGAGCTTCTGATTTTTGCCCCTCAACTACTACTCTTATGAACCTATCAGAAAGAAATGATTTAATAATTGAGAAGACTTTTCCAGCTATACCATAGCTAGCGATCTTATGAAGTAAACCTTTATGCCATACCCTATCAAAGGCTTGAGATATGTCGAGAGATTTGCTAATCCTATGCGATATAAGTGTAAGCACATCTTCTGTAGATCTAGCAGAACGGAAACCATATTGAGTGTCACTAAGAAGGTTATTTTTGTTGAGATGGTTGATAACTTCTGTATTTAACAGAGATTCTAGCAACATACTCATGACGCACAGGAGACTTATTGGCCTGTACTGAGAGGGGGATGAGCGATCACCTGAATTCTTAAATACAGGGCATACTGATGAAATTTTCCAGGGAGATGGGAAACTATTCTCCTTAAGACAACGTTTAAACAGTTTTGTAAGTATGGGCGCTAGTTCAGGTTGAAGTTTTTTGAGTACTATAATTGGAATACCGTCAGTGCCAGTTGCTTTACTGGAATCAAGGTTTTTGATTAGCTTGGCAACATCACGTAGAGATATACGTATATCACATAGCGTGTTTTCTGATATAAGGAGGAAATATTGGGGGTTGGCGGTCTTGGTCGCAAAGGGTAGAATTAGCTGCAAAGTTCTTGACAAAGAGTTTGGCTTTGTCTGATGCTGACGAGATTACCTCAGGTCCATTGATAATAGTTGGGATGGAGCACACACTTCTGTTCAGGATTCTGTTTGCTATTTGCCAAAACTGGTGGGAACCAAGCCGCTGCTCAGCTACTTTGTGAACATTTCCAATCATTTTTGTGAGCATTTCAATGACCTTCGCCACAGCCTTTTTTCATAATTTCAATTGTCTAATTGTTGCAATATATTTGATAGATAATGGGGTATGGACCCGCATAGTCGGGAAATTTTATTTATAAACGATGCTGGTAGGAACTGACGAATCAAATTAATTTACGTTCTGCTACCAACCAATCAGAAAGCAGAACTGCTCCATAAAAATGAAACCTTTTCTGTAGCAACTTCGCATATATCTCCTTCGGGTCAACAGGAGAAGAATCATTTGCTCTGTGGCTTCCAACTCAAGAACTGTCTACTGAGAACCAGTCACCTCCAGGACTTGTGTAGAACAACTAAGTATCGGAAACTGTTCTGAAACTAAATATGGCTTACAACTCTAAACAGCCTCTAAGGTTTTTACTTGAGCTGGGAATATCCAAAAATCACAGCGCTCATGGTCTGGACTATCAGGAGGGTCAGAAACTGTTCTGATGTCAATGACAACGTCTTTTCTTCTGATCTTCTCTGAACCCCCTTGGGACACTTCAAACGGTATTGGTAATCTTGTAAAATAACATACAATACTTTACAAAAAAAATGTGAACATTTTTACCTGCCATTATTCTTTGCTACTTTTTCATATATGGGGCACCACTTATAAAAGCCCGGAGGCCACTCGAGGATAAGGGTTATTGAATGTACAGTAGGCAATGGAATAATATCGTATTAATCTTAATTAGTGGAAATTTGGTAAATCGGGTTACTTAAGGGGACCGTTCATCAAGAATTTTTTACGTTGGATTTCAAGACTAACAAATCGAAATCAGCTGGAAAAAGGCAAATGGAAGAGAGTTTCACAGGCGTACAGTTATAAGAAAAGCTTTGTTCATGGAATCTACGTTAAGTTTAAAGCACAGATAAAGAGTGAGGGGCATTATTCATGGTGATTTCTGCTAGACGAGTGTTTTTTCGTTAAATATTGTCGAGGAGGGCATAGATTGGAGCTCA
Organism: Euprymna scolopes; assembly: GCF_053919585.1. Lineage (NCBI taxonomy): Eukaryota > Metazoa > Mollusca > Cephalopoda > Sepiida > Sepiolidae > Euprymna > Euprymna scolopes. Next base: position 43,915,745 of record NC_136490.1, on the reverse strand, counting down.
GACAGCACTTGCCATGAAAATAACGATAAAGCAGAGACAGGCTCCGAAAATATCTTCCGTGTAAAAGCAGTTAAGGGAAGCGAAAATGGCAACCCCCACTAGACTACGAAGACTATTTTATACTCTTTTAAAGCAGAAAAATGTTTTCCAGCAGCTCCTGTACAAATGTGGTAACAGTACACCATTATTGGACGTACTTTATTTTTATATAGATAGAGAATTGCATTAGCAGTGAGATGTCTAATGAAGCGGTAGAATGATCCCACCATTTTTCCAGCGAACTTGGCAAGAGATTTTATGTACGTGTTTCACTTTAGATCAGGAGTAAAGTTAAAACCCAGAAACTTGTCACAACACGAAGACTCCTCAAGACGAGACTTATTCAATTGATGCCAGATGGGGATCAAACCGTTGATGGTAGAATATTGGTTTAATATGCATTAAAGGTAACCAGCCGCCTCTTTCCCGATTGTACAACGTGCTCAAGACCAGAGAAGGGAGAATCAGTCATTTACGGCCTTTGATGTGTTGCCATAGATGTTTTTGTTAACCCGTGTTTATCAAAAGAATACTTCAATAAAGATGTATGCAATGAATGTTTGGAACATGAGAAACATAATTAATTAAATCTCATAATCTTTACATAAACTAACATGGATATCCGTTACAGTCCACAGTTAAGCAATAATACTGGGGTTGTCCTTTGCTCCTGGTCTGAAATGGAACACGTACATCAAGTCTGTTGCCAAGGTCGCTGGGAAAATAGTGGGATCCTTCTACCGCCCCAGAAGATATCTCACTACTGATGCAATTCTCTATCTATATAAAAGCCAAGTACGTCCAAGGATGGAATATTGCTGCTATATCTGGGTAGGAGCTGCTAAAAACAGCCTATCATGCCTTGACAAAGTAAAAAAAGGACTTCGTGGCTTGGTGGGGGATGCCCTTTTCTCTACCCTGCAACCTCTCTCCCACAGAAGAGACGTTGTGAGCATATCCTTGTTTTATCATTGTTTCCATGGCGAGTGCTCGTCTGAGCTCCAATCTCTGGTCCCCCCTCACCAATCTATCACGAAAAACACCCGTCTAGCTGAATCCACTGTGAAAAATTTGCTCCACTCTTTATCTGTGCCTGAATGAAAACGTGGATTCCATGAACAAAGCTTCTTTCTTAGAACTGCGCGCCTGTGGAACTCTGTTCCGTCTGTCTGCTTCCCACCTGGCTACAACTTGGATGTCTTCAAGTCCAACGTTACCCAATTTCTAATGAACCGTCCTCTTAAGTAAACGCTTCATTAAATCTCCACACTAACGTACTGTACTTGCAATAACCCTTATCCTTGAGTGGAGTCCGGGCCTTGTTAAGTGGTGACCACCGTGTAATAAAAAATAATAATACGGATGAGTAACTCTTGAAAAAATCTGCCCCTGTGAAGTCAATTAAATGTTAATTATATTTATGTGGTAGTAAATCTTGTTGCTGTGAAAAGTTTACAATTCAAAACAAGAGATTGGGATTGAGGTGGGAAATAACTTTGCATTGGAATAACTCTAGAATAAAGGTAGAAGAGCGATGTTTCTTTGAGAAAGAATATTCCAACTAAATTGAGAAGTCTGTTTTTGAAACGTGAAATTGTAAGAAAAATTGATTAAACCGAAAATATGGAAGAAATGCTTAAACTTTTTGTTAGACATGAGTGCGCAGATTTTCCCACCAACTCGCAATTGCATCATTACGTAAGGAAAAATACTAAGTAAAATTCAGTTCCAAGTCACCCTATCTAGGCGGTTGTAGCTTCAATCATCGCAGATGATATTAAAGAATAGCGTTTCGAATTACTTAAGGATCACTGTCTTGGTTGACGCAACGAGAACATATAGATTCTCATTGATTAAATAAGGCGTTTGTATCAGAATTCCGTACAAATTCTAGATTTTGGCAGAATGATGCCCGAGTTCGACGAGATATATCTAACGGTATAAGCTTACATCGACCGGAAACGCGTGAGATAAAAGCTAAAGATAATAGCCGTTGTCTCACTAATACATATAATGCAAAGGATAAAGTCTCATTAAAAAAATTCATAAACATATGATGATAAGAGTACGACAAATTCAGCGTTATATCGACTTATAATAAATCATTACCTCGAATAGATATCGTGTTGTTTTATAGACACATGATGGAATAGTACAAGCAAAATATATGGTAGTTTTATTGTTTTGAAAAATATTACTTCCAGATTGCAATTCCATGGTTAATAAGGATGCGATAATTATGATTCATCGGCACATAATATTAAAAAAAAATAGTTTACAATAACAGCAATTATTATTATTGTTATTATTATTTTATTATTATTATTATTATTATTTTGTTCGGTGCTGATAAAAATACCACGTATTGATATCGTAATATATGAAAATGAAGACAACAATCTTAGCAATTGCTGAGTAAGCGTATAATGCTGATTGCAAGCATATGGGCAATTGATACGATAATAGAAATAATTAATAGCTGAATTTCAGATAATGTTTATGGAAAGCGATGTAACCTTGAACTTTACCAAGTCGCAATTCAATTGTGAAGGCAATTTAAAGCAAAAAGTGTTTTCGAATCGCACCAAATCGTTTCCTATATGAATAGAGAAATGAAGGTGACAGTAATTTGACCAAAACGAATCATCAAATCCTCGATTGGTGCTACTTGACCAGACAATTCATTATCCAATTTCGCATGCCCCCCCATCCCCAATTCCAACCCGATTAACATTTACGCAGGAGCTTCCGATTGTTCCCCGGGCCAAATCTCTATTATCTTTAGACACAATTAGGTTGGATCGACAATATTTTATTGTGGTTCATGACTTTTATATCTTATCACAACAATTCTATCGTATCCGTGATCCTTTCATTAAATGAATATCAATATTGCCCAAATATATTGAGCAAGCGACAATGCTTTTTTTTTCTGAAAGCATGTACCCCGTCTTATTTTCTCGTAGTAATAAAACACTATTAATATATAAATAGCAAATATTACTACAATATTAGCCGCGCCAGGACGTAGACATTTCCCGGTTTATATTTGGGGGCAAGTTTAATCCTATGGGGGAGATGCACCCTCAGTCCTCATAAAAATGTATCCAGGAGAAGGAAGACTGTCATGAGAGTGATCCGAAGTAATTCGCACACTAAGAATTGAATCTTAAACATTCAGGAGAATATCATTTTACAATTGTTTGTGTTTTTTCAAGTGCTTCAACTATTGTGCCACGCGTCTCTATGAACAGTTCTAATACTAAAATCCGTACTAGAACTGTCGCCAAGAACCTCTGGCGCAGTGGGCAGATTATTTAGTAAAAATTCCATTGTAATAATTACAATTTTTCTGAAGGTGTTAGGTTCAATACTATGTGTGGGTTACCCAAAAATACAATTGCGAATTACTTAGTTCTTTTATTCAGTCATGACTCATGACACCTGAAGATACAACGATTAAACAATCAGTGCCGTTTGAAAGTCCAGGTTGGTTCTTGAGTACTACAGAAAGATGCCAGAGTTTGACAAAATACATCTAAAGAAGCTATGAGGTTACATAGATGAGCAACAATGACAATAACACTCAACATAAAACCATTTGCCTGATGTATCAAAATAATACGAAATATTAATCTATAATATTCACATTCTGCGAGTAAATTCCATCGTTGCAATTCACTAACACTGGCCTACGTTTTTTTTATTTTCCTTCAAAGGTCGAAGGTTTTTCCAATTGATTTGTAGGTTTTTGGTGCGCTGAATCCAAAAATGACACCTCTTTTCTTGGATCAGGTCTATTTTTTGAGATATGAGAAATATGACTTTTGCGCCTTACATATTACTAAGTATAATGCGAACAAGGTTGCAGGTATCGCCTATTCTTATTTTTTGCATAGGTATTATACTGTAGATTTAATGATGTTTTTGTTTACTTTCAGGAAATTGAAACCGAAACTGAAACTGAAACTGCATTGACTACATTGAAACTGCATTGACAACACTGAAACTGAAAATAGTTAGAAGAATGTGATCTCCAATCAATGTGACTGATCTTATAAGAATCTGTGCTTTTTGTGTTTCTATTTCGAACACGTATCTTAGAGTAACAGAAAACAAATGCACAACACACCCTGACAAGTTCTGCTACATATGATGGTAATTTAATTATTCCTTATCCACTAGCAAATATTTCTGATTTTGCGAAGAAGGTATATCATGCTTACTTCGGAGTTAAGCTTTCGGACAGGATTAGCCATCGTACCCCATGTTTGCTGAAAAACATGTGTGATTGGATAAATAAAAAGGAAGAGTATGAAATTCGCTGTTCATATGGTTTGGGAAGAGGGTAAAGATCATATGCCAGGCTACTATTTCTACATGACTAATCTTAAAGAAGTCAACCGCAAGAATAAACATTGCATTCAGTATCCTAATGTTCCGTCTGTCATAAGACCAGTCCATCATGGTCTAGGCCTGACCGTTTCCGAGCCAAATGTTGCAATGGAATCTACCTCTGAATCAGAGTCTTATGACATAGTAGACAAGGCAGAGGATGGAGAATACATGCCAGAAGAAAATGACCGGCTAGTGCCTCTAACACAAACAGATCTCAATAACTTTGCACGGGATCTAAACCTATCAAAGGAATCAACACAGCTTCTGGGTTCTCCTCTCCGTGAGAAGAATTTGCTATCACGTAAGACAACATTCTGTTGGTGCCGAGAGAAGGAAAGAGAATTTAGAGAGTTATTCACAACCCAGAAGCACTCGTCATTATTTTACTGCAACAAAATTGCTGGTTTAATTCAATTAATGAGGCGGGACTATGTTGCTACTGAATGAAGACTAATCGTCGACTTTTCCAGCAGTCCTCCTTCACAGCGGAAATAAATACTCTTCAGTTCCAATCCTATTCGGTGCAAATGAAATAAACTCACGACAGCATAGATAAGCCACTCTCTGCTCTGAACTACAATGACCATGGTTAGTTGGTCTGTGGAGATCTTAAGGTAGTTGGATTGGTTTTTGGACTACAGGGTGGGTAAACAAAGTACCCATGCTTTTTGTGTTTGTTGGATAGTCGGGCTGATGATCAACATTTTCCCAGACAAGAAATGCACTAACGGGAAAGTTTGGAACCTGTTTAACACACTGTTCAAGCTCGTTCTTATCTGGAACCAAACTCGCACATTTACATATCAAACTGGGACTGATGAACGACTTTGTGAAAGCAATGGACAAGGGCGGCATTGGATTTACTTTTCTTCAGCAGAAATTTCCTCAAATCAGTCTGGAAAAGCTTATGGCTGGCATCATTTATGCACCTCAGATAAGAGAACTTATGAAGGACTCAATGTTTGACAATATAGAAAAATGTAGTAAAATGTGAGTTAGTTATTCATTTTTGCATAGGAAAAATATTAGAAAGATAACGAAAATAAAAATATATGGTTTCGCTATCTCCGATTAGGCCATATTGTGTTAGTCCCTTTTGTGCACTTGTATAACATACTACTTTGTTTTATTTCGTTATGTCTTAATTTAAAAGTGTCGAATAAAATTACAGAATGCACTGTAGCATAAACGCTTGGATTTTTATTTTCTTCTGATGCAGTAATTCAGTCTCTCCTTCAAAAATCCCTCTAATTTATAGGCTCGTATACCTGACATCAACACTAAGCAGGAAATGAAACAAAATTCATGAAAGCTGTTATTAGGTTTGCTGGGGGAAAATCAGATAATTATACCGTTCTGAAAAGTATTTCATTCTGACGGAATCATTTACTTCCAAGGTGGCATATATGGGGACGTGCTCCTGGAAACCCACGTTTTTGCTATGTCAGAATATAGAACCGGCTTTGGAATCTTGTGCATGATAATATCTTATCTTTGGTCATCGCGGGAAAAATGAAACAGGAATTCATCTACCTTAAGAAGCAGCAACGCTTTCTTTTTATATTCCACACTCTGTGCCACATATCAAAGATAACTGTTGTTGATACTCAGCTTTATACACGATATGAAGTCTTTCGAAGAATATAAATAATTCGAGCAGTATCGACGCTTGTGGTGTGTGTGTATGTATCCCGCCGTACATAATCCTGGCGCTAAGTACTACAACTCTAGTTATCTATGTATTTTGTCTTGTTATAAGAACGCCTTTTTTTCTAAACGATGCCTGTCTTCGAGTCTTCCTTACTGATGTTTTCGAGCCACAATACTAACTTGCATGAATAAAGTTGTTTTCCTAGTGCATTCAATCATCTGAGCAAAATGATACATATATACACACCTACTCGCAAAAAAAATTAAAGATGGCTGATAAATTATAATCAACTAGCACAACTATCCAATGTCGACCAGTCTGAATTTTCATAGATTGCAGAAAAAAATAAACTAAATATGAGTTCACTTATTTACTGCTCATTGGGAAACTCATATTTCGTAGTGTTTCTATTATGTCAGTTATTTGGATGAAACTAGCTAATGATATACATCATGGCCATCTTCAGCTGCGTTCTCAATCATTTAAAAATTCAAATATCTCAGTGTTATATCTTTTGACATTTAAAAAAATAATAACAGAATCGATACTGTATATTACAAATCAGAACAAAGATTCTTATAGTTGATTATCTGCTAGGATTCTTTTTAAGCCTTTCCTTTTGTCTATTTTCCTAGAACAAATGTTATCTAGTTATAAGCACGACCGTATACAACGTTGTCCGGTGGAAATATACCACAAAGCCAGAACGTATTCGGTAGCCTAACCCCTGAAAACCAATAAAACTACGAATGTCAACACTAAAATACTGGCGGCCGTATCCACAATTGATGTGTCGACCTTCATTGAACTGCACTGAACTGCACTGAACTAAAATCGTCTACCGTGAACAGCCGTTGTTGATATTGCCATCCATTAGATGCGTTATTGGAACTGGCATCCATTAGACGTCGTTGTTAGCACTGGCATCCATTAGATGTTGTTGTTGGCACTGCCATCCACTAGATGCCAGGTAGTATCTGTGGCGGGCACTGATCGTCACTTGTTGTAAGTGGTGTTTGGAGGAATTTACTTTCATTTACTTGCGTTTACTCGTGGATAATGACAAGCATTATGCTTTTTATTCGTGATTCCGGGGGTTTACTGTCAGACCTGACCGGTATCGGTTTTGATTGGACTGCACCAGAACGAATTTTTTCTCACTTAAATGGCGAGCTCTTTAAGTCATTGACAATTTGCAGCAGTTATTTGCGTTAATCATTGTCGATCACGATTGATTATGACCATTCTCTTACGACATTGATTAACAGTGATTTTCAGATGGTTATTGTAACTTCTTGACAGGAGTTGAAACTGGTTGAAACTGGCAGGTAAATCACCGGTCTTCAATTTTCGGACACTAATCGAATGACGAGAACGATTATCCATGGATGTCATTGCTCTTTTAAGTCGCCTACTGTGACCGCAGGTCACTGGCGGTTACAGGCGACCTTTGATAAGTAAAGCGCACACCCCGTTTCGTACAAGCTGATGAAGGTAGCCACTGACAGTCATTAGCGATCATTGACCGACGCTGGCATGTATTTTCCTTAGAGTTTGAGCATGAAAAGAAGGAATACAGAAAGCACCTTCTTCTTCGTTCTATGTAATCCTGGGTTGCTGCATCGCCGATGACAGCTACTATGTCCTCTTGTATAGAATAGGTTGAAATATTGCAGTGTGCAAACGAAATATCGTTTCAAAGTAATTATCCATCTGTTCTTAATAAAAATTATAGACGAAGAATGGGAAAAGTTGAAGTATTTACATTTTGTGTTTATGTACAGAATAATTTAAAATCGCCCAGTGTATAAATAGATGTTTTCTTTTATCCGCATATTATAAAATTATGAATTTATATATGACACAAAAGTCGAATTAAAAGTCTGCAAAGTTAGAATGTTTTTAGATTAAAATACGTTTAAAATAAAATTATACGTTTTAGGTGAGAACCTGAGAAGTTTTTTTTCTTGCTTATTTAAGTTTATGTGAAATAAAGTCGATTTTGTCAGATTCAAAGTATCCGAGTGTTGTTGTTTGATCACGCAATTTTGATTAAGTCATGACCGATGTTATTAGCCGTTCGACATTCCTTTAATCCGATAGTCCATTAATGTGATGAACGTACGAGATCAGTCAATCAAATAGTATGGAAATGGTGGATGGAGCAGTTTCCTTCCAGTTTGGTCAACAAAATAAATATCTACAAATGTATCGGAAGAAAAAATAACCACAGACAATGCTGAAAATATGATTCATTCAGAGAAGTTTCCATATACACTGAGGAGATAAAAAGGAGAAACTAATTTGTCAGTAAATGTTGTGCTACCACCGTTAAATATGATTTATTTTGGAATGTAACTGTCCTAGAAATATCTATTATCATTTCTGATAATCGACTGGTAATATGCACAAAACTTCATCAGGTATTGACTGCCCATGTTGATTTTGTATATTGTATCTGCGTTTTCCTATACATAGTATTTTTTGTCCCTTTTTACCCAGACAGGAATAAATATCTTCGTTATATTATATATAGCAATATATTCTTTTTACGTTTATAACTTTTTGGCATATGAATTGATTATTTGGATTTTTTTAGATACTCCAGACTATTGTTCTTATATTTATTGTTACTTCACAACATTATGATAGATGTAAACTCCGAATTCCTTTGAGTGTATATTGTCGAACTCGGGAATCTTTCTGTCGTACTCGGGAATCTGCGCAAAATTTTTTACCGGAAAACTTTATTTAAGTCACGAATGTATAGGCTATCGTTTCGTTCGGACATGACTAGGTATAAGTCCTAAGTAGGTCACAATTCTTCTCTGAGTATGATTCGCATTGAGGATTGAAACATTAACTTCCAGGAGATTGTAACTATGTAACATATAACCGAAACTTACCAAGTAATTTATCCACTACGCTACGGAACCTTGAATTAAAAGTGATATGAAAATGTATTACCCTAATATCTTTTACGGACTTTGTACACATCTAGATAATTTCGCTGTACCGTAAATGGATAACAGGAATCTATTGCCGATAATATAATGTATAATATTGTAAATTTCAAATGGTAAGATTCACACTAGCGTGTCTGCTTTTCAGGCAATCTATTTGTGCGTACGCTTTTTGGATGATTAATAAATTTATTAATATAAATAATTAAGATTTTTATCTGTATAAAGAAAACTGTTAATTATATTCATCCAGACGGTAAATATGTTTGCTAATATATGACGAATACAGGTCAGCCGTATTAAAAGTGTTGTTATCGAGTACGTTTTGAATATTTGTGTGTGAAATGTGTAGCAATTAACACAGCAATGTCTTTTAGATCGGAGATTCATAAAAAGATTATATAAAAATGTTATATAAAGGGTTTAAAAAGAAAAGAGGATTTTTTTTCTGTATTTATTTTATTTTAGTATTTTTTTTCAACTCGGAACTTCATTTTGAATGGAACTGTTTTGCACCATAATACAATATTACCCCCCCCCGACTCTCACCCCAACCTGCTGCTACCGCGTGCTCCCCTCCTGTTCACTTGTACCGTTTTTAAGAGCTGATTAAGAAGCTTTGGTCGATAATTATTGGCAATTAATTCACAACAGTCATGCATTTAATTCTTTATTTCTTCCCATTTCTTTTGCTATAATCGAGAATTAGCAATCACTTTTCGCAGCAAACAACGGTTGAAAGAAACAAGAATAAAAGGAAGAAAAGAACCAGCTTTGCTAGAACGGCGCGTGCGGAAGTCACTACAAAAGAAATGTCTTCGATAGTTTTACATGAATTCGACAGATTTCCATTGACGATTTCAAAAACTTTAAAAATAAATTTGATTAAAAATAAATACTTTAAACAAATAAATGGACTCCGAAATATCGTCTTTCTTTTAGACATTCTTTTTTTTCCATCAGCTTATTTCAATATAAATCTTTTTTTTATACGTTATCCATAGTTGTATTTTCCATGAAATATCTTCTTTTTCTATGACTGCATTAAAAATTGTAGTCAATTGTAAAAAGAAAGTATTTTAAAAATCACTTTAAAATGAAATTAAATGTATATTTTTTCTGATTTTATATTCTATATAAAAAAGGCATTTTTAAAAAGTCATAAATTAACCTAATCAAAACTACTACGACTACTACTGCTAATAATAATAATAATAATAATAATAATAATAATAATAATAATAATAGAAATAATGTAAATATTGGTAATAGATATAATGACATGAGTGACAACCATAATTATAAAAAACAACGTTGACAATAGAAATAAAATGTTATTATCAATATAATAATAACCTTAGCAATATAAACAATATTATACGTACAACTACTTAAACTAATAATAATAGCGAAATCATAATTATGTTATGAATAATTATAATATAAATATGTACAGTAGCAATAACAATCATTATAGCAATAACAACAATTATATTAACAATAAGAGTACACCGACAATAATAAAAAAACTAATCATATTATCAATAATAAAAAATACTACTACAAATATTGTTACCAATAAAACTACTACAGTTATTAATAATTACATAAAATAATAATTAGTATGTAAATTCTTTTAATATAAATACTAACTATGGTATTAGCAATAAATATAACAATAACATCGACAATAATAACAAAATAACAATAATTACAACAATATCCAGAAAATTAATAATCATCGCATTACAATTAATACGATTCACGAGGGGCGTGCAATAAGTAATGCCCCTGACCCATAGCAGTAGAGCAACGAAACTTGGCACAGTTATTAGTCTTTGTCTACCTAGGAACCACCCGGAGTTATGCATTTCTCCATCGTTTGATGCAGCTCTGGATACCGTTTCTGTAGAAAACCCAAAGTTGGTCCTCCAACCACGACGTGACTTCAGAAATCAAGGCTGCATCATCTGGGAAATGCTTTCCTTTCAAAAACAACTTCATGGCTGGGAAGCGGTGAAAGTCAGAGGGTGCATTCTGATCTGGCGACATGCGAGTTGTGGACCGGAGCGTTGTCCTGCAAGAGGAGGGCACCGTTACTGATCTTGCCCCGCCTCTTAATTTTGATAGCTTACCTTAATTTCCTCAAAAGTGAAGCATACTACGCTCCTGTAATCGGGGTGTCCTTTGCCATGAAATCTGTTATCACTACTCCGTCCTGGTCCCAGAAGACTGTGAGCATAACCTTGCCAGCGGAGGGCTGCACCCTTGTCTTCTTTGGAGGTGGTGAGTCCAAGTGCTTCCACTGCATTGACTGGGCTTTGGTCTCTGGATCATAGTGATTAACTCAGGTTTCATCCTGTGTAATCAGTCTTTTGAAAAACTTTGACTCATCTTCTTGGCACATCTCCAAATTCATCCTTGAGCAATCGACGTGTTCTCGCTTCTGGACTGGTGTGAGCAACCTGGGAATCCATCTGGCAGACACCTTATGCATATGCAAATGGTCATGAATGATAGTTTCCACAGACCCTGTACTAATCTTGACGTCTTGGGCTATTTGGCGAATAGTAATGCGCCGATCTTCCAAAATGGCAGTCTCAACTTGACAGACAGATACCTCATCAATGGCAGAAAGGGACGACCAGGTCTGGGAGCTGTTTCCACAGACGTCTTGCCATCTCTGAATTCACGATGCCAGCGTTTTACAAGGCCATATGATGGGGCATTATCACCATCAGTTTCTTTCATTTCATCAAGAGCCTCATGTGGTGTGCGTCGTTTCAAATACAAAAACCGGATCACTGCTCGACATTCATCAGGCTGCATTTCACACCTGACGGAGTTCAAACACCTGTAAAACAGAAAGCACAATTAGTTCAGACCTGTAACTTGCCACATAACCCGTAGAGATAGAAAATCATTGCACATGCAAAATCGCAGCTGGATCAGAAACGAGAAGTGGGTCAGAGGCATTACTTATTGTACGTCCCTCGTACAATAATAATAATAATAATAATAATAATAATAATAATAATAATAATAATAATAATAATAATAATACTTCAAGGAGGTTTGAAATACCGCGGGGGGGGAGCACTGATCAGACCTCCGCTTGACAAGTGTGAAGAGAACTGGGACCTTGGGGAGGCTTATTGGCACTCAAATTCCAGTGGAGACCAATGATCGCTGCTAGCGAGAGATCGATGGCGGGCGGCTATTGCGATATTACTAATTCATTAGAAAATATTATCAGAAGAGATGTAGATTACTGGAAAACTGGGGAAACTAGTTTTCACTCAGCTTCCAAAGAACACCAGAGACTGTTTTTAAAGAGAGGTCCTTTATGACCTGCGTGAAAGCTCTTTCTGAGTCAATAATAATAACAATAATAATAATAATAATAATAATAATAATAATAATTATTATTATTGTTATTATTATTATCATAATATTTAATAAAAATAATACTTATATTAATAACAATAATAATAATTGTAATAATGATATTTATAATAATAATAATAATAGTAATTAGAATATTTTAATAATAATAATATTTATATTAATAACAATAATAATAGTAATAATAATTTTTTATGATAATAATAAAAATAATACTAATAATAGTAATTATAATATTGTAATAATAATAATATGTATATTAATAACAATAATAATAGTAATAATGATATTTATAATAATAATAATAATAATAATAATAATAATAATAATAATAATGATAAATGATAAAAATAAGTAAAATTAATATTACAAAAGTAAGAAAGATATATACGCTATGGATAAAATAATAACATCTTTCTCAGAATAATCTTACTTCAATTTCGATTTATTACACTATTTAAATAACGATGTTTACATTAACGCTGAGTCAACATATGCATAACATAAAATTCCGGGTTATATTTTCATGTTTAATTTTAAAATAAAAAAGAATAAACAGTGATAAAACCAAAACATTGTTTCTTTGAATATAAAATATGTTCTTAAACGGCAAGCAGTTATAAATTGAAATAATTTCGCCGACCGTTTCTAATTCCTAAATGGGTTCCCATAACAATTACCTTTCTGAATGTAATGTTAAACATTCAAAAATAAATTCGAGGGTAGTGATGTATTCTTTTTGCTTCTGACTGTTAAATGGTTATTGATCCGTCCTGCTATTAAGGTTTGTTATTTCGAATTTGATATGCGAAGATTAGCAGAAATTTGTTATTCCCAAAGTGGGGGAAATAGTCAAAGAGGTTGTTTTCGCGAGATAAATGTGGCAATTACATGGGAAATTAATCCACATCTTGTTTAGATTTAACGTAATATCCTGACCTTGCCATTTTTTTTAATTCTTTGTATATGCCGGGGGAGAAGCATTACGAATGACTGCTTCCAGTGTAAATGGGCTGCCACCATTTACATCTTTATAAATGACGATACTCAGGCTTATCTATGTAATACAAAATAACGTACGTGCGACGGATTCGTTGCAATACTTTGCTGTTCAAATTACTTTTTATGAGCAAATAAGGAAAGACTTAATATTCATTTTTGATAATTCTGTTGAAAGCAAAAATACGCAATCATGGAAAGCTACATTTTATGAACAGATATAGCTTTAATCCTAATAATATCTTACTAAACAAGTGGAAATCTCACGGTAGATGAAAATGTATGAAACACATGAATAAAATGAATAAAAAAAATAAGATAAAGAAATAACAACGAATATAAACAAATTTGAGTAAAATGTTTTAACCTTTGTGACGCTTTAAAATAATTAATTTTAAAAATTACATGTTTTTTAATGAAAATTCAACACAAAACGTTGATTTTTTTTCTGATTTTTTAAAATATAAAACAAATAATTACAAAAAGCTTATAGTCCCATCTTTACATGCCTTTTAAATTTATTTTACATGTGAGTCACCACTTATCAAGGCCCAGAAGCCATTCTGGAATAAGGGTTATTGCGTGTACCGTAATCAATGGGATAGTGTTGTAGTATTCGTTAATATTGGAGGTTTGATAAAGTGTCATTACTTAAGGGGGCGGTTCTTCAGGAATTTGTTTTTGTTGGACTTGAAGACATCCAAGTTGAAGTCAGGTGGGTAACATGCAAGCAGTAGAGAGTGCCACAGGCGTGCAGTTCTAAGAAAGAAGCTTTATTCAAGGATCCTACGGTTTGATTTAGGCACAGATAAGGAGTGGGGAAAATTATGGACAATGGTTTCAGCTAGACGGGTGTTTATCGTGAAAGATTGGCGAGGAAGGACGAGATATTGGAGCTAAGACGAGCACTTGCCATGGAAATAACGATGAAATGAAGATAGGCTCGCAACGTCTCTTCTGTGAGAGAAAGGTTTTATTTAAAAATATAATAGCAAATTTTGTTTTGGTTTTTAAAGTTTTTGGGAAGGGAAATAATTTTAATGAATATTAACTGATAAAGAGCGAGTATCAAAAGCAGGCAAGTCGCCTCTCATTAGTTACTGTTTGCGATGATGATGTAATTTAAAATGTTTTTTGTAACACCGGATGTCGTACAAGTAGACTAATATTCAGATCATAATTATAAAAACGATAGGAAAATGTTTCTTTCATTTTTATTATAGATAGAGAAATATTGCTTCTGAAGAGAGAGCAAAAGAAAGAGGATGAGAGAGAGAGTAAGAGAGAGAGAGAGAGTAAGAGAGAGAGAAAGAGAGAGAAATAGGCATACAGAAAACATGGTCGGTTTTACTTATCGACTAGACTTTTCTTTTTTACGATTATTTTATTTATTCGTACTATATTGTTTCCCTGATAATTTTTTATGTTTTTTTTTCTTTCTATTAAAATTGGTTATATCGAATTTGATATGCGAAGATTAGGCCAAATTTGTTATTTTAAAGATGAAGAAAAATACACAAGTAGGTTGTTTTAGCGAGATAAATGTAGCAATTTATGAAAAATTAATTCACAACTTGTTTTGATGTAACGTAATATTCTGACCTCGCCATTTTCTTAGACTCTCTGAGTGTATCGGGCGACAAAATTACGAATAACTGCTTCCAATGCAAACAGTCTATTCTAATCCCCACATGTCTTTATAATTGGCGTAAAACCGTTAAATCTGTAGAATAAAATCGAAGAGACACGCATTCGGCTTGCTTCAATATGTTTTAATAAAATTACCTTTGATAAAAAAAATAAGGAAAGGCTAATATTAGCGTTTAATGATTATATCAGCAGTTAAATATACGCATTCTAATGGGGATTTTGCCTCAGTCTGTCTGAAGCCAAAGCTCTGATTTTACTTCTATGCATTGCACGAGGGTTTAATGTTTAATTTATCAGGTTGACAAGAAAGTTCTTGTCGTTTTTCCTTTAAAATTCAGATAAACATCTCGGCCCATAAACAATATATATTTATCATATCAAACACCTTCAAAATAAACACACGTGTCTCAACGGAAAACAAGTTCATTTATGACAGTAATGTAATAATCTTCCGATCTGGTGGCGATGAAGTCGCTTAAGGGTTTTTGATATTGTTTAGGTTTCTGAAGCATTTCTCGCACAGTAAAATGTCGAGATGCTTAAAAAAGTGGCAGTCATTGTCATTGCCCAGCTTTACTGTATTATCGTAGAGAACACTTACTCTAAATCCAGACTATATGAATATTACGGTAGATTTGCTCGAGTTTCGTAACCCAATTCGTTAAACTTTTTTTGGGTTCAACTTCTGTAGGGCATTTTCTAATAACTAATGTTAGGTGTTGTCGAAGTTTATTTTCATTTTTTTTTGTCACTCAGCATCTGGAGAACCTAATAGGGTGTTTTCAAGAAGAGTTCCCTTATGACCAGAGTGAAAGCTCCTTGTAAGGCAATAATAATAATAATAATAATAATAATAATAATAATAATAATAATAATAATACTTGTTGCATACTGTCTTATTAAGTGTTTTTGTTAGTAAGAGAGTATTTGTAAGAGAGTCTTAGAGGTTTGTGTACAGATATATGTACGTCGTTAGAAAATCCGTGAATTAACACTATTATATATTTATTTTACTCATTTGTTTGAATATATTATATATAATGCTATATTGTAATTTATTCATATTTTTAAATTGTAATAATCATTAGAATTAATGATAATAAAAATTATGGTTATTAAATATATAAAGAGAAAAGGATTAAGGATCTATCTCAACAAAACGGCACGCACACCATGCTTATATACCTTAATAAATGAACATAGCACTCACATGTTTGCTAGCTAGATAATCGGAATACAATGACCCAACGGGTTGATATGCCGTAAGGTCCAACAACAGAAACACAAAAATAAACGGCATCGGCCAGGGAAAAGTATGTTTTAAGCAGAACGCAACAAATGAAATGGATTTAAACTAAGAGTGATTGGAATCGATGAAATAAACACATTTTTCGATCCAATATGTCCAATACTTTCGTTTTATTCAGATTTTCAGCTTACTATTTTCTCCTGTATTTATTTGCCCCTATATATAAGACGCTGTCATTGTCTTACATACTTTTATGAAAATAGTTATTTTATTTTTATATGATCACCATAGCTGCTTCAAACCTTAGAATGTTTAATTAGAATGCTGCAAGACATTAAATATACACCGCTTTGTTATATATATATATATATATATATATATATATATATATATATATATATATATATATACTTGTTTATTATTATATAAACATGCTCACATCCCGCTGCTACAAGTAGCCACTTGTTTCAATCAAACAACAGATATCATCAGGCAGCGACTTGACTATTCAAAAGTTCAATGAATAATGATTTTTTATTATATTTACTATTATAAATAAAAATTCACTATTTATTCATTGAACTTTTGAATAGTCAAGTCGCTGCCTGATGATATCTGTTGTTTGATTGAAACAAGTGGCTATTTGTAGCAGCGGGATGTGAGCATGTTTATATAATAATAAACAAGTATTTTAGCTCTTTTTATTGAGCACTATCTAACAACCTCGTTGAATTCATTAGTCCATTACTTTTGAATATAAAAAAACCCGAGTATACATATATATATATATATATATATATATATATATATATATATATATATATATATATATATATACATATATATATATATATAAGAATAAATGTACACATTTGGAAATATCGTTAATTAGGTGTTTTAATAGTGTTAAAAACGTCAAAAGCATAAATATATTTCTCTTAAAATAAGTAATTAAATATTAAGTGATCTTTCGGCCCAAACAAGCACTTTTCAAGCGATTCTTTTGGTTATTATTGTTTTTTTCCCCCTGGGAAATGTAAAAATCTCTCTTGGTGGTAATCTGGACAGTTTGCAAGTGTCAATGCAATCCCGCGGCTTACTTGAAAATATAACAAAAATAAAGATGCCCCCATTCTGAAATATTGTTAATTGGGTATTTAAGTTTTTTTTAAAGACAACTAAAGCGATATATATGTGTATAATTTTCTTTAAATAATTGGTTTATGAAGACAAAATCCAGAAGCTTATCAAAACATAGTGCCTCCTCATGACGAGAGACTTCCATCTAAATTAATTCCAGGCTGATGTCAGAACGTTGATGATGGTAAAATAGAAACTTGGTTTTAGATGCATTAAAATTAACCAGCCACCATTTCCTCCATTGTTATACATGCTCCAGATCAAACAAGAGCGTATCAGGGATGTCCCCAACTTCGGTATTAAGAACTCTTGCATTAACCTCTTAAAAACTTTGTTGTTTGCTTCACCTCTGGAAAATATTAACCTAGAATTATATATATATATATATATATATATATATATATAGAGAGAGAGAGAGAGAGAGAGAGAGAGAAAAAGAAAGAGAGAGGCACCCGCACACATTATCGATCATTGTATCACGACACATCAGTACGGCTAGATTAGCACCTTTCCCTAGCCGAGGATTGAACCTACAACCATCGCGATGATAGTCGGCAGTTCAACCCATCGCCCCATGGGAGAACAATCGTTTGCTTGTGTTGATTTTCCTAGGCTTGTGTATTCTTAGAACTTCGTCGTTTTTGGAGGTGAATGTTCGGATCGGTGTTATCTTCTTCTCGGATAGAAAAAAGGAAAAATTTTAAAGATCAGCTTTAAATGTTTTCTTCTTTATACTACAGTATTCCCCAGTCCCTACACACCCATTTTTTTTTAACAAAACCCTTGTAATTGCTCGACAACCGCCCCTTTGACCTCACCTCTACTTAAACGCATTCACCCGTTTTAGAAGCAAAAAGCCACCAATCCCTCGACCCTGCATCCCCAGCTCGTTCTTCCTGTTCTTTGTAAACTATATCGTCCTAGTTAAAAAGACAAAAAGAAATCGGCCCGGGAGAGACAGAGCGTTTGTCGTAATTATTTACTCCTCAAGTTCAAAAAAGAAAATTTAAAAAGAAAGAAAAGAAAATATCAGGTCATTTTATCTGTTCCTTTCAACAAGATTATGCCGCCCCATTGCACAAGCAACAAAAAAAAATGGATTCAAAATATAAAATAATAGAACTAAAATGAAATTATTGAAAGGAAGAGGAGAATTTTGTTCAGATATTTTGTTTTTATTTGTTCATCCTCAAGAAACGGATGCGATTCCCAATTTTTGATGTTATTTTATTTTAACTTTTGTTTTCAGACATAACAAATATGAGAAAAAAACCGTATTGTATAGACTTGCTTATAACATTGTGTATACCACTTTATAAGAATGCACACACACACACACACTCACACACACACACACACACTCATATATATATATATATATATATATATATATATATATATATATATATATATATATATATATAAAGAATTACAATTAAGTTTATCAAGATAATCCTAGATGGAAAATCTAAGGTTTATTATCAATATTAAACAGTTAATACTTATAAAGTAATCTCAACCAGATGTAAAAGCTCGATAAAACCAAATACGAAATAGAGCTTATAGTAAGAACAAGTAGTTAATATAACATGTTAAAAATACTTTGAAAAATAGTTAAAACTATATTTAATTTTAAAAAGGAAGCACAAAATTAGTGGATTCGCGGAGTTTCGAGAGAAATACTTTCCCTTCTCATCAGAGGATTAGGATTAGCAAAATGCGGGATCAGATTTTGCTTGCAAAAATATTTAATGACTATCCACTTATTTTGTGTTTCCTTCTTAAAATTAAATATATTTTTAACTCTTTTTCAAAGTGTTTTCTAACATGTTTTATTAACTACGTGTTCTTATATATATATATAGATATATATGTATATATATATGTATATATATATATATATATATATATATATATATATATATATATATTGGCAGCAAGTCATTATTCAAACACGTCTGATTGAAAACGACAGATTTATTCTGTCTTTTTTCAGATTTTTTTATACCTTTTCCATTCGCCGAGCGGTGTTTTTTTTATTTTAAATGGCCTGTTTGATAAAATGGCGCCCAAACGTTGTTTTTTAGCCATATTCTTCTCAAGCGCTTTCTATCGGCAAATCCGATTATCACCAGGATCGATTGCTGGTATATACATTTTTTTATCATTTGAGGCTAGCTGTATTAATATTTTTTTTATAACCAATTAAAAAAAAAAACGAAAGCGCTTGATAAAGATATGGCTAAACAACCAGGAAATAAAAAAAAACACCGCTCGGCAAATGGAAAAGATATCAAGAAAAATCGGAAAAAAGAATAAGTCTGTCGTGTTAAATCAGACGTGTTTGAATATGCCCCAAAAATGTGGCCTTGATTAAGAGACGTCTAAAATTGCTGCTATGGTTGCAAATGATCTGAAAGGGAGATTTGATTCTAAATATTTCTCGTACTTTATATTTCCCCGCTTTTATAAATAGAATACAATTATGAATATGTCCACTAGCCAATAATCTTCATCCATTGTGGAATTTATTTTATCTATTGATACCAAAAAGGGGAGTTATAACATATGAGAAATAGATGGAATCAAGTCTCCCCTTGCTGTTATTTTAGATCATTTGAAACGATAGCAGTCAGTTTATTCTCTACTCCAACTAGGCCACAGGTTTGGGGGAAATGTCAAAGGACAACAAATGAATATGGTTGATAAATGTGTAGTATCGGTCAACGTAAAAATCCTTTAAAACTATCACTATTAACATTTTTCGAGGGTGCTGAAAATAAACACAATGTTTAAAATTCCAGGAAACGAGTTCTCTCCAATTCTCTCCGAATCTCTCTCCTCTGATCTTGACCTCGTGGTACAATGGCGAAAGGAGTGGCTGATTACTTTTAATGCATCTAAAACCCAGCTTCTCTCTTTACATCATCAACATTCTGATCCCCATCTGGCATCAGTTCAAATGAATGGCTCTCGTCTTCAGTAGACCTCTAGTTTTGACAAGCTTCTGGACTTGACCTTTACTCTTGCTCTTAAATGGAACACGTACATCAAATCTGTTGCCAAAGCCGTTAGAAAAATGGTGGGATCTTTCTATCGATCCAGTAGATATCTCACTTCTGATACAGTTCTCTATCTATATAAGAGCCAGGTACGTCCAATGATGGAATACTGTTGCCACATCTGGACAGGAGCTGCTAGAAAGGACTTGTCCTGCCTTGATAGAGTTCAAAATAGACTTCGTATCCTCGTAGAGGATGCCCTTTTCTCTTCCCTGCCACTTCTATCTCACAGAAGAGATGTTGCGTGTTTGTCTCTGCTGTATCATTATTTTCATGGAAAGTGTTCGACTGAGCTTCAATCTATGGTCCCCTTCGCCAAACTTTCACAAGAAACACTCGTCTAGCCGAAAACACTATCAATAATTCCCCTCACTCTTTATCTGTGCCTAAAACTAATCGTAGATTCCATGAACAAAGCTTCTTTCTTAGAACTGCACGTCTGTTGAACTGTCTTCCGTTTTTTTTTGTTGTTGATTTCCAGCTGACTACAATATGGTTGTCTTCAAGTCTAACGTAAACAACTTCTTGATTAGCCGTTCAAGTTGTTAATTAATTAACCGAATTTCCATTACTAACGATTACTATATTGTCCAATTTCTACTCTACACTCTTTACACCTTATCCTCGAATGGTCTCTTGACCTTGATGAGTGTTGATGCCTATGTAAAAATAACAAATAAACGACTAGTTTCCAAGATATGAAGAAGTTATAGTTTCAAAATGTGGGGGATCACTTTTCTACATTAATTTAAGTTTAAATGTACACCCACTTTATAGCAACTATTTTATTTAGGGACGGGGCGTTGGTTATCTTTTTACGGGTTGTGTTTATTTGGTAATTGTAGCCTGGTTGACCAACACAAAACCTACCGTAAAAAAAACAACTTGTTTTCTTAAGCTTTACTGGTGTGCTGAAAATGAATATGCATTTACATTTTCTGTAAATCAGTACTTATTATGTGTATTAAGCAATCTAATTCTTTATGTTAAGAGTGATAGACATCGTTGTACGCGCAAGCGCACATATTGTGAATACCCGGAAGATGCTTATTTGTTAAAAATTTAAATACGACACTGATTTTCGCCACACCCTAAAACCTATGGAAAACAAGTCCTTAAAGAAGGATTTTGTTGGTTTACCACGCCACAATAAACACCAACCCCAAAATAAAATAACACAAACCCCATGTAGGCATGCACTGGGTACTAGTTTTACGTTAAATTAATAAGGAAGAGTTACCCCCCCATATTTTGCAGCAATAATTTCTATCATCTCTTGGAAAATCCTCTTTCCTGGAATTTTAAACGTTATTTTCGTTTTCAGTCCCCTCAAAAACCTATAATAATTTTAACGAATTGTTCCGGGTGGAAAGATACTACACATTACTGAATCATTTTATCGCTGTAAAAAGGTGACAAACATAAGTTCGTGATGAGGAATGATCCGCTTAAAGTGCGATCTTTATTTTTAAACCAATAAAATATGCCTACATTTTCGGACATCTGTATATATAGTGTCCTAGCAAGCAAGCTATTAACTCCATACATTAATGGAAACAATGGGATAAATTCCGATCAAAGTTTTTCTTTGGGTCTTTTTCTCCCTGTGGCCTAGGCAACTTATATATATATATATATATATATATATATATATATATATATATATATATATATATATATATATATAGTTAAAGTCGAAATTATTGGCACCCTTTCAGTTTTTGCATTTTTTCACTAATTATTTTGATTACAGTGTTGAAAAACATTTATATCGATCATCTACAGATCTTCTGAACACCCTTTTAGTTTATTATAAAATATTCAAAATAAATATTATTAATGATAACAAAAAACAGACAAATTCAATTTATTGGCACCAATGATTTTTATCATAGAATTCACGATATATTATGCAAAATAATACTTGTTTATTATGATTTGGGTATTGCATAATCTTCTAGAATGTTCCAAAGCCTTCTATTAATAACATGCATTAGTTAACCCGTCACCTTATCAATAACACCAGACTGCAAAGATCGCTAAAATTAAGGAACTCATTTTTGATGTTAGACAGAAAATAATGGATGAACACATTAAAGGTAGTGGATACAAATCCAATTCTTAGCGTTTTGAAGTTCCTGTGTAAACAGTGAGAAACATTATCAAGAAATATGGTGTTTTCAATACGATTCAAAACTTGACGGGTCGAGACCGTAAAAAGAAACTTTGTTCCAGAACTGTACGACCAATCATTAGAAAAGTGAAAAAGGACCCGAAAATTACTGGTAAGAAGGTAGTTCAACAATTGAGCGATGAATGTATTGAAATTTCTGTTTCGACATTAAGGGGGGCACTGAAGTAACACGGGATTCAGAGGTACCGATCAAGGAAGACTCTTATCCTCTCAAAGAAACATATTAAAGCCCGCTTAGATTTGGCACGGGAGTTCATTGACAAGGATCCAACTTTTTAGGGTTCAGTTTTATAGTAAGTTGACACTAAAATTGAACTTCTTTGCAGAGATGTGTCGCTCGGCGGAAGAAAGGAGAAGCCTTCAACCTAAAGAGTACAGTCCCTACGGTGTAGTATGGTGGAGGAAACCGTATGTTTTGGAGTTGCTTTTCGGCCAATGGCACTGGAAAACTTTCACTGTGAATGGCATCGTGAGGCAAGATCAATACAGTAAAATATTGACTGAAAATCTGAAACCTTCTGCAGAAGCCCTTAATCTTTGAAGCAACCGTTTCTTCCAACAGAACAATGATCAAAAACATTCGGCGAAATCAGTGAAGAAATGCCTTTTGTCTCATGAAATAAACGTTCTAAAGTGGCCAAGTCAAAAATCGGACTTGAATCCAATGGAAAACGTGTGGGCTGTGGTGAAGGGGAATGTGAAAAGAAGGAAACCAAGGAACATGAGGTAATTAGAAGATATCGCCAAGGAGGAATGGTTTAATATTCCTGTTGATGTGTGTGGGAATTTAATAATGTCGTATAGAAAATGTCTGGAAGCTATTATTAAAACCAAAGGCTTTGCAAGTGGCTATTGATAAAGGGTGCCAATAAATTTGAATTCGTCTTTTTTTGTTATCATTAATAATATTTATTTGGAATATTTTATATAAACTAAAAGTGTTTTAGAAGATCTGTAGATGGTCGATATAAAATTTTCACTAAAACTTTAATAAAAATAATTATAGAAAACATGTTTTTTCTAAAAAAAAAAACGTAAACATTGAAAGGGTGCTAATAATTCCGGCTTAAACTATATATATATATATATATATATATATATATATATATATATATATATATAGTGTGGCCCACTTTAAATAGCCCTATCTCTCTAACATTTCTCAAATCAATTTTTTTTTCGCATTAAGCTGCCCACTTAAAAAAATCGTGATCTCTCTAGTCTTTCTCTTATCAACCAACTGACACCACACGACAAAATGTAATTCTTTTTCCAAAAAGATGGCGCTATATATCACGCGTCTAATAGATCACTGACACGAGTTCATGACATATTTACGGAAGAAAGAACAATAAGCAAATGGTTATGGCCCTATGCTCCCCGAACTTGTCATCACGTGACTTTTATTTTGGGGAAATTTAAAACAAAAGGTTTATGCACATAATCCTCACAATCTAGACCAAAAAAAGGAGAACATTACCAAAGCCAAATCACTACAGAAAATCTACAGACAGTATCTGCAAACGTTGTTAAACATGCACAGAAATGTACTGATGTCAACGGGGAGCATTTCTAGCATATTTTACGACACTACATGATATTAAAACAATACTTAAGATGATTTTACGATGAAAATATGTTTTACTTCTTTAATACATTTTTGGGGTAGTTTTAAGTGGGCCACTTATTTTAGGTATTTAGCTTTATATATTAAAACAGCAGTATTAAATACGTAAGTGGTGTCCAGGACAACGTTATAAAGATATGTTACTTAAGGTACACAATATATATATATATATATATATATATATATATATATATATATATATATATATATATATATATATATTTAAAAGAGTTTAAGCATCAACAATTGTGGGGGTTTCAGCCTTTAATCATTTTTTAATTTAAAAATATGTTTATTACGCGTTTCAAGCTTTAAATAAATATATTTTTATATGAAGTTTTTTTTAAGTGAAGGGTTGAAATGTTATTCTGGAAACGTTAAACATCTAATGACTCTGAGTGTGTTTTTCAGAGAAATGTCAGTCCCAGACATTTTGTCGCCAATGGTCAGCGTGTTGCGGGATCCAATCAGAGTTAAGTTCATTCGGAGAGGAGGGGAATGTTTGGTCTATTTGATAAAGATTTTTATGGGTTTTATACAAGTGTATCTGAAGAGAGCTGTACAAAGATTGAAATGCCTTATAAAAATATTTTTAAATTAAAAAATGATAAAAGGCTGAAACTCCCACTATTGTTGATGGCTACACTCTTTTAAATATAAATTTTCTCTCGTTGGAACAACACAACCATCACTTTATATATATATATATATATATATATATATATATATATATATATATAAATATATATATATATATTTATATATATATATATATATATATATATATATATATATATATATATATATATATATAAAGTGATGGTTGTGTTGTTCCAACGAGAGAATATATATATTGAAGTGCCTATGAAAAACAAATTTATGGAATTTTAAGGTCCTTAATATTATTTCTAATAATGTATGGAGTTAACAGCAAAAAAATTATTCCAATAGTTTTATATTCTCAACATGCTCAAATCAGTCATTTTCTGTATTTGCTCTTAATATATGATGAAATATATTCTTAAATTGCACGGAGATTTGGACGAATTATTTTTATAATATAAAATGCAAAACTATATAAAACTGCATATAAAGTATATTGCATTATAAGAGAAATGCTCCTTTATTTGGAAACATGTTTTCATTCAAAGTGTTCAGGAAAATCAGCAGTCAGTGTAGAGTTTCGTGAATCAGGAAACTCCTGTCTGTGCTATTCAACAACTTTCAATAAGTACTGCCTTTTGTCCTCTTGGCAGGTAATTGATCAGTTGAAATCTTGGATAAGAGCCAGTTAACGTTCTGCATCATTGAACACATTGATGACTTTACCTATTTAATGCTATTAGCATAATCCCGTTAGTAATACCGTGTTCCGGATGAAATTTCAAAAATTCTTCTGATATTCTAAGGGCATTAAGAGTTCCTTTGTGTTGCAAGTGACATATTCTAGAAGAATCTGTTTGAAGTTCGTTTCAGTCCTCAATGTTTTACCTAAATTCGGCTGCACTTTGTTACTCAGTTTGGCAACCATCAACTGCTTTGTTTCATCACTTACTTGACCGTCAAAGAATGCTAAGCTAACAAGTGTTTCATTAAGATACCATAAATGACATGTAAATACTTACAGTGCTGCATTTAGAAGCAACCTTTTAGTCTTGAAATTGTTGTATTAGGAGTAAATCAATTCATGAAGTACTTGGTGCAGAGGGGCAAATAAGCCTGTAACGTTACATTTACAACAAACTGATCTGTAGCAACCAGTCTACTTCTTTTTTAGACGATCTGAACTGCGATCGAAGTATGTCTTTAGACAGTAGATTGTTTCCATCAACCTAGCTCGATGATAAGCACCTTGTTTTCGTATTTCCAAGCTTGACAGTGGCTGAATTCCTAAGAAATAACAGAAAAAATTATAGGAATTCTTTGTAGCCATCACATGACTAATCATCTTAAACTGCATCTGTACAAATGAAATGAGATCATTTTATCATATACTGAAAAGTGCTCATCAGATTCTTAGGCATACAGCAGAATTAATGGTGCTCCAGTCTTGTGAACAGCTCTGAACACGTTTTATTTGTGATCCGTTTTTTTTATACTTCCATGAGAACTTCAAATGACTTTGCAACTATCAGTTCATGAATGTTATGACGCCAAAGTATCCCGAGAAATTGACATCCAAGTTTCTGTTCCAACACTGCACATGCACCAGAATTCTTGCCTGTGTTGCTAGCGGTGGTGTCAAATGACATTGATGTTACTCAGCTTGTAACGTTCCATACATTAAGGACTCAGCAAAAAAAAAACAATCTGCTTGGGCTTCACTAGTGTCACTGGTTTACTAAGGAAACCAAGTATTTTCATAACCCCATCACCAGATAAAATAAATGCCAATCTGTCAACTTTTTCATTTCCAGAGAGTACTGGAAGAAGTTTACCATCCAATGAACAGTTAGGAGAACATTATGTAAAAAGCTTCTCTTTTATTCTTGGGTCGCCATTTCACAGAGATGTCGTCGAACTTGAATTGTAGATTCTTTATTCAGAGCTAGCTCTCTGTGATTATGACCAAATGGTCCTGCAGCAGCTAGTAGGAAGTATGTTGCATTTCGATCACTTACGTTTGTTCCACGCACACACACACATATACATATATATATATATGTATATATATATATATATATATATATATATATATATATATATATATATATATACGAGGGTCATTCCAAAACTAAATCCCAACACTTTTGCTCAAAAAGTTTAAGAATGGAGTGGTGCTATTGTAACGAGCGACCTTTTGTGTTCTAGAATATATTTTACTACATAGTAAACACCATTTTCAATATACTTTTGCCACTTATAAACGATGGCGGTGGACATAAGTCAAGAGCGCGTTCCATGAAGAAAGCGTCTTAATTTTGAATACAAAAGTTGATCAGCTATGCCGATGGGAGTGGTATCATTAAAAGAGTAACAGTTTGTTCTCTAGAAATAATTTTTCTAAGACGTCTCAACCAGACGCCATGCTTTTCGTGCTGATATTCCATGAGACAGCTCTGCTTCTGGCGCACGACCATGACAGGCATTTTTCTTAGAGGTTTACAACACCAATATTTGCAACAAAGACACGAAAAGTAAAGGTTATTGATGCAGAACTTCATTTGTTTTAATAATGTAATTTGCAATCCCTCAAATTTATTCGAGACTAATAAAAATTAGGGGGCATTGATTTTGTAATTCATTTTGATGGAAAGGTAGATTTGATAGAAATATGTTTTTCGGTGTTTTTAACTTCCTCTTTTCTCTGTTGGCCCCGGGTAACACTGGTTAGACCTGTTAATTTTTTTTTCTTTTGTTTAAACACTAAGTTTGATTTCTATTGAACCATTAAAAATACATATCATCTTTTTTATTCATGGCATAGTTTGTATGTATCATTGTTCTATTTTACAACCAATCAATGAACACACTTCCAAAAATAAAACGGCTTGACTTACAGCTAGGTGTCTCTTATAATCAGATTACTAACTCCGTTTTCTAACGTCACAGTCGAACTGTGTTTAATTCAACCTGTCACTTTACCGTCATCGGCACAGTTGGACACTTCGGTAACCCTCTTTCGAGAGTTGGGTTTCCTGGGTCAAGGTACATCTGCCCGCGGTCGGGGATCATATGAACAATATTACCTGGCAGTAGATGTCTTTCTGTTGGTTTTTATCTTCTCGCGCATATCATCTTAACCACAGAACTAAAATAGGGGCCGCAATCGATCCTTGATCCCTATGGTTCCCATGTAAATACATAGGTAATGAAGACCGCGCAAATGTGGTGTGCGTATTCATACACGTCCGCATGCATGGGCTTACATACAAAAGAATCGACCGTGTCGAACTTGTGGACCTCGTTGGCGAGACATGTGGAGACGCAGCGAAATGTAGGACATTTTGTAACTCAGATTAAATCTACGTTTGACTTTTTTTTTTAATAAGAGGGATCGCCTACGTTAATATAATACAGGCTGAGATTGAAGACCTTCCTGACAAAGTACAAAATTGTCTTCGATATCGAGTGGTGCACTCTTTCTTACAGAGGAAAACTTTCTAGTTATTCTCTATAGACGGTGCTCAGCTGAGTTTTTAATATATCTCTTCATAATCATGCAAACAGTATCTGCTACAGCTACAATTGTTGTATATTGAAAGTGTAAATCTACCAAATCGGCAAATGTTGCAGTGTGTGTTTGTGTGTGTGTACACAGGTATATATATATATATATATATATATATATATATATATATATATAGGTGGGCATAAACGTGTCCATGTTATATATTGCCTATATATATATATATATATATATATATATATATATAGAGAGAGAGAGAGAGAGAGAGAGAGAGAGATGTGTCTATATGTATGTATCTATATGTACGTGTCTCTAAATTGTGTAAAATCACGTGCTGTCATTGTCTAGAAATGTTCTTTTATATATATATATACATATATATATATATATATATATATGTGTGTGTGTGTGTGTATATATATATATATATATATATATATATATATATATATATATATATATAATTATTACTATAATAATTTTTAATGTGTACAGACACAAGTTAATTATCGTTAATGCAGGGTGTAACGTTTACCGCTGTTCGGGGGATTGGAACTTAGCAACAAGGACATTTCTCATTATATATACAAGAGTCTTATGTGTTTGTGATAGTCTCTATTGTTTTTTGAGTTCATGGGTGTATAACGTGAGCATGTACTGAACTTGTTGATATACAGGGTGGTCGCTAGAAAAGAGGGAAATTTGTCAAACCACGATTTATTTTTAAAAATAATAATTTTTTCAAAGATAAATGTATTATTATATTCATGAATACTCAAAGTGTGGTCCATGCACTTCACTGCAGCGTCAAACAACGATTTAATTTTACAACACTCACACGGCACCGATCAAACGATAGCAATCACGCACTTTATTCATAATCTAAGCTGATCCTCAAGTTTTCCACTTTCCTACCGGTCACCCTGCAATATAAAGATAGATTCTAACAACGCGGAGCTACAAGAATTTACAGCAGAGACTCTTTATATCAATAAAGGGATGAATAACGTGTGTATTTTTTGCTGAACATCTAGCTAATTACGAAAACATAATTTGTTAAGGTACATATTTCTATGCATAGGATGAACCTCTAAATTAATGATGGGAACATCATTATTAATAAGGGAATATATATTTGTGTTAGAACGGTAAGAAACGTGGGCACAATATTATTTACAAACAAATTTTATTTAGTCGACGAAGAAAAAGGTTTTAAAAAAATTAGCCGGATTATTACAATAATAGAAAAATAAAAATTCTACATTTAATTCCCATCAGAATTATTATTATTATATATATATATATATATATATAAATATATATATATATATATATATATAGTAAGTTATAAAATATATATGGCGATTAAGCTACACTGAATATTCCGCGTTCCATCCACTCTAGGACTCTTCAGGCTTATGTGTACAGTGTAGCTTAATCGCCATATATTTTTATAACTTACTAACTAGCTCTACCTACGTATTGAGCACTTTTTAAGTAAATACTTAAAGTTTACGCATGAATTTATACTTTCGTATACTAATTTTATGTGAGTAAATGAAGTACTTATATATATATATATATATATATATATATATATATATATATAACGATTATATTGCACTCTTTGTGCTTTGAACAGGATTGTAAAATCTGAAAATTGAAGAAGTTGCAATTCTCTTCCAATGTTTAGATTGTGTAATCTAATAAAAAAAAAAAAACACTACATCCTTATTTTTAAACTTTTCTCGAAAAAATCAATTCGGGTAACTTGATTATATGGTACAGCTGACATCTATTAAATGTACCATCTTTCAGTTTAAATCATCGCGACGATACCTGCGTAGACTGGAAGCATTTCTTTTCTACAAACGCCGTTAGAAGCTCAGCGAATAATCGGCGTATGGTGATGATTAGGCTGGCTTTGGTGTCGTGGGACGTCATACTTGTGATGTGATCGACGTATAAGCAAATGAAACAGACCAATGGGTTCAGATCAGGGGGGGGGCGTAAGAAAAACGTACGAACTCGTAGTAATCCTACTGCCAGCTGCCTTCTCATTGCCACAGAGAACACACTCTTTCACACATTCAGATACACTTTGTTCACTTTCAAGCCGGCTTCAGACAGGTGAGGTTGTATAATGTGGCCCTAACTTAAGACGACACCAAAGACCATAACTGTGACCGGAAACCTCGTTGAGCTATGCCCTCAGGAGTTGCACCGCCTGGATTTTCATTTTAAGAGTAGTGGCAGTGGTACATTTGTCATAACTTGGATCGGTAGAGAGCATGGATTGTACAGCGGCGCGCCCCCGACCTCGCTTGTTGAACATTGTGCCATATTCATGCATGATAGAAGGATCCTATGGCTCTTGGGATCTGTACACAACTTGCCTACTCGTAGATGGTCTACAACAGAAAAAGAAACCTGATTAATACCAAATGGAAATAGAATCATGTTGTAGTTTCTATGGCGAAAGTTTTACTGTTTCACCCTGTACTTTATAAATTTTTAATTAATGACCTTATAGTTAAGTATTATCGGAATAATATCGCAACCAACATGATACGTAACGTTGACACGTTAATCCCAATGACGTAACCTTTATCAAGTATCGGATTTTCCGTGGAAATCGCATCCTGTCCACAAAATTTTAGAAAAAAATTATAATTATAAAGTAATAGTATGTATATTGCCTTTACAGCTTCATGTAAGTGTAATGTATTTTCTTTAGACGTAGTAACGTGACAAGTTTTTTTTAAAGCCTAGCATTGCTTTGCTTGTAAACTTTGCTAACACCCAACATTTATCGGCAAATGACCACTAAGTTTGATTAATATAATACCAAAGTCTATTAAACTAATCACTGGAAGTTGCGAGTTAATCTATAATAGAACCGTCTGTATTTTATCGATGTCAAATCTTAATACTGTTGGGCGAGACACAAGCGAAAACTACATATAAATTTGCTGTATTTTTGTATTAATAACATGCATCCGCGTCTTCGTGTGTGGCTATCAAAGAAGTTCAGCAGAGAAACAAGTAGAATAGCGCGGAATACGATATTCATTGCTATTAAACATGGGATAATGATGGTAGCCATTAGCCATGTCCATGGCAGTGGTAAACGTCATCGAAATCCATAAAGTCAACGACAGCTGGAAGGTCTAGAAAAAAAGATGACGTTCACTGTGATTCAAATGAGCAAGACTATTCGACAAAGATGACATTGGATGACATCCACAAAAAATACCACACACACACATAATGGTTTGTGTCCTATTGCAGTAATTTAGGCGACGATTCTAACATAATCAAAATGAGTATATCTCGACACACAGGGTGTATTTCTTAATATCATTTAACTCCAAAAGATTCCGCACATAATAATATTTAACAATAAGAAAATTATTTACACAGAAATATGTTTGCTCACAATAAAGTCATGGCGCGATTTTCTTTATTTGCCAACACTTGGGTATTGCTATATAAAATTAGTATTTAAGAAAGCAGTGTGTAACTGAAGGTCAGAGTGGCGACAGTTCGTAAAGAAATGGGATCAGATAAGTACGTGCAATGACGTGGAAAATAGGGGGAAAATCGTACACGAATTCTAGGTTTTATGACTACAAAGGTCATTTGTCTAAGGGCCAAACTATCCAATTTGATGTTTCCATGTGTAGAAAGTTTGGAATTCGTTTATTTTGTTATTTTTTAAAATCTGTTAAACGCATGCAAGAAGCCAGTCGAAAATGGGCAGAGCATATTAATGGAGGGGTCGTTATTTTTAAAGGGTATTTGCGGAAATTAGTAGCAACGAACGTATGTGAGAAAAAGTTGAAAACGGGCATTACTGATGTAGGAGCAGTAACCAATGCAGACCGTTTCCCGATTTCGTTGGAGGAGCGACAAAGTAAAAAAAATAATAATAAGTGGGTTAAAATCGTACAATAATCAGTCTTGTTTTATAATGTGACTTACTTGAGAATAATTATCTAAGATTTTATGATAACGAATGAAAAAGAGTGATAATAGGTTAAAAACCTACAACGGTAACTGGCTATATCGGATTTATATGTGGCATTTGCGTTTTTAAAACTATAACGTGTTTGTTCCGTAAGATAATAAGCTTTCCTATTGTAGTATCTCTCTTTCTGCCCCTTTGGCTCCATCTATCTATCTATCTATCTATCTCCACACACACACACACACACACACACACACACACACACACACACACACGCACACACACACACACACACACACACACATATATATATATATATATATATATATATATATAATGTAATAACTTGTACGATCCCTTGCTATAGTTTACTATTTCTACCTAATCCAGTCCCTCAACTCAATACTTTCTCTGAAAATTCAATTCAATCATATCTTTGATATATGCATTGTTTAAAGCTAAATTTTAAATAAGGCGAATATGAAACGTGTGTGCACATGTGTAGTCAAAAATGTTTCTCTAAATAAATATTTTACTACTAAATGCACACACACATACACACACATGTATATATATATATATATATATATATATATATATATATATATATATAAATCCACCCGACACCTCAAGCTAAGATGAGTTGACGAATTAGAGCAAGTACAGTATAATTACTTACTAATGTATCTTCTTCCAATAGGTCATCTTTGAACGGACATGGACTGGGATGGTGCGGGGATAACTGTTCAGTATAGGGATCTTGTCTCTGTTCAGATCGGAACAAAATGATGAAGGAAAGGTTTTCACTGGCCACGCCATTTATTATCCTCGCCCTTTTCTTGTGATGACATTTCGATCTGTCTAGTTGACCTTGACTGCCATCCGCTACAATAATACTCGGATTTATCATCTTCTCCTATTGTCAGCCTCGCTACCGGAGAAGAGTTCCTGCCGTCAGCTACTGTCGTGCTCTTAAGATGCCCTGTGTCCCATCGTGACCTTTCGCTGAAGGGATTTTGGGGGTTCTGGATGGGTGTGAAATAAGTAATTAGACGAATAGAAATATGCAACCCATTCAGGTTGAGACGAACACGTGTGTTGATTCAGGAGACTTGAGGCGCTGATTAGTGTCTTAAGGCAACTATATGAACCAGAATAGTATGCCTCGATGTAGAAATATAAAAATCGTCTTTCTATTAATTTTCTTTATCTCCTTGTTGAAGATTTACTAAGTAGCTGTAAAATCAGACATAATACTTTTCTCCTATGTTTGTTTTACTACATTGTATGTTTTACGGCGTAACAGGACTGTTGATCTTTTTAAAACAATTTGAACAATTCACTAAACTTAACCTGTTATTTTTTTTTAATTTAAAGTCAACAAGGACCCGTGGCGCAGTGGTTAGAGTACTAGTAAAAATCAATTGTAATGGTAATATTCCCCTGAAGGTTATGTTCAATCCTCAGTGTAGGCGACCGAAAATACATTTGTGAATTACATAGGACCTCTATCCAGTCATGGCTGACAGAAAAAGAGCACGCTACCCCCGTGAATATATAAAGGTTTTCGCTCGAAATCCGTTCAAATTCCCGAGTTCAACAATACACACCTGAAGAAGGTCGGAGATTTTATCGACCGAA
Organism: Euprymna scolopes; assembly: GCF_053919585.1. NCBI lineage: Eukaryota > Metazoa > Mollusca > Cephalopoda > Sepiida > Sepiolidae > Euprymna > Euprymna scolopes. The sequence goes on along the minus strand of NC_136490.1, from coordinate 43,881,628 downwards.
ACGTTGTGAAAATCACACTCAAGATGAGAAAAGTAGTCGGATGAATAATGATACAAATAACCAATGTTCATCTAAAAAAATCAGAAACGTAAGAAATTAAAATGCCTAATTGTGTGTGTGTGTTTTTTTAAATATATTAATAATTGAAAAATAAATTACACATATTGGGGTTGCATGAAACGTGACACGCAGTTTTTATGCACCAATTAATAAAGATTTATTAAATCTCAATTTATTCTTAAGCACCGTTCATCTTTCTACTATCAGCCAATACTATTATAATGTTGGGCTGGTTTATCTCTGTCCCATTTAAGGGTTCTTAACAAGGTGCAGAAATATAACTGTCATTTGATTGGTCCGTCTGCAGTCTATCTCTCCCATAAATTATGTAGCTGCTTTCAATACTATTATTGTATGTGTTCTTTAGACTTGCCTTATCTCTTTAGTAGCTCCCTTTGTTGTAACTTGTCTGAATCGTTTATCAATGGTGCCGATGAATTCCTTTTTTTTTTTTTTGATTCCTCATTGCAATAGAGCTTTCTTTTTCACTAACCTTCTTTTTGAGAACTGCAAACTTGTGAAACTCGTTTCCTGTGGGCTATTTTCCTTCTAATTATAGTCTTCAGCATTTCAAGACTTAACCCAACAAGTATTCAACCTCATTGTCAGAACCATTTTCCGTTCGTTGTAATTCTATACATCAAATGGATTTTACTCATGAAGATCGAAGACGCTTTGTTTAATCAACATTCAATGAATACCTAGATGAATACAACTAATAAAATTGTCAAAAACTATGACACATACATTTATAATGATATATATTATTGTGCTTACAATTGATCATCACAGTTCATGATTTTCATTTTGATTGTATAAATAAATCTTATTTTGAGATCATTACACCAAAAATATAAGATGTGGGGGATATGAAGCCATTGAGAAATCGTACATCCTGCTGATACGTATGATCTATTATATTTTTTAAATAGAACGTAAGCCCGAAAATAAAACATGGAATACTGTTGTTATATCTTAGCATGGCTCGCTGATAGCATTCTAGCCTGCATTGACAGCGTTCCAAATCGACTTCGTAAGCTTGTATGTCGTTCCCTTTTTACTACTGTGTAACCTCTTTTCATTAAAATATCCGTTGCGAAATTGTCTCTGCTCTATCGATATTTGAATAGAACGTGGTCGACTGACCTCTAATCTATGGTCCCTCTTTTGCCAATCTTTCAGAAAAACACACGCCTAGCAACAGCCGTCATCAACCATTTCCCCTACCATCAGTGCTTGAATCTAAACGTTCATTTCATGAACAAAGCTCTTACTTAGAACTTCTCACATATGAAACTCTGTTTCGCTGGTCTGCTTTCCAGCTGATTACAATATTGTGGTCTCCAAATCCAACGTAAACACTTTATTGTTGATCCCTTTTTTTAGATAATCTAATCATGCTAAATTTTTCCTAATGATAACTATTCTATTGTCACAGAGACTACCGTACACACTTTACCCCTTATCCTGATGTAACCTACAGGTCTTGATACGTGGTGACTCATTGGAAAAACAAATATGACTTACACGTAATAAGTACGTAAGACATTGACTGATGTTTTACTTGTACCAAATATAGTTACATTTCAAGGAGGAGTGTTCCTTTTCACTTGCCTCCCCACAAAAGCGAAGTTACACACAATAGAGTATTTTCAATGTAGGGAGCATTCGGCCAATTTCAAAAAAGCAAACTCGACTGGAACAAAAATAATACTTTCTTAAGTCTAGAACAGTTTATATCTCATTGCCAGTTCCTATAATAGTTTGGGTGCTGCACTAGAACAGATATTCCACCGTATTCCCAGACAAAATATGTCATTCGAAGGAGGAGTGTGGATTGTATTAACGACGCGACGATGACAATTTTAAAGGTGCCTGTATTCCAAATACAAATATCATCATTATATTTGTTCTTATGTAAATTTACTTTATTTATTTGTTAGGTGATTCGCAGTATTTTCTGTATTCTCCAGTTGGTTATATACACTTCTGAATTAAAGATAGTTACCACAAACACCAAGAGGAGCAAGGTCCATATGTTATATACGAATCCGGGCAAGGTTTTTTTTTTCAGAACACAAGATGGACATAGAAGCAATTTCCCTACATAATTTCGGTGATTTGAGGTTCGGTGCTTAGGAGGATTTTACTTGCAATGTATAAAGACAGACAGAAATAGTTAACGACAAAACCTTTATGCTAACACTTCTGGATCTTCTACCAAATCTCTGTCACATGGCCACCGTCTAGATCACTGTAAGGACGGGTTTATTTAAAGACGTGATGATATTGGGTGAGTACTTCATTGTTGTTTTGGATCAAACCCTACGATGGGTGTCCTTGACTCGTGAAAAAAAGAAGTCGCAACGCCGTTAATCTAAAAACAAAAAAACAGGTCTCGACTTCTATTATCCACTTGTATCATACTTTGAATTTACAACGACTGTGTATGTTTTTCCGGGTAGTTTTTACAAGCGGTTACCCTTAAAGCTATTATAATATGACAATTTATCATAACAATAATACAGAAGAGAATATAAAATAAAGTTAGGCAACTAGTGATATTCTTTCGCACAAATTGCAGAAAAGAGGTTTTGAGATAGAAGTTCGGTGCTACACTTTATTTGACAATTATTGGAGGGCCTCATTAATACATAATTCTATAAGCCTTAATAAGACACAACTTTAAGACAAACTTCCACGTTATTCATCCACAATGTCTCCCCCAAAAGTGATTGCCTACACACAATTTTTGTAGAACTTTATATTTCTGGCATCAGAGCTCGGATCAGTTTCCCATATTATTCTTTCATTGGAGCCATTTTTTTTTCCACGAGGTCTACAAACGGCATACTTGTTAGGTTTAGATTTGGAGAATAAAGTTGATACTGAGCGATTATATGTGCAATCATTGACGTTTTGTAATAGTTGCTATTGTTTTGTAATATAATGAGTTTCTTAGTACAGAATTACTCTGTTTTTTCATTTGTTGGCGTAGTTCGGGCGATTTCCTCCTTTACTCCTACTAATTTTACCATATAATTTTCGCTATATTGTAATTCTGTTCACAAAATTATTATTGCAAAAAAAAAAAAAAAAAAAAAAACACTTATCGCATCTAAATTAAAGAGTAAAAACTTCCTAGTTCATATTACGGTTCTGAATTTTAGCGATGAAGTATGAATACGTTAATCTTCTGACTGATAGGATACGAAAAGTAAGAAAAATCATTACTCGCAGGTAAGATAATCCCAAATAGTCACCCCATATTAAGAATGGTGCTTTTTACTATGTCTGATTTTTCTTCTCACAATTTCAATTTCACTTTCCCTCTCTTCTTCGTTTGTCTCTCTTTCCTTCTTCCCCGCCTTTTTTTTTTTTGCTTTCTTATCATTTACCAGTGATAATGATAACATATCCAAAAATTAAAAACTACATCTGCTTAAAAGATTGATAATACTCGATTAACTATACTGAAACTAGCAGCCTCTTAGTCTCGTAAATATTATGTTTCTAAGATTGGTTGGTCTTAAATATTTAATCATAAGTTAAAATAGTATAATCCCTAATGCTTCGTGATAATTAAATTATCTGTATAATTCGTGAAACCTTACTGTCAAATAGATCTGACAATTAGACACCGTATTGTGCAGAGCTAACTCCTATTTTTTTTTTTTTTGCTCATAAAATATGGCGATTTAACACCTGAGGAATGTCGGAGGTTACATCGACCGAAACGTTGTTCGAATAATACTCAAGATGAGAACAATAATGTATGTCCATATTGTGTAGTTTTTTTTTTTTTTTTTTTGCAGCGTTCCTGGAAAACTGGTGAATTTGGGCGGTTAGACGACTCCGCATCATTAGCGTCTGTACAATAGTTTTAAATTAGCATACGCTCTCTTAAGTGTTGTTTTGGATGTTGTAAAGTATTAATACGATTAGGAACAAGATTCCACACATAAAATGTGAAGGTTAATACTTTAAGTAACTATGTAGGGAGTGTTATTATATTTTTTAATGTGTAATCTACACGTTTAATCCGGGACTTATAAAGTTATATGCCTTTTGCTCTAAACAAAAAAAAAATAAAACATCCCTCTTGTTTGTTTTTAATGTGAGTTCTTTATTTTCTTCGCACCAATAATGCCACATTTTTTCGTTATATTATTATTTCCTTTACAAAACATTAAAAGGGTTTCGCAATAAAATAAGGTGCAAAAATCACTAGTTCTAGCATTTTTTGGACGGCTTTCCGGCAAACTTCTCGACCAACGCGTTCAGAATCCTTGGTGTCTGTACGACGGTGTTTATATCTAACAATTCTTGCACAAGACCATGTTGAGAATAATCCGCTCTTCCTAAAAATGTTATAGGTTAACTCAGGGGTCTCTCGAGTATAACGGTATGTGTTAGTCAAGTAAACAGTGAGAGAACACCGTGAATATTAGTGATGGTGGAAATTGGATATAGTTTTATTATATGAGAGGACGGCTCAACAAGACCTTATTTATATTAGATTTGAGAAAAAACATGTTATAATCAACTGGGAAGCAGTCCTATGGCATTGTGTTTCGCAGACGGACATTTCTAGTAATAGAAGGTCTGTTTGTGCAATTTTAGTTACGTTTAAGGTTGGTTGGTTGTTTTTGTTTTACGGCATATCAACCCTTTTCGGGTTATTTAATGCCGAATCCAAAGATTTTGAAGAAGAAAAAAATTTAATAGAATATATTTGTTGTTTTCAAGTCGGTTTCTATTTAACCTATGGTTGGGACCCTAACAGGTACTACCAATCTGGGTCAGAGTGGACCTGGGAGCAATGATTATTAAAGGGTGGCTCCACACTCCCCAAGGCTCACAAGCTGGGGCCTCACCACTGGATATAGTTTAAGGTCATATCCATTGAGGGGCTTTTACCGTCTGCAGGGGGGGCAGTCGGTGTATTCTAATGCCCCACCAACAGAGCCTTACGTTTAAGATACTACTAGAAAGGGAAATTGTTAATGATGTTTGTAACAAGACAGGGATTTTTTCGAAAGTTTTGCAGACAGGGCCGTAAAAGCTCAGACGAATCATTACCATAAAAGTATTTGTAGAGCACAATTTCTCTTCTGTGTGGAAAAGTATGTAGGAAGGCGAAAAGGTCCATACCCCTTAAATTTCCAAGTTTGTTTTGTAAGCCATCGTGTCAGGAAGGGTACTTTTATGAGCTCCTCAATCCATTTAAACTTTGTGTTTTATGAAAGTCGTATGCTTTTTTTTTATTAGGAGCGACATATCTATGTTAGGAACGGTGGGATTGTGTTATTTGCGATTAACAAGATAGTAAAACAGCATCATTGCGATGTGTCTCTCATTTTGGTAAAAGATTGAAGTAAATAGCAAAGTTCAAATTATGTGTTGTGCCCTTATTACATCATTTTGTGACGGGGCATGTTGGTCATATTACATATCGGTTGACATCTCTGTATAAAGGTAGTCTTTCGTCCCAAAATATGCATACGTTTTGTATATCATTTCTCATCTGCAACCACATTTTTTTCTTGTAAGAATTGAATAATTCTGAAAACAATCTAGGGTGTAAAAAATACGAAATGGATATAATGCAGTTTTGCAATAACTCCGATCGATTTGTTACGTGGTAGGTTTTCTTGGAGAAAATGTATGTTCATCAATTCCATTCGTAAATGAATTTTAAATGGTGTCTTTCTTTAATCGCAATAAAATTGTGGTGCAATATTAGATGTATAGTTACTTATTTCACAGAGTAATCTAAACTTAAACGTAGATTCCATGAACAAAGTTTCTTTCTTAGAACTGTACACCTGTGAAACTCCCTTCCGTTTACCTGCTTTCCAGCTGACTACAATATAATGGTCTTCAGGTCCAATGTTAACAAGTACTTGATTAGCCCTTCATCATTAGTGATCTATTTTTTCCAAATTTACACTTCTAACGATTATTATAATATTGGCCTTTTAACCACTGGGCATTCTTTTACCTTTATCCTCGAGTGGTATTTGGCCTTGATAAAACTTCCACATGTCAAAATATAGAAGTAAACACCTTCTTTGTTGATGTTCACATTTCTGGCCTTTGTGGCCTACTATTCCGGATAAATATTTATCTGATAAACTGAAGCGTAAAATATCACTGTGTTTAAATTTTTAATCGTTGTTTCAAATGTCGTATCTTAATAACCCGATGATGCGCAAGACTCGACACATGCTATTTGAAGGTTAGTATTACATAAAAGCCATATGAATTATTTTTATTAGTCGCATCGTCTGTAAGGTTAGTTCCGGGACTTTTTAAGTGAAATTGTATGTGCCATGAATTAAATAATAACCCATCTTTGTAACGTCTCTTCCATAGTTACAAAATGGAAGTGAAAATCGAAGTGGTAATAATCTGTCGTGCATTACTGAAATCATTTTAGGACAGCATAGCTGGCTCACATTTTTTTTTTTTTTTCACCATTTAACATTCGCTTGTATTTTTTGTCTGCTGTCATAGTTTGATTCTTTTTCATATTTGGTATAGAAAGAAAATTGCTTCTATTCTTTTTTTTTATATTTCAAATATTATGTTTACTTATGTTTGTCATTCAAAAAATAAGTTAACAAAATCTCGTCTAGAGTTGTATTAATAAGAAAAGAGAGAAAAACTGATTTCAGTGAAATATAAATTTGAGGTAATTTATTTCCACTTGACCTTCATGACTCGAGTGAATAAATAAAATGTGACCAATTATCCAAGCAAATATACAAATATATAGATAAAAATACTTTTTACTCATGGCATTTATATATACTAACACACTTATACAAATACAGGATGAAGTAAATGGAAAACTCCACTATCTGAAGAAAGGACTTCAATCAGAGAGTCCTGATGACCCTGCGTAAATAAATATTGACCAATCGCTGTTATATATAATCTATATGGATAGTGGACTCTCTAGGGCTGCTATGATTTTACGATTAGTAAATCCACATTTATATACAATTACAATAATTCTCGAATAAGATGCTGAACAGGATGCTGAATATTCTAATGTGTCTTTTGCCATCACAATACTTAAGTGCTGACGTATTTTTATGCAAACTATACACGGCACCTGACATGAAATATTAATAAATATGGTAGTTTTTGTTTTGTTACAGCTGCGTCTGCAAAAGATCGGCAAACAATACAGACACTTGGAACAGGTAGGGTTTACATTTGTAGGGCGTTGATGTATTTATTTCACTTTTCTTTTTAAATGAAAATCATCCGAGACAAGACATGACGCCATTTAATGCAAGGAGAAAAAGTACTACTAAATGGTCAAGAACTTGGTAACTAGATGACATATATTTACTCCTAGAAAACATCAATACTTCTCCCTTGTCTGAAAAATTGTTCCTGAAATGCATATAAATCTCCATCTCTACCCCCCTCTCTCTCTCTCTCTCTCTCTCTCTCTCTCTCTCTCTCTCTATATATATATATATATATATATATATATATATATATATATGGTATTATAAGTATATATATATATATATATTAATATATGTTATATATATATATGTATATATACATATGGGTGTGTGTGTGTGTGTGTAGGCAACAGTTTTTTGCTTAAAATAAATATGAAATATAGAATATATATTATTTATTGTAATATATTATTAAATACCTACGGACACTAGTGTTTCATCCTTTCGGGAATCATTAGTGCAGGGTACGCTTAATGCCAATGGAGAGATTCGCACGCCGACAACGGAAATCATGACTAGCTTCATTAGCAAGGAACTGAACCATTCGTCTACCGTCAACCGCGGACGATACAGTGGAAATTAAACATCTTATTCTTATTAAATGTGTTTAACCTCAGCCAGAGTGATGTAATCATAATATGGCGATCTTCGAGTATATATATATATATATATATATATATATATATATAATATTTATATATATATATATATATATATATATATATACATGTGTGTATGTGTTTTTGTGTGTATGTTCCTGCGTGTGTCTGCGTGTGTCTGTGTGTGTATTTCATTTAATAAAACAGACGTTTTCCGTCTGTTATTTCTGTATTTGATCCTTTCTTACTTCCGATTAATCGTCTTCATTTTCAACAGGAATTCGTTGATGTAATCGCCCTATTTTTAAGTTATAAAAAAATGTAAAAATTGTTCAAAATTAGTTAATTAATCTATTCCTGACGATCAATCCAGACAGATTGGTAAGTACTAGGACTTAGCCAGACGAATATTGCTATTCCGTCAGAAGTGACAGAAGCTAGAAGTGAAGAACGATATTCGGAAATTGTAAAGGATCAAAAAAGAATTAATAGACACAAAAAACGTATATTATATATATATAATTATATATATACATATATATATACATACATATATATATATAAATATATATATATATATACATACATACATATGCCTTCAAAAGTGAATTCTCTACCGATAGAAGACCGCAATTAAAAGAATAAAACACTTATTAATCGAATTAAATTATACTCACCAAATAGGAAATATTCTACAGCGATTTAAAGACTATCAAAACAATTCCCCAATTATTTAGTAGATAAACAAATTAAACAAAAAACTAGAAAAATAGACAAAACTATTAATAACCAAGTAAACAATCCCGATCCAATCAATAATTCTATCGCAGCCAGTCACATCACAACTTTAAATCAGATGAAAATGTACTAAGGAATATAATACATCGATACCCCCAGTCAATAAGAATAAGATCAGATTTATCATCTACTACAAGAAATTAACAACTGTTCACCTTATAATAAAAAAAAAAACTTCCCGGACAACAAAATCAGTCGATGAAGCCAATGGAGTCTTCCAATTCAAACGAACTTTTGGAGAATGCATCTTAAGCACAAAGAGCTACATCGGACCCACGAACAATACACTATTAAGACGATTTCCTCTACACATTTCCGATACATGCTTTATTTGAAAACACCTAAAATAACATGGCGGCCACATTCTCAGATTAGCAAAAGTCCTAGTTGAAAACACAAAAATTATCCACATATTCTTAAAATAACTGTACATTCTATACCATCTTGTAAATAATATATATAAAACATTGTACGTTTATTTAAGCCACTCATTAACACGTTAAAATATGTGTATATTTTTTAGACACGAGATGCGTGACTAGTTCAAAAAAATTAAATATAATTTTAACTGGAACATATAAGAGCAGCCAGATTTTAAACGACACGGTAATCGAATACTGTCAAAAGACAATTCATGAAACTCAAGTGCTCGCAAAAAAAAAAAAGAACAACAAAAAGAAAGACGAGATTGACGAAAAGGTCTATGGAACTTTCTTTCACAGATTCGATCGAGAAATAAGAGCGACAATTCTAAAACTGGAAACATTTCAAAAAGAGATACTGCGTGCAATTAAGCAATACTTGACTGCATGAAAACATGCTATTTGATTACACAGTATATATATATATATATATATATATATATATATATATATATATATATATATGCATATATATATATTATTTTTGAAAATCTAATTATCCACTGAGACGTGTTTCCTCGTACACAACTCATCAGAGTGGCTGAAATCAGCCACTCTGATGAGTTGTAGACGATGAAACACGTGTCAGTGGATAATTATATTTTAAAATAATATATATGCTGCTCCCCATTTAGGGAGTATCAAATTGGTCAAAGAGAAAATAATTCACAACTCGCATTTAGGTAAAAATTCACTTCTGTATAAATGATTTAATTTATTCAAAAAAGTATCTCTATCAAAAGCAAATATAACATATATATATATATTTATATATATATATATTTATATACATATATATACATACATATATATACATATATATATATATATATATATATATATATAGTCTCGCCTCTGTGTTGCTGTAATGTGTAGTGAATGAGGCAAATACATTTTTGAACTTAAAATTGAACAATTAAAACTATACTCAACCTGACTTAAATTATTATTTGACTATGTTTTAAGTGACTGATCGTTTGAGTTATACGATGGAAAATTTTGAAAAAAAAATAAAAACAGGAGTCGATAGAGACAAGAACCTTGTGAAAAGCAGAAAAAATAAAAAGCACAATGAAAAATAGTATGTACAATTATCTTTTGTCTTGTTTGCGATGAAGCTACTTTACAATGAAAACAAAAAAAAATACACAAGTAACAAATTGTTCTCGTTTAGTACTTTTATAGTAGCATGAAATATTAAAAGCAATCAGCTGGGAATAGAATGCAAAACCATACTAATAATATATCGACTATACTAAATATGTGTATGCGTATCTTATTTTTCTGGAGAGGGTATGCGCGAAAAGAACCAGTATAATAATACCCGTTTGTGTATGTATATCTATTATATTAACATGCATTAACAATTTGCAAATAAAAAGGATTGGTGTGCACAAGCAGTAAAATATAATTGAAAAACATAATTACAAATATATATATATGTATATATATAAATATGAATATATATATATACATATATGTATATACATATATATACATGTGTATGTGTGTGTTTGTGTGTGTATATATATATATACGACATAATCGAGTTGACACACCGGTTCTCGTCAATGTTAAGCAACGTTGAGCCTGGTTAGTATCAGATGGATGCCTATCTGGGTACTTTAGGCGCTGTATGTGGTCTCCGCTTATCTGGGCTATTGTTTCCAGTCGTCCTGTACATACACTTCACTTGCCACTGGTATTTAACAATGTCGACTCAGAAGAGGTGTGATTGGAGATTGCGCTCTTCCTGCTACAAAAATTGCACGGGTAGGTACCCCTTCCATCGTCTGCCAAAAGTGAAGGATCCCTTTGTATATACATATACATATATATATATATATATATATATATATATATATATATATATATATATATATATACATACATATATATATGCATATATATATACTTACATCATTTACAACACATGTCATTTGGCTTAATGTCGAAAATTCAGAACTACGTACATTAGTTTCGTATTTTTCATTAGATGACAACTAAAAAACTGTATTATTTATACTACGGTACACAGCTTGGAGGCAAGTCTTACAGAGGTTTTATCTCTGTAGTATCTGCCCTTCTTCATATATCTCTTATTAAGTAAGGGACTCATTCTGTTGTTTATACCAATCTTACGGATTTAGAACTCTTACTCCTTCTATATAGAGCGGAAGAATATGCTTCTAGGCGTTCCCCGCATTCGCACTCAGTCGTGGGTGTAACCATTTACATATTTATTTGTTTTATTGGCATTTGTTTTCAATATATTTTGCTTTCATTACTTAACGAGATATATCTTTCCTCCTGATCCTCCTCGTTCCACAACAATATGTGGAACGCAGTAACTTGTGCAACATTTTCATCAGGAATCTTTATGAATTATAAATGTTAGTGTGGTGTTGTTGTGTCAGCCGGAACCGCATAACATCTGCAATATTTTTTATGAACATTTTAGTATCGCCCAACCTGAGAAATTAAACTTCTAACACCAGAACTGCCACAAAGAACTGACTATTACGAACATATGAACACCCCCGCCCCTTTTGTGAAGTGGTAAAATTATAGATCCAAAAGTACTATCAATATAAGACTAACAAAATTTACTATATTAAGATAATCGTTGATTATGAATAGCATATTTCAATAACATCGACGCTATATATATATATATATATATATATATATATATATATATATATATATATATATATATATATATATGTATGTGTGTGTGTATGTGTGTGTGTGTGTATATATATAAAGTGCTTGATAATATATCAGTTTCTTTAAGCTAGAGATTTCAATCATTCCAACCGAGATATCCTTATAACAAAGACATTTTATAATAAGTTAGGCAGCAAAATGCGTTTAATCTTTTAAAGGGTTCCAGGGGTGTATTTAGACCATTTTACAATATTCGTTCTCGACTAATTCCATGTTCCACATCGGCAAACAACTCATAACAATTAACGTTGCAAAAGAATTTACGATTGAGCATTCGTTATGAGCTCCGATAGCTCTCCCTGATAATTGCGGCATAATAAACGAATTCCAACAGAATACTGTGCTCATAACTTGTGACACTGTAGTCGTACTATGTGTAAGCATGTTCAAAATGCAAACGGTTGTATGTTTTTAATTAAACTACTTTGCTGCATTTACTAATGATCTGATTTATTGCTTAGTCTATAAAGTTTTACTATACTGTCTTTGGAATATTTTTTTTTTTATTTTGCTTTTAACACAATTCGTTTCGATCCTATGTCTATGTACGACCGTTCGTATCGATTGACAACGTTTTTGTAGTCAAGTTTTTTGTTCAATCTAGTAAGCAGACTATTTAGTCAATTCTCCTGCTTCGCGCTGTATTTCGTCTTCTCTTACTACTATTTTTATATTACTACTACTAATAATAATTTTATTATTTTTATTAGTAGCAGTAGTAGTAGTATTACTATTATTGCTATTATCATAATTTTAATTATTATTATTACTACTATTATTTTAATTATAATAATGAATATTATCATTAGTATTATTATTGCTGTTATTATTATTATTATTATTATTATTATTATTATTATTGCTATAATTATTATTATTATAATTATTATTATTATAATTATTATCATTATTGCTATTATTATGAATACTATTATTATTGCTATTTTTATTTTTATAATTATTATTATTATTACTAGTATTATTATTATTATTATTATTATTATTATTATTATTATTATTATTATTATTATTTACTAGAATTACCCACACCACTCATTATCAGAAATTACTACCGATTTATAACTGACCGTGTTCCTTGCAATCTAAATAAATATATATTTCCCAGTTTTTCAATTTTCTTCGCTTCTTCCAGTAACCTTTGTAACTGACTTTGTATTAGCGTCAGAACAATTAACCATTGATTTCTTGTTATTGACATGCAGGTGGCAATAAGTCCTGCACGTGGTTCCAGTTTCCTTTACACAAACCCTTCCTCATTTTAGTCTGTTCTCAACTATTTAGTGATATCACACAAGATTGACAGGGTTTTTAGGGGAGGGGGATCAGTATGCATAATATTTCTTGCGTTATTTTTTTTCGGTTTCTTCTGTTTTACTTGTTTATCTCATTATTATGTGTTTCTAATCAAAACCATACAGCGATGTCACAGAAAGCTCTTTGTGAGATAAACCAGACAATAATTTTTGACGTACAAAAAAACGCGTGTAAACTATACATGTACACGCGTGTATCTATCTATCTATCTATCTGTATATATATATATATATATATATATATATATATAATTATAAATATATATAATTATATATATAATTATATGCTATAATAATTCAATGCCTACAGACACTAGTGATTCATCCTTTCGGGAATCATCGGCGCAGTGTGTCACGATTAACGTCATTCGAGAAATTCGAATCTTAGAAACAAAAGTCATGTCTGGTTTCGTTAGCAAGGACGCGAACCATTCGGCTACCGACAACCGCGAGAGATACAGTTGAAATTACACATTTATTCTTTTGAAATGCTTTTAACGTCAGTCAGAGTGATCTAGTCATTATATGACGATCTTTGCCTAGGAGTTAAAAGCTATTAGCTAATATATATGCATGTATATATGTATATGTGTGTATGTGCGCGCGTGTGTGTATGTGTGTGTCTCATTTAGACTATGACCTATCATTATGATAATGTGGTGGTTGATGGGTAAAATAAAGCTAGCCAACTCCCAATTTCTCGCTCCCTATCTTTTCCGTCTTTCTCACTTTATCTACTTTTTTTTATCTATCCCTTTCTATTTTTATCGCCTTGTCTCTCCTTTTGCCTGAAAGAGACATCGGTGCATATCTACTTCCCAATTCGGCGGAAACTTCTGGAGTGTTCTGATTAGTAATAATGAGTAGGCTTGTTCAAGTCGAGTAGGGAGTCGTCCTCTGTTCCACACCCCCGCAGGCCCCAATTTTATTACAGAGCAGGCAATTTAAAACTATCTAATTACAATTTAGTTGTCTAAACAGAAAACCTATTTTCTCATTGGGAAATTCGTCTCTTCTCTTTAGGTTTTTTTTTTTATTTCATGCATGCCGTCACGTCATATCATCTTTACCGTTTCATGTGTCTTTCATCTTTACATTTGTTTCTGTTTTTTTTTTATTTTGTTTTTTTTGTATCTCATAGTTTCTTTCTGATGACATATTTTTCATCCGAAAAATATCATTTTCTCCGTCTTGCTTTTTGTGTTTACGTATATAGTATCGTGTTTCCTCTTTCTCTCTCTGTATTTTTAATTTGAAAAAGAACAACACTTTTTGGAGATTGAAAATGATTACATTTTTTCATTTCGCGTCGTTCTTTAATTCTTTCTTCTCTACTTTTCGTTTTTATTTCATTATTTATATTATAATTCTATCCTACAGTTTCAAGCAGTCTTATTTTTGTATTCTTTCATTTCAGTCCAGGAGAAAAAATAGGCTGGTGATGAATTCCGGTTGTGCTTATTAAAAATGTTATAGTTAAAGTCAAATGCACTTTTGGGAAGACGGTTCAATTACTAATTTGTTTAGTATGATATAATTTTTTCATGCATAAAAATTATTGTTTTCATGTAGTTAAAATTGTTATATTTTTTTTTATTAGAAATGATTGAATAAAACTTCTTATTTGATGTTTTACATTTTTAATAAAATCTCACTTTTCAGAGCTGTTATGCTCTCTAGGCAATTACGTGAACTAAATGCCCTTAACCACTCGGCCGGGGTAAGTGTTAAACATGTTACTACTCGCCTAAGCAAATGTATACAAATAAAAAAGGTACAATTTCCAGCAAATTCTATGCGGAATAAAATTATGAGGGGAGGATTTGGGATGAACACCGATTTTAAATTTCATGATTTTAAAAGCGAACGCCATAAACTTGTAGACATTTTCATAATCTTCACATGGTGTCTTCTCTTTTACGAAGGCTTTCATAATTTTCTTTCATTTTTTACAAGGTAGTCACCACTTATCAAGGTCCGGAAGCCACTCAGGGATGAGGGTTATTGTAAGTACACTACGTTAGTGTGGAGATTGAATGAAGTGTCTACATAAGAGGGCGGTTCATCAGGAATTTGTTTATGTTGGACTTGAAGACATCCAGGTTGTAGTACAGTGGGAAGCAGGCAGGCGGAACAGAGTTCCACATGCGTGCAGTTTTAAGAAAGAAGCTTTGTTCATGGAATTTACGTTTTGATTTAGGTATAGATAAAGAGCGGGGAAAGTTTTTGACAGTGGATTCAGCTAGACGGGTGTTTTTCGTAAAAGATGGGCGAGGGAGGACCAGATATTGGAATTCAGACGAGCACCTGCCATGGAAATAACGATAAAACAAAGATAGGCTTGCAATGCCTCTTCTGTGGGAGAGAGGTTGCAGAGAAGAGAAAAGGGCATCCCCCACTAACCCACGAAGTCTATTTTGTACTCTGTCAAGACAGGATAGGCTGTTTTTAGCAGTTCCTGTCCAGATATGGCAGCAGTATTCCATCCTTGGACGTACTTGGCTTTGATATAGATAGATAGAGAATTGCATCAGTAGTGAGATATCTTCTGGAGCGGGAGAAGGATCCCACCATCTTCCCAGCGACCTTTTCTTCTCTCTTTATAATTTTCTTTTTCTGTGTCAATTCCTTTCTGCCCATTATTATTGTATTCTCTTAATTCATTGTATTCCTCATCGAATCATCTTCTGAACTTTCCTTTAATTTAGTAATTTTTACTACTCGTGTTACATATTTATATGTTCATTGCTAATTTTGTAATTGCTGATTTTTCTTTATTTCTACATACAATTTGTTTCTTCAACGGTTTTACTTGTTTTTCTTTTGTATATTTTTCGTTCATTAGTTCCTATTTTTGTTCTTTGTTTACGTTTACTTTTACATCTGTCTCATTATTTTGAATATTTTTCTTTTTTTTAATTTCTTCATATCTATCCCGGAGTTATTATCACTCTCATTACCACATCGTTTCCCTGTACATTTTTTAACATTTTGTTTGTTATTCTTTATTTTTAACTCATCTTCCTAGTTTTGTCAATTGTAATGCTTTATCATTTCTATTTTAAAGAAACATTCTCTTTTCTATTCACCTTTTGTGTTTTTTCTTTATTTTTAGTTATCTTCCCCAATATTTGTTGATTGTTTATTTCAACTACACTTCATTCTATTCTAAATTCTTTAATTTTACGAGACTTACACAATGAGACCAAATCCACTCGGCTATCAATTATATATCGATTATTATATCGATGTGCACATAGAGAATAATCTACACCATTTTAATTATATATGTACATATATAATTCAAATGTTGTATATACATATATAAATATATATATGATATATATATATAATTTAAATTGCATATATATATATATATATATATATATATATATATATATATATATATATATATATATATATATACACTCATGAGCCAAAAAAATGGCGAAGACTGAAAGAAGAAAGAAATCTATTTTTCAAAATTGTTCTATGAATTTTCGGTTAATTTTAACTGAAAATTTCTATTTTGCAAATCATTCTTATAGCATATAATAATAAGTGGAAAAATAATCCTAAATATGGTAGGCCCGCATATAGCGATGATATAAAAAAACAAATCGCATGATTAAAGCTGTCCAAAATGACTTACAAGCAGATTTTGGATATTTTAAGAAAAGAAAATGTGAAAAATCCTTTTCTGTAGTGAAGCGAATTGGTCACAGGTTCGAGCTCAAAAGCATCTACTTTGAAGGGCAACCACAAGCTGAAATTAACTGTTTTGAAGGATTGAAGGAAAACTTATGTTGACACTAGAAAGGAATTGAAAACGGGCTGGAAATTCTCTTTCTAGATATACAATATGCACACGAATGAAATAAATGGGATGTACTTCTAAAAGGTATGCAAAGAAGCCATT
Organism: Euprymna scolopes; assembly: GCF_053919585.1. Classification (NCBI taxonomy): domain Eukaryota; kingdom Metazoa; phylum Mollusca; class Cephalopoda; order Sepiida; family Sepiolidae; genus Euprymna; species Euprymna scolopes. The sequence continues at coordinate 43,864,498 of NC_136490.1, read as the reverse complement.
TTTATCTCAGAAGAACATCAATGATAGAAAGATTTTTCTCGTATTATGGCAAGAAAGATACAGACTGGTTCAAGAATGTTTTTTGGTCAGGTGAATCAAGATTTTGTCTTGATATTGATGCTCCTGATTCTCCCAAATGGAGCAATGGAAGAACTGGAGAAAGATTGTTCACCAAGTTGCATAAAAATGATATTTAAACATGGGAATAGAGAGATAATGGTAAGGGGAACTTTTACTGCAGCAGGAGTTGTGAAACGTATTAGATGTGATAAGTCAATCAATGGAAAGGAATATATTCGAATATTAGAAACAGGACTGTTACCAAGTATCCAGAAGCTGGGAACATCTCAGATATTATTTTTCAACACGATAATGCCCCTGCACACACTGCTAAAGTAACAAAAATTGTTTTCTGATAACTCAATTAATATGTTGGCCAGGTCAGAGCCCCAATTTAAACGCAAACGTGTTCACAGTGTTCCACTTTGGTTGAGAGTATATCTTAAAGGATTGATATTTTAAAGAAATCAAAAGGGAATGCGATTCCACCATAAGTATTTATTAAAGTAAATGTATTGTTCTGTGTTATTAGTCTCGTTTAAGTTTCCTTGTTTAATTGTTGTTTGTTTAATATAGATTTTAGTGCAATAAAGCGTATAACATTTGTTTGGCACGTTTTTTTTTTTTGCTCACGAGTGTATATATATATATATATATATATATATATATATATATATATATATATATATATATATATATATATATATAAACTTGACGAATCCTTACGAGGATTAAACGAGGAAACTGACGTGTAAATAGCCAGGTATATTTTCAAACTTTGCTCTACTCACGCACTGAGCACTGTTGAAGTAAACACTGACAATATATGCATACGATCTTACGTTTATACATGATATAATAATGAGTGTGCAATTGTATGCATACATATCTATATAAATTTAATGTGAACATGTTTATATATTTGTTTGTGCAGAGTTTATTCCGAAACTTGTGAATCGATAGTAGATATTTTACCAGGAGTACTCTATTGTCGTTGGGAATTATAGAGACCCAACGCGCGACCTAATAATCTGAAATACCGACAACCTCTCTTTGTATTCACTGTCTTTTACAATATTCACCTGCTACCTTAACCTTTTGTTCGGATTAATATTTATAAGTTGCACAATACCTCTTTAATTTAATTTATTTTTCTATGTTATTAATTAATTAACGCCTTTGCTATCTTTTTTCATGTTTTAACTATCTCGCTATTTACTGTTTTGATTATATCACCATTTACGTTTAATATTGTCCGTATATTTGATATACAAAATTTATTCGTACAACTCGTACTAATTAGTTCCTTTTTATTGTGTCTGTAACGTCTTATGCAACATTTTGAAGACGGAATATTTGCAAAAATTTGAGATCCAAACAACTTATAGATGCAGATCAGAGATTCAAAGACATTGAAAATAACGTTACTCATTTGGGATTATGAAAGTAATATTAGATAATCCATGAGATAATTCAAATGAATTATGACTAAATCCTAGATTTCAAAAACAACTTGTAATTTAGTTCGTCTTTAATTTTTAATTATTGCTAATGAAGACCAAGCTCTTTCGTAAAGACGTTTTAATGAAACTGAAATGATTGTCAGTACAACGATTTGTAACATCATTATGGTAGTATAACTTCAAACAATAATATGGACTACATGTTATTCTCATGGGGTTATCCGTGAAAACAATTGTATTTGTATATGGTCGAGGTATTAACACAATTTGAGTAAAAAATACAAAATTGGTTGCAGTTCGATTTGGAGGAGGCTTATTGTCCTCAAATTCCAGGAAAAGCATCGTAGGCAATCAACTAAAATCACCCTCGATAATCTGAACATCAAATTTGTTCCAACAATAATTTAATAAATTAGAGAGCAATGAGAATCTCAGGAGATTTGCTATCAGTTCCATTCCAGGTATAAGAACCAGTTTTTCATCATCAATACATCACGGTTGACTACTACTACTACTACTACTACTACTACTACTACTACTACTACTACTTCTACTAATACTACTACTATAAATAATAATAAGACGAAGAATGAAAAATAGTTTAGAAATAATAGGTATTTTTGTTTGAACCCGACGAATTTCTACAAAGAAAATGTCAAATTGCTTCAATTAAGAATAATGTGCATAGGTGTGGGATGGTATTTGAAGTGGTCAAATGAAACATGGCGAAAGTGTTTTGTGGCCGAAACTTTAGGATACGCTTAAGCAGGTACAAGATATGTTGCATGTCAAGAAGGAGAAAGTTTAAATTCAATGCATGAAAACCACAAATTGGAAGACTTCGGAGCAGATGGTTTTCAGCGATGTTGGATAGAAAAACTTACCAACTTGCATAATTTGACAGAATTCTGAGAGAAAATATAATTCCCGAACGAAAGCTACTGCAATCCATAACTATCAGCCCATCACCTGCTTCCTATTAGTGCGGATAATCTGGCAGTCATTTTGTTGGGTGAGATTTACCAATAACTAGAATAGTAAAAGAGCTTACATGTAGAATCAATATTGTTGATATGTAATTTAGTTTTTTATTTAATTTTGAGATGTATTATTAATGTTATTATTATTATTATTATTATGTAATAAGGTATGTTTCCTAGTCCATCTCTTACGTCGAGATTGTAAGAGAAGATTAAAAATATATGCATGCATGTATAAATTGTTGCAAATATATGATATGGCTCCACATAGCTGAATAAACGATTGTATCGAAATATTTAGAACGATAATAAATATGCGATATTTCATTGATTGGAGAAGAGTTCCCAACAATGAAGATCTGATTGACAATAAACGGGAAACCTTGTTGGGATATTCCTGTGAGGAGAGGGATTTTTATAGGAAAAAGCTTATCCTCAGTGCTGTTTGTTTTTAGAATCATAGCGTTCGCGTTCATATTATGAAAAAGAAATAAGTGTTATGAGTGAAGAAAGAAAGAGTGTCCGGTGAAATATTTATTGGTCATAGTTGAGTTATAATTGTATGAAAGGAATGCACACCATATTTGTAAGCTTGTGAGGTCAGTTAAAATGTTCAATAATAACATAAAGCACGTAAAATAATAAGAAGAAAGGTTAGAAATAATAGGAAAAGAAGAAAATAGAAGACCATAGATTTTTTTCTACGTCGAGATTGAATATCTTCAGGAAACACAGTAGCAATTGCTGTATTTTGGAATTTCGCGGTTATTTTTCTATGAGAAAAAATAAGCGATATGATATGGACAGAAAGTCAAGTTAAAACTACTAATGAATGGAGCTTATACACCAAAAGTAATGTGGATAGGCTTTATTTGCAAAACAAAGGTAGTAACAACGACAAATACGTGTAGAAGTATACGTAATAGAAGAAAAAGAGTCTGCAAATGTCCATCTTGTAAGAAAAGTACTATATAATGTTTGTCACATTTGAAAAAAAATCAATTGAACTAACGAATTTAAAGCAAAAAGGCAAAAAAAAAAAACGAAAGATAAGTGCTTTGAGAAGTAAATGTATAATCAAGTCATTACTAACCTAACAGAGGTGATGGCTTTCCAAATGTGACTTCATCTGAATCAGTATTCTTAATATGTGCCGCATAGAAGCAATCGCTAAGGACAAATTATACGAATATCAGATTCATAAAACGATTGAACGTCTCTTGTGTAGACTATCAGCAAAAAAAGTAAGAATGTACAACAAATGATCAGTTGTTGTGGCAAGATAGCTGAAAAGGAGCACAAGAGGCGGCAGAAAACATTTTTTGCGAGACAAGTCAACTAGAATATATGTAAGAAAATGGGTTGCAACTATGTGGAAAAATGGAACGAGCATGTTTTACAAGTGGTAGTATGGAGTCATAATGTGAAAATACTGTAGGATATGAATCTCAGATGTGAGAATTTGATTGGGTGGAAGAGATCAAATTAAAGTTTGTTAGAAAAAGGTCACAAGAAAATAATAATTGATATAGTGGTACCATCCATTTTGAATGTAGATAAAACAGAAAAGAAGATCCTAAAGTTTGAATGTAGAGGAAAAAAGGAGAAAATTTAAAAATAAAAATACTTGAAATGTGAGATAGAATGATTGTGGAAGTTAAAGAAAGTACAGTTGTACCTATTCTGGTAGAATCAGTTGGAAGTATGATAAAAAAACAATTGGCAAGTTGATTGAGAACATTGAAATCCATTGCAATGTTAAAGTGCTTCGAAATTATGTCATTTTGGGAAGTGTCAGCATCTTGTGGAAATTACTGGAAGCCTAAGAAAAGAGGATCCTGATATCCAATTGCCATTTGTTTTCATCAGCCTATCAGCATAATATCCGTAATGACAACAGTCAAATACAAAATGTGATACAGGAAAAAATAAAAATACCGAGAGGATAAGGAAGATAACGGTGAGGGAGAAGAATGACGACGAGGAAACACAAAGAACATAACAAAATATATAGCGGAAAAAGACAAAGAAAAAATGAAGAAAAGAGAAAAAAGAGAAATTACATTTTTATCAATATTTGGTCAAAGATAAACAGTGTGCAAACGGCGAAAGGAGGAAAAGAAACTTTCGAAAAAAATGTTGTTATACAAATGGTTTATTCGGGTCAAATGATATTTGTATGGATGAAACAACACTAAGAATGAGAAACATATTTGATATTGAAATATGTACAAAACAATGTGATTAGAACTAACGATTTATCACTATAAATATTGAATATCTAAATAAATGTAAATATAATATTGAAGGACAAAGAGAGAAAATAGTGTACAAAGCCATAACTAAACGAGTGCATTAAAATTATCAAAAAACATAACTAAATTTTATAGGCTGTTCAATGAGAACTTTACAAACGGCTTGTCTCTGCATCTGCAGTCAAAACAAAATAGGCACTTTTCTGAAGCATAAAATGTTACATGGAGAAATCCAGTAAGAAAAATGTAATAATAGATTTTATTTACAAAGGGGACAGTGCCCTAAACTCACTCGAGGATAAGTCTAATAGTTATATATAAATAGTTGAAATTTTGTAGATTGGATTACTTAAATAAGTATATTTTTATATAAACAGGTTAGGTTTGCCCCCAGAAAGGCCGAATAGACTGTTAGCATATATATATATATATATATATATATATATATATATATATATATATATATATATATATATATAAAACTAAGACTAGAGATAATGTAAAATTAAATTATAATTATAATAGATAAAGAGGAATACCCACAATAAATAAATGAATAATTATAATACAAGATAGAATTACAGAAACACCTAACTTGGTTTAATGTAGTATTTTTAATTCCTAGTGAACCTAGAGCTTATATAATTTTTAAATCCTTCTATCGTCACATTATTTTTAGAAGTGATTTAGATCTAAAGGGTTTTTTGTAAAGAAAGTTTTTATTGTTTTACTAAGTGTAATATAATCTCCCGTTTTTTTTTAAACCGCAAATCCATGTTGTTTTTGTCAGTTCCTTAACTCATTATTATAATCGTTAGCTTCATACTTCTCCAAATTACTCATTTATCACATTTTATTTTTTACATGTAAATAATATCAAGTTTTAACTAGACGTAAATAACGAAGTTTTTATTGTTTTACTAACTTTCACAGAATCCCCCCTTTTTTAAACCACAAATCCATGTTTAATTGTACATATTCTATCCTTGATCCTGAATTCAGGATTTGATTGATTTCTCATTCGTTCCTTGAACCCGCGAAATCTAAATAAAAGCTAAAATTAAATTAGAATATCCTTAAAAAGCGAGACTCATTTAAAATAGTGCCCCCAAAATAGGCTAAAAACTAAGTCATAGGAAGATGTTCTTGACTGTAAGGGTTGTACGAAACTAAAAAATAAGTATAAATATGAGCTTCATTTAATATGGAGGGAAAAAATAAACGTGTTCACAACGGATTGAAGAACTTGTTGGGAATAGTTGTAAGCGTCTCTGAGGAGTTACTGGATGGAGGATTTACAGTTCTCTGGACGAGAGGTAATTGTCCATCCTTTCACGAAGCAGCTGTAAGAGCTTAACGCCAAAAAAAGTTAATTTCTATTCATGTAGGTAGTGATTTTATTCAATTTACGTATATATATATATATATATATATATTATATTATATTATATTATATATATATATATTATATAATATATATAATATATATATTATATATATATTATATATATATTATATATATAGAGATAGATAGATAGATAGATAACAAACAAACAAAAGGGTCGTACGTTAAAGAATTTTTCTTTTCACGCCAATTTCTTGGAAATAAGGAATCTCTTATTTCTTCGGCCATTTAATAACATGAAGATTTAGCCTTTAAATTTCACATATATCTCGAACAATCGAAAATGACGATCGTTTAAAACATACCATGATTCTTGTTGTTTTATTGAAGTCGCCCCTAATTCGTGAACTCATCAGAACTTTTCATCGAAACGAACACTAAAAAAATTCAGAAGTTCCTTTCTCAGAAATGCAGGCAGTTAGCGACTCGACGAAAATCAAGTTAAGTAAAACAAAATATGCACTAAGTAGCACTTCATGGATTAAATCACAATCTATCATTTAATTGGTTGCCTTGGAATTGTGATTGTAATTCGGACTTAATGAAGCAGAAAAAAGTGATAGGGCATATCAGGAGCTTTTAAAGCCTAAAACTATATTGTAAGATCGTTAGTACTTGTTTGTAAATCGTGTCGACTCTTGACCCTTTATATAAAGATGTTTCTTGCACTATCATGAATTTCTGATATCGTCATTTTCTCATTCTTATGTTATGGAATTCTTTTCCCACGATTCGTTTTTTTTTTAATTTATATACAACAGTATATAGATTAAGTAAGATGCCACTAGCTAACGGAGCAAATCTAATTTTTAAGCCAAATTCATAACATGAAATTATTTTTTTTTTAATTGTGAGAGTGAAAAAATTGATAAAATATTACTTTTTCAGTTGCAAATTTTCACTTGTTGATGTGATACTAACTCATTATTTGTTTAAGCATTTGCATAGGAACAGAGTGCGAAATGCGATGTTCGATACACACAAGAAAGCGAAATGGATGCAAAAAAAAAGGGGTCCTGGATATGAACTTAAACTATTTCAAGTGGTGAGGCCCCAGCTTGCGAGCTTTAGGGAGTGTGAAGCCACTGTTTTATTGGCATCGCTCCCAGGTCCACTCTGACACGGAGTGGTAGTACCTGTTAGTGTTCCAATTATGCGTTAAATAGAAATAGACATGAAAACAACAAATATATTCTATCAAAAATGTTTTTCTTCAAAATCTTTGGATTCGGCATTAAATAACCTGAAAAGGGTTGATATGCCATAAATCAAAAACAACCAAACCAAACCAAACCAAAAAAAAAAAAGGTTTATTTTAGAGATAGAACAAATAGATCAAAGATGTGTAATGATGCCGATCACGATGGATAAGTTGAAACAGTGACGCAAACGAAAAGAAAAAATAAAGACAAAAGAACTTGCAGAACTATGTACACAAGATGGCAAGCAGCGAATTTTTATTCTTCATTTCTGCAGTTATTTGATGTTGTTTACTTGTTTCTTTGTAGATGCTGTAAGAGGTGAACTTTTCTGTGTGTTGGTTGCCTCTTCGTCATTTCCGTCCCGCTAAGGTCGGAAGGAAATGCCTGAGCAATCGATTCGTTTTCTTAACCGTTTCCTAGTCCATTCTTTTAACTTCCTGACACAAGAATCAAACAAATATGGCGAAATAGAAATGAAGAAAAAAGTTATTAATTTTCAAAGTATCTCTTCCAAACGCTACGTCTTCCCTCGATGTCTATGATTTTTTTTCACTAGTTCGTTGTGATGTTAAGAAATACACCCCCACACACATATACATGTATATATATATATATATATATATATATATATATATACATGTATATATATACATGTATATTCATTTATACATAATCATGTTTTCTATCTATCTATATATCTATTTGTCTATCTATATACTTATATATATACATATATATATATATATATATATACATGCAATTCGAAATAAATATAAATACAAACACATAAAAATACATATGTATATATTTATGTGTCTGCGTGTGAGGATATATACATAATTTATAGGTACATCAACAAGAATGGGTATACGTATAATTATTTTTATATATATGTGTATATATAATGATCTAGAAAATGTTAATTATGTAAAAGATATTAATATATATATATATGTGTGTGTGTGTGTCTGTGTGTCTGTGTGTATAATCTTTCATAATATAAATATGCCCTGTCTGAGTAAAGATATGTATGTATGTATGTATGTATGTATTTATGTATGTATGTATGTAGGTCTCGCAAAATCTTTCGACAGCGACAACGTATCCTGACAAGACCGGTATTTAGTTATAACCTGGAAGTCTCGGACGACAAATATCGAAAGTATTGGTCAAAAACATTAATTCCTTCACCCTAAACCCTGCCGTTTTATACTAAGAGTGGTCGATTTTTTCGGAGATATTTTAACAAGTCCTCGTCACTGTATGATTGAGTTCGGTTTATTTGAACGCTTTCTACTTCCAGTCGCGTCAGATTTCCTTTAAGTTTCTTTTCCATCTTCGCCTCACGTGTTCGAGCCTGCTTGCCTACTACCAATTTTTTTTAACCGCTCTCTTTACTCTGACTGCCTATTGTTGCTTTGATTCCCTTCCCACGATACTACAATGTTTTTAACCAATCTCTCCAAATTCCCGGGTTCGAGCTGCCTGTCTACTACCACCTTTTGTTTGCCCGACACACACCTCCAAACAACCGGGCAACGACGGACAGTCAGGCTATATATATATATATATATATATATATATATATATATATATATATATATATATATATATAAACTTGAATGATGCTAACGAATGTAAAATGCGGACGGCTGTGTGTAAATAACAATGTATATTTTCAAAATAATTGTGGGGCAACGATTTCGCAATCACCGACCCCAGCTCTCCTGAATTGGCACTGGGTGCAGTGGAAAAGAGAGGTTCAGGTCGACTAGCGGCAATACCGAAATGAATGGACAGCGCACAGAGCACCTGGAATTCTTAAAGGCTCACAGATTATATTACTGAGTTTGTAAGGAAGCAGTTACGTGTCAATATGTAAACAAAAGCATTAATTCAGAATTGGAACGCTGTATGAGAGGAGAAATTAAATCTCTTTTCAGTTGTGGTAGTGGGATGAATAACTTGTTTGGGTGTTTGTCTTCCCAGGATTAACCACCAATTGTAGCTCAGTGACGTAGCTTCCATGGAAATTATGATAGAATAGAAAATGAAAAGAGGCGTCTATTTTGTGTGAAGAAGGCAATATATATATATATATATATATATATATATATATATATATATATATATATATATATATATATTCGTCTATTAGATCAAATATCGATGCCTTACTCTGTTTTGCAGAGCAATGCGCTCCCAGCGAAATATATCTAGCTGTGGTAAAATCTGAATGTATAATTGACATTTACATAATTGTTGAGTGTATCAAAGTTTAGCTTCTTTCTGGAGTAGTAGTATAATGCGTTTATTTTTCGCATGAACCTTGCAAATAGTTTTGATATAGATTAATGAATTACGTACAATTAAAACAGTCATTTATACATGCAGTGAGTTGATCAGAAAATGTTTGCATTTAAACTTTATTTTAATCATGAGCAAGTACAATACGTGCTTGGTTAATCTACTTGATTTTGCATTAGACATAACCATGGGAAGAGATGTGACTTATTAACATTTATTTTTAACTTAATCCTACGAACATCTCGCTGTAAATATAAACTGGGTTGAGGGATATGCCTAGATGTAAGTCAACGTAAAATGTACTTTGCTTGTTATTTTTGTGTGTGTGTGTTGAAATCTATATACCGCTACCTAAAAGGATCAACTCTCGAAAGTTGCCTTGCCCCGATTTCCAGTTTTACATGAGTGTCATCTCTTTCACTAAGAGAAACATCATCTCATCGAGTACAATGGAAACGGAACACATCATCATAAGAAAAAAGTCACGCATATTGCTCTAGATTAACCATGTATAAAGAATAGTTTAAGATACGTCTTCGTGACATACTAATGTTGCTCTACATGAAGAGGAAACAAGAAATCGCATTATCTTCTTGCATCTGATTATAAATATAACACTACGTTGTAATTATCATAACTAACCTTACCCATATTGGAAGCATTATTAAGTGAAACATGTTTTAAACTTATATTAAAATTAATCTTTCTATAGCAAATATCTATAAAGGAATTGAGATTTTGCATATGCCTTTTTTAATCTGAAACGATACTTTTATTTCACTTTTCCTACTACTCGTAATATTTCCGTGCTTAATTCGGGCTTCGACAGTATTTCAGATTATTGACTATATCCAATGCTAAATTTAGCATGCATAGTGGTATTAGGTTGGTTCAAAAATAATGTCGATTTTGGACGTCCAAGTTCATGTCAAAAACGACATTGCCGTAATATCCTTCTCGCATTTCTACGAGAGGAATCCGTTCCGCAAGAACATGGTCTCCACAATGTAATCCTATTGTAATGTGTATCTGTGCGTAAAGATTATGTAGAACTTATTGCTGTGAAATAACCTTCCATAGACCAAAGGAGAGAAAATAGAGAGACTAGCAACATGAGTTTTGTGGCAAGGGTCAGCATTATATTTCGAAGTGGATTTGGTATTTTATAAGAGATAAAAGATTGCTCAAGGTTGTCACTTTTATGCATGATATTGGTACATAATCTTAACACATATATATGTATCTTACATATACTTAGAGGATTGCATATTTACTGTGAACTAATGTTTTTATAGACAACAATAAATTAACAAATAGCCAATGAACTGCTTTCCTTGCCTTATTTATACCTTGTTTGGCGAAATTCAAACAAAATTATTGAATTAAGAGAAATCACACCTTGAAAGTATTGTGTTTGAATTTCGCCCAACAAAGTATAAATAGGGCAAGACAAGCAGATCATAAGGCTATTTATTTTATTAAACGCATGCTTAACCAAACTGCCTAAACGCAGAAACTTAACATAAAAATATATAAACAATTTAGAGATCAAAATTATGTACACGTATAAGAGAGTCTCCAATGTAATGCTATCTTATTTTAAATTCGACGCGTATGGATCAGGATATATACGAAAATGCATTGCTCTGATTACTGGACTAATCACGTATCATTATTTCTAGGCTTAAATCCTCGTAATGTCATAATTCTTTTGCCGTGACTTTTTATCGATTACAGCATTATTGGTATTGATTAGCAGCCAGGATCGTTTGTGAGTTACTTTCCATTATATATGTATGTGTTTCCTTCTCTAAACACCTATATCGCACATTTTTAGCGACGTGTAGACATAATAAGACACGCAGATAATAGACGTGTATACATCAATTAGTGGTGATAACTAACACCCCTAATTGATGTATACTCTGTTTGAACAATTGAATAAATCCATATCTTTAGATATATAGTATTATATTTTTTATTTTCCTCGTTTATTGATGTATATATATAAACTCTAAAACTATTCGTTAGACTTTGTATTATCACCATAAAGATCCTATTAAAGAAGTGATCTTATTCTATTCCTTTAACTACTCCATATATATATATATATGTATATATATATATATATATATATATATATATATATATATATATACATATATATATACATATATATATGGAGTATATATATACATATATATATGGAGTATATATATGGAGTATATATATATATATATATATATATATATATATGTGTGTGTGTGTGTGTGTGTGTGTGTGTTAGTGTGTAGGTGCACGCATAGCTCTGAGCATATTTGTGATATGCTTATGTTATCCCTGTGAAAGTTTAAAATAAACCAGATTAGTGTATGTAATGATGTTTTTTTGTGTGAAATCCAAAACTAAATTGGTGAAATGACAGCTTCACGTTTAGGTCTATGAATATCTCTTTATGACTTTAGAGAACTTTGACACTTGCAGTCATTAGTTTATTGGTTCTTTTGCTTTATGTCGATCGAATCATTGTTACAAAAACATTCTCCTCTCTGTTGTCAAATACGCGCAATAAAAGAGTGAAAACAAAAGCTTCAAGGCATCTTAATCGTTGATCCGTGATACAGCGACGCACCATTGTTTTTTTTTGTTTTGTTTTTTTTTCATAGTAAAATGACACGGGCACAAATTACGGACGCTTATTCAAAAAACATCAAAGGATTTAGTGGCAAACAATGGATTTCTGTACGCTCTTTGATTTTTTTTTTCTCGTGTCCTGGATCTTACCAATTTAATTGTTGTACCTGGATAACTGCTGTTTTTAAAACAAACAAAAAAAAAAAACGAAAAGAGATTATTGCAAGAATATTTTAAAAACGATACAACGTCGAAGCTTACAAAATGATTTTTCGAACATTTATGTGCATCTTTTATCAAAATAGATTTTATTTTGTTAGTTGGTTCTTCATGATATTTCCGGGATTAATGTCGTAGAGTTTCAAATATATTTACATGTGACCTTAAAATAACAAAATATTCCAGACTATTCTGAACATAGCAATGTCGTTCCGTGACTTACGAGGGGCGTTCCAAAAATAAAGGTTTCTTTTTTTTATTACGCCCGAATGGATCAAAGAGAGTTGAAAATTGCATCTTCTAGATTACTGCACTGAAAGGTGCATATGTCTTGCAGATATTGACGGGGTGGGGCTCTAAGAAAGCAACTCTTATAATGGATGTGCCTCCCGAAGGAGAGGTGCATCATTGAATTCTTTGCAAAAGGTACATTGAGAATGATTATGTCAAAAGAATAAATTCTGGAGCGCAAAATGTGGCTCGTTTTAATGCTCCAAGTCCTGGTCTAGCTTCTCTTGAGCATTAATAGAGTTAAAAAGAGGAGGTTTTATTTTAGAAAAACACTTATATGGCATAGCTCGCTGCGAACGCTCAGGCATAACCATCACTCATGCAATTATTAGATACAATTGTGTTTTTGATATTTCTGCCATTTTGACTTTTATTATATCCTTTTTGAGAAAATCACTGCAGAAATTCTCCTCTGGGCCAAATTATCTTAGATTTGCAACAACAGATGCGACATACAAATTCAATAAATCTGGGGTTTTAAGAACTATCCTATGTAACGTTCGAACACCTTTTTGGACAAGTCGTTATAATAAAATGCTACATTGCATCATAGAAGAAACACCATCACAATCACAACACATTTAGTTAAAGTAGTTTCGATTTTCCGCTAAGTATTAAGTCTTCCTACCACCACCAGCAACCCCGTAAGGAAGTTAACATTTTCAACATATTCTAGACTTCCATCGCCATTAACTGACTCATACAAACCTAGATATAGCATTAACTTTCCCATGTTAGTATCAACAATAATAAAATCTTTCTCTGGGAAATCATTCATCGCTAGCAAAAGTGACTGAAAAAAGAGATTAGTGGCAAACATTTGCAAAATAATTCTTAATCTAGCAATAATTACAACTCTCTATAACTATTTAGTTTTCACCATTTAGGTGTAACGTACGCAGTATGCCTGCCCTAAAAAAAGGAGATATATTTGTCAGAATTTGTCGGTATAAAATCCCTTTAATATCTAAACAGAAAAAAGGCTGTTTATCTTCACGTTTAATTTACTTTCTAATGACTAACATTTTATATAAAATAATAAAATAATACAATAAGATTATGAATTAAAATATCTTCTTTTATTTGTATTCATAAATACATTTTTGTAGTTTACTTTTATCAAATAAAAACAGTTTCAGCATCTTATTTTAAAACTGTGATATACGGAACTGATATTATTTAATGACAGTAACCATCATATAAAGTTTAGACTTATTGGATAAATAATGTTTAAGTGAGGATTTTCATTGGTCAACTGCAGGAATAATGGAAGTAATATGAATAAGGACATATTCGACTCTTATTTTAAAAAGCTCAGGAGTTGATTGTTTTTGTTTGTATACATGATCGCATCTTATTATCCGTATGGTATTGGTTTATCCGATATTTTGCTATTCAGTACACAATCTATAAACAAATTTGGATCCAAATAGACGGACATGGTAAAGTTTGCTAACATCGTATGTGAAAGTAATTTTATGGAACAAATATGATTCCGAATTTGACCAGCAAATTCATCAGTTCATTTCTCTAACAAGTGAACCACATTCATTTACGTTTGTTTCAAGCCTATCTTGCCCAAGTTCACAACAGACTTCGTAATCTAGTGGGAAACGCCTTTTCTCTTCTATGCAATCTTTTTTCTCACAGAAGAGACGTTGCGAGCTTGGCATTTCTCAGGTTCCTCCTCGCCAATCTTTCACATAAAAAAATAGTCTTACCAAAATCACTACCAAGACATTCTCACACTGTTTATTGGCCATAAACCTAAATATAGATTCCATAAAAAGAGGCCCTTTCCTTGAACTGCCCGCATGTGCAACTCTGTTCTACTGGTGTGTTTTCCAGCTGACTATAATATCGTCGTCATCAAGTCCAACGTAAACAAATTCTTATTGAACCATCCTCGTTAATAATATAATAATACCAAATTTAAACGACAAACTATAACTACGCTTCCGTCCCAATGACCAGAACGCACGCATTAGCTCATGTCCTCGAGTTGCTTCCTGGTCTTGATCGGTGAGTGAACCATTTTTATAAAATAACATTCTGGTACATTGCGTGCAGAGGTTTCCATTGTTTTCTGAAGCTAATTAATATCCAAATTATATTGTTGGAAAATGCATCAGATCTCAAATATGACAATATATATTTTATCACGAAAAAAATCCATAAAAGCGAGATTGATTTACTTCGTGTATTGGATTGAAGGCTGTCAATTCTTTATGACTATATATAGTCTGCATCTTGTCATCTACAGCTTAATTATTTCTTGTTCAGATTAAACGATTGCAAATATGAATGTTAGCAGATGAAATAAAAAAGTGTAACTTTCTAATTCATCAAAAGATTTATATTTGCTTATTCGTTATCGTTAATTAGTGTATATCGTTGATTCTAAAGGTTACATGCAGTATCGCACACATTTTTTTCTTCCACAAAATGATATATTCGTCAAAATAGCGTCATAAATTTTATTAAAAAAATCTCCAAAGTCGTTTCAAATGTAAAACCTGTTATTTATAACCCAATAGCTAAAACGTTAAAGACCTACCGAGACGAGAGTGGTATACTTTATCCGAGCGATATTAGTTTTTTTACATAGAAATTACAATTCTTAAAAAAACTTTTGCAAGCATCTTTCGATGCTACGCCCGTAAAAGTCCGGAGCACATTTTCAACTTACATGTGAAATCGACAAGCCTATCTTCTAACTTTACTGAAATAAAATGCATCGGTTTCGTAAACGTGCAAAAGGCGCCACTGAATATTAATCGGTTTATTCTTTCTTGCTATGAAGAATTCAGGGAAACATGCCTTCCCCATGACAATGGCTGCTCTTGAGATTCCCAAAAAGTTAATAACTTTAAGAAATAGATGTATGGATGAAACATTTAAGGAATAAATTCATAACTTCAGTCTAAGTAACAATGAAAGATGCGATCTCATATATATATATATATATATATATATATATATATATATATATATGTGTGTGTGTGTGTGTGTGTGTGTGTGTGTGTGTGTGTGTGTGTTCATTTAATCACATTAATTAGTATACGAAAGCATAAAGTTATGTATTTACTTCAACAGTGCTCAATACGTAGGTGGAGCTAAGTAAGAAGTTATTAAATATATATGGCAATTAAGCTGCACAGAATATTCCGCGTTTCATCCACACTGGAAATTTTCATGTATATATATATATATATATATATATATATATATATTCTTCAGAATAAAATCATCTAACAATAAACTTGTATGGAAACCTGTAATTATCAGTTTTACAAAATATTATTGGTAGTAATATTCTATAAGTATTATACCACTTAAATAAAAATTGATAGATATACAAGATAGAGCAAATAAAACAAACTGTAATCTTTTAATAAATTTAAAATTAATGACGTGAAATATATAAATTTCATATCAAACGGTTTTCATTATTCTATGTAAGACAAAGAATACATTTGAATTACAAATGTATTCTTTGTCTTACATAAAATAATAAAAATCTTTTAATATGAAATTTAAATATTTCACGTCATAATTTTTTTAATTAATAGAATAGCTATAAGTTGATATATATATATATGTATATATATATATATATATAAAGCTGAATGTCCGTGTGTGTGTGTGTGTATGTCTGGTCACGAATAGGCTCCTATATGATTGACTATTTTAAACAACTGATTACATATAATGATATAAGATATATCGAGACACAAATGGGGTATGTTTGATCTGGAAGATTGGTGGTTCATTAAAATATTAATAAATTTAAAAATTAATGACTAGAAATATTTAAATTTCATATCAAACGATTTTCATTATTCTATGTAAGACAAAGAATACATTTGAATTTCAAATGTATCCTTTGTCATACATAGAATAATAAAAATCTTTTAAAATGAAATTTGAATGGCTACAATTTGATATATATATATATATATATATATACATATACCCCCCCCCCCACACACACACACACATATATATATATATATATATATATATATATATATAACATAAAGCTGAATGTGTGCGTGTGTGTGTGTGTGTGTATGTCCGGTCACGAATTAGCTCCTATATGATTGACTATTTTAAACAACTGATTACATAAAATGATATAAGATGTATCGAGACACAGGTATGGGTATGTTTGATCTGGAAGAATGGTGGTTCATTAAAATTGTGGGCTTTGCGTTCGCTCCAGGTCCACAAAGTATGGAAATAAGAAATCTAAAAATTTTAAAAATAAACGTTTATAAGTGTTTTTGATATAGATGTACAAAATACTTTGATAAGTATGTGTTAACTTAAATAGGGATGGTATAATAAAATTGTGGGGTCTGCGTTCGGGCCTGGCCTCCATAGAATGGAAATAGGCACAACTTTTAGAAAGACTTTTCATATCTATCTGCGTTAGTATACTTTGATAATTATGTTTCAGTTTGAAGAAATATGGTATAATAAAATTATGCGGTGTTCGTTCGCACCTGACCTCTATAGAATGTATATATGTTTAACAAGGTTTTTTTTTTAATATAGATCCACAGAATATTGTGATAAGTGTTTCAGTGTGAACACGTATGGTATAATAAATTATGGGGTCTCTCTGTTATATTTTTACTTTCATCATATTTTGCTTTGATTTTGATACCCTCAAATTCGAAGCTATCTCTTTACAACGCTTTTTCTTTTCATAACCTATCATACTTTCATAAATCAGAGTCCATTTTCTGTAGGCTGTTGTTGAACCCAGTCTACGACGTGTACTTTTTGCTAGTATATATATATATATATATATATATATATGTATATATACATACATACACACATATATACACACACACACACACATATATATATATATATATATATATACTCGCGGAAAAGGTAAAATAAGTTCAGAAAAAATAAGAAAAAAGAGTGGAGCGATATACAATTTAATACTGATAAAAGTGAATTATGAATTTAGGAAACAAAGAATTAAAAAACATATTAAACACCAACGATGAATAATTTAAAAGTGAAAACAAACGATAAAATAGAAAAAAATGAAATCAAACAAATAATTTAAATACAAACAAACAATAAAAGTTACTAGTGCAGAAATAGTTTTTGATTTAATTTAGAGAAAAATCCCATGGGTTGAATGTTATTTTTTTGGAAATATAGAGATTATTCGGACTAATGTTCTCATCTTGCGTGTTTATTTCACAACGTTTTATCATCGAATCTTGACTTCTCTTTTATTACATCCTCGGACCGAAAATGATGTTCACATTCCTAAAAACATAATTAAAGAAAACATTCATACCATAATGTAAACTACTGCTAAATCTAAGAAAAAATAGTAAACAAACATTTACAATAATAATAATAATCACAGTGTAATATCTCTTCTGATGCTACACTTTATTTGTTCTGTCCTCGGTCAGTGTAAGAGAAATCCTTTATGACTGACACAATTTAAATTTTATTTTTGTTCCAATCAAGAGTGCCCCTGTTCGGGAGCTAGATTTGCCCACATTAGAAACCGACCTTGTGTCTAACTGTGCCCTCGTGGGGAGGCAAGTAAATAAATTTAAAAAAACAATATTTTTGACAATTACTCCCCTGTAAAAAGTATTGGTTTATTATTTAAAAAAAAAAACAATTAATGTTAATATATAACGCTCAGTCACGGCTAATTTCATTAATAGCCACGTGGTGAATGATTTTCAAACCGACTTTAGAAAAAAGATATTGAACTTCAAAATAATTTGGAAATAACCAATGAAAGGTGTTATTTATTACTAAAAACTAATTTGTATTAACAATGTTATCAAACGTTATGAAAGTATTTGAATACAGTTCTAATTAAATACGTGTAATTATTAACAAATAACATTGCTTACTTTACTATATTCGGTTGGAATAAACAATTTCCCTTCTAATGGTACGTATCCAAATTGAGAAAATTTAGGTAAAGAAAATGTATGTACTTTGGGGCCTTTTGGATAATTTCCCCGGTCATTTGCAACAACGCAAGAATACATCATGTTAGCAAACTGAAAACTAGAGGAAACTGCTGCTGGTAGCCTAGACCATATACCTACAACTGAATCTGATAATGACGACACGCTATTATGTGCATCGGCCTTCTTTACTCTCGGTAGCCACGTATGCATTCAAAATATAAACAAGTCAGTATAGGCTTATTGACATTTGCCCTGGAGGCCGCACATTACTGTTTTAAGAAGTGAGAGGGGCACTTTTTAATATTAATAAAGCATAAAATAAGCAGGCCCTCTATGGCCACTTTGGCTATGAAGTGGATGTTCCTTTTCCATTAAATACTTTTACTTTCAATTTTTTTTTACACAGTGATCACCACTTATCAAGGCCCGGAAGCCACTCAGGGATAAGGGTTATTGCAAGTACATTACGTTAGTGTGGAGATTTGATGAAGTGTTTACTTTAGGGGGCGGTTCATTAGGAATTTGTTAACATTGGACTTGAAGACATCCAAGTTGTAGTCCGGTGGGAAGCAGGCAGACGGAACAGAGTTCCACATGCGTGCTGTTCTAAGAAAGAAGCTTTGTTCATGGAATCCGCGTTTTGATTTAGGCACAGATATAGAGTGGGGGAAATTTTTCACAGTGGATTCAGCTAGACGGGTGTTTTTCTTCATATCTAAGAAGCTACTTAATTCCTGGGATTTTTTATGTCATTTTCATTTTCGGCACACTCAGAAACCTATTCTAGTGGTAATTTAAAAAGATTTTTTTTTGCGTGGGTGGAAAGAGTCTGCAGACTTCAATCATATTCATTTGTTTTCTTAGTTTTGCATATAAATAACAAAATATCTAATTATTTCCCAAAACAACTTGCCTTTAGTGAGGGAAGACAAAAACTTGTGGCTATGGTTTCAAATAATCTTAAACAACAGCAAGGGTTAATTTAAAATATTTCTCATATATTATATATCCTGTCTTTGGTGTCCATACATAAAGTAAATTTCACATTGCATAAGGTTTATTTGATACTGGAGATATTCATAATTGTACACTATTTACAAAAAAAAAAAGAAGATATGAGAAATGTTGCTGTTATTTCAGAGAATTTGAAACCATAGCAGCAAGTTTTTCCCCCTTCCGTCGAGGCAAAAGGTTTGGAATATATATATATATATATATATATATATATATATATATATATATATATATATATATATATATATATTTAAAGTGGGAATCTGTGTGTGAGGACATTTCCCAGCCGATATATATTACGAATTTTTGATTTACAGACTTAAAATTTCGTAAGTGGAATATTCAAATACATTGAAGACTTGCTCAGAGTTCAAAATTGAAACTTATTTATATAAATGTTATCAGATTTTTCTCTGTAGTTCAATCCTTTCAAGAGGTTTGAAAACACTTTTTAAACATCTTCTCAAGCTTGTTTCATGGTAATTATACTTGTCTCCCTGTGATTAGGCTTCAGTTTAGACTTAATTCTAAGTAATTTAGAAAAAAATAACAAATAAAAAAAAACAATACTTGCATTCACATTTCTCAGTTTTATTCTGTTTTTTTTTTTTTTTTTAGTTTACTTAATTATTTTTTTTTAGAAATGTAACGTTACGTTTAATACCGGCCAATGTCAGGTACCTCTTTTAGTGCATATATATATATATATATATATATATATATATATAATATAAAGCCGAATAGCTGTGTGTGTGTCTGGTCACAAACAGGTTCTTACATGGTTGACTATTTTAAATAACTGATTACATATAATGGAAGAAGATGTATCGAGACACAAGAATGGGTATGTTTGATCTGGCAGAACGGTAGTTCATTAAAATTGTGGGATCTGCGTACGCGCCTGGCCAAAAAGTATTGAAATAAAAAATAAAAATAAAACCTTTACAAGTGTTTTTTTATATAGATTTACATAAGAATACATTGATAAGTATGTTTTAACTTAAATAGGGATGATATAATAAAATTGTAGGATCTGCATTCGCGCCTGGTCTCCATAGAATGGAAATAGGCACAAACTGTAATAAAGAGTTTTCATATCTATCTGTGTGAGTATACTTTGATTATTATGTTTCAGTTTGAAGAAATATGGTATAATAAAATTATGGGGTCTTATTCGCGCCTTACCTCCATAGAATGGAAATATTTCACAAAGTTTAACAAGGTTTTTTTTTAATATAGATCCACAGAATATTGCGATAAGTGTTTCAGTGTGAACAGGTATGGTATAATAAATAATGGTGTTTATCTATTATATATTTACTTTCATCATATTTTGCTTTGGTTATGATACCCCCAAATTCGAAACTATCTCTTTACCACTCTTTCCTTTCATAACCTATCATACTTTCATAAATCAGAGTCCATTTTCTGTAGGCTGTTTTTGAACCCAGTCAACGACTGGTAGTTTTGCTAATATATATATATATATATATATATATATATATATATATATATATATATATATATATATATATATATATATATATATATATATATATATATATATATATATATATATATATATATATATATATATATATATATATATGATTACAAATCACTGTGCTACCCTCCCTGATGCATTCGGGCTAAGGAAAAATTAGAAGGTAGTGTGTTTAAATCGTCTTCATATTTTGTGTTTATTGAGTTAAAAGAAATCTCAGGAAAACACACGTTTATTATATCACATTTCATGTAATAATCGATTCATTATTTGAAATTGTACGAGTCTTACTAAGCCGAGAGCGTTACACAAATATGTTTAATAAATTATAATTTTTACTATTTAAATACTTCTGGTAATCCCTACAAACTTAAAACAAATATTGTCTTCGTCCTTCTTTCATCGGGATATTTCGGTGTTTACAAAATAAATAACGAAACATGCCCACAATTTATGAGTAATCAGAAGTGTTTATACGCCACGACACCGTATTCCAATTACGTTTCAGCTGCATCTTGAAGCATTAATGACAGGGTCAGATCGCGGTACTGAAAAAGTTATCAAAATCAAAAGAAAGGCTTGACAATGGGCACCGTACATTTAATTGGCGGCGCGAACCTCAGCACCGGAAGTTCACAAAATGAGTCACGTGATCAAGTCAGCGGTGCACGTACTCAGTGGTTAGGTCCATATCAAATAATAACGAACCCAACCCAGCATCCTATTCCTTGCATTCGACAGCATGCAATCTAGATATTTCCATATTTTCCTACGCCGTCCATTACATTAGTTTTATTATTTGCATTCTTTTAGCTGTTGCCGCTTTAAAGTTTACATTATTCTCAAATGCTACGGACGTACACTCGACCCCCCCCCAGACACATACACACACATAAACACAGACACACACAAATCGAAGAGAAATATTTACGGCACTGATTCGTAGCCCGATTGTTAGAGCTGTCGACTGTCAACGCGGCGGTTGAGGTTCGATCCACGGCTGTGGAAATGTGTTTGTCTAGTCGCACTTATGAGTTTTGATACAACGAAACAGTACTGTATGTAAATGACAAATTAATGCCCCTCCTCTTTGGTTTGAGAACTTTATAAATATATTTTCACCCAACGCGTATTCAAGCAATTAAGCGAAGCCCATTATTTTTTATTTATTTATTTATTTTTTTTTTTTAATCAAATGATGGGTTGCGCACTTTCTGCGACGGGCGGGCGTGGATTTAATACACACTCGAGGAGAAATGTTTACGGCACTGCTTCGTAGCCTGATGGTTAAAGCTTTCGACTCTAACCGCGGCGCTTTAGGTTCGATCCACGCCTGGGGAATGGTGTTTGTCTAGCCGCACTGAGTTGTGATACAACGAAACGGTGCTGTACGTGGATGACAAATTACACACACGCATATATATATATATATATATATATATATATATATATATATATATATATATATACTAGACTACCCGTAACCCGTTGGGTCAGTGTGTTATATTAGTTATAGAATTCGGTACTGTATGTGGATGACAAATTACACACATATATATACTAGACTACTCGTGACCCGTTGGGTCAGTATGTTATATTAGCTATAGAATCCATGTATGAGCGTGGCACTTGTGGCGTAAAGAAAATATTTGTTTTTTTTTACATAACAGAAACATTTCTATGCAAGTATATTAAAATGAAAAAAGAATATAGATAGATTTCTATGAGTCGTTCTGTTTATAATAATTGATTATTTTTTTTTAAAATTACAGTTCCTGAATTATAAGTGGTTGGGCATACTTATAGGTAAATGTGCACTGAACAGATAACATAATACTTATTATAGGTAAATTCAAATTTTGATATATCTGCTTTTTTTAAAATTTTTATATCGTTCATTTCTGTATTAAATGTAAGTTATTTTAAACCTCACTCTTCCCATGTTAAATAATAATTTCGAAAAAATAGCGTTAATATTTCAGTGTCCCAATTGTTCTTTTGTTTTTTTTTTCGTATTTAAATTATCCAAATAAACAATTGTTAATACTGTCTGTTTTTCTACATCGTTCATTTCTGTATTACGTTTAAGTTAATTTAAACCCCACTCTTCCCATATTAACTTATAATTTCGAAAGAATAACGTTAATATTTAAGTGCGCAGATCATGCGTGCATGCGCAACCGGATGTTGTAAACCGGAAAGTGGGTTACATACATCGTTTCAGGATCATTTGAGTTTTATAATTATATAGATATATATACAGGCGGCAAAAAGAATGCCCGCACTTGTAATTTTTTCAAAAACTGCAAAAATAAGATAAATTTAATGTAACTGTTTAAACAAAGTATAGATCATTTATATTGGTTTTTATTCTTCTAGAATTTCACCTGTTCATATTTGACTTTTAATTGAAATATTCGAGTGTTCACGTCACTTAAAAAAAATAACTTCAAATTGTAGAGGCGAAAAGAACGTCCGCACAATGGAAAATTGTTATTTAAATGTAGCTTTAGGACATTAAAGAAACACAAATACAGCAGGAACACAACGAACTAGTTCATAGTTAGTAGCATAGCCCTTCTGCAATTTGAAAGACTGCGATCTTTTGGGAATCCGTTGAATTAACTCCGGGAAAAAGGCATCCCACATTTCATTAATTTTTGTCCAAAGTTCTTCCAAATTTGAAATTTTATCATTGCGTAGCTGTTGCTTGATGTAATGTTATACGTTTTCGATATGATTGGGATCTTTAGATTGTGCAGGTCTCTCCAAACACGGAATATCATGCTCTTCCTAGGAACCTCTTGACATTGTCAGCTGTGTGAATACAAGCATTATTCTGCATGAAGATGGGATTATCATCCCAATTCTGACCAAAGCAGGGTATAAAATACCCAGTAAACATATTATTGTACTTGGTCGAATTAATTCGATCTTGCAAGCGAACTATAGGCACTGGACCATTGGTACTAATAATGCCCCACACCAAAACTGAATCTTCACCACTTTGCAGCATTAGAATTGAGCACCTAGGAGTAAATTCGTCGTCTTTCCTCCGACTGGCGTTCTGCCTACTATCATTGTCTAGCTTATTGAACTTGCTTTCGTCGCTAAAAAGCACTTTTGACCAATATGAAGACTCATGATTTTCATTGCGTCTGACGAATACATAAAATTATTTTTTAAAAAATGGGGCCATCAGCTCAAATCGAAACCAAAACATTTAGTGTTTAGTTTTTTATTGTTTGACATGAGATGAGGACAGTCAGATTTAAATGATATTGCGGTATAAATGTACATTTGTGCATGCATACGAGCAATTTAAATCCGATTACACAAGTTTAGTAGAACAATTAGTTTTGAGTTTTACTGTCTAAAATCTGAATTGAATTTGTCTCACGTCTACAAATTTTCTATGTATCAAGTTTAAAGTCTGTAGACCATAAATATTGAAAGATGAGTTTGATAAAGGGTGTTCCTTAGACATATATAGAGAAAGACAATATATAGCGAATATATATACTAACAAGGATACATGACGTTCCCCGCGATTGAATGATGATGAACGAATATTTCACACGTCTATATTTTTATTTTCATCGAAATCCGTAAAATCCCCCAGGGAAGCTTCACATACCCTCATGCAGTAACTTAGTCCAAAATATATGTTATTCAACGTTGCACTCTAGAGAAATTACTGTTTCATTTATAAAACTATTTTATATAAACTTATTTTCGAAAGAAAAATATTTAGAAATTTTCGTGCGTAGTTTGAACCTACATACAACGGCATGCAAATAAAAAATATATAAAAAATAAGCACGTAAATTTTCAAGTCTTATGAAATTGCTTGCAATGTATGAAAATATCATAAAATTGAGAACTCTACGTGCGGAGTTTGAAACTACAGACCATCATGCAAACATACACACACACATACACGCTATCAGCTTGCCCACAGCAGAATTTTCACGGCCCGTTGTTCTATCAGTGTTGCTAAGCGAGGACATGGGAAAGTGCCTTAACCGATTATAGATTAGTTACACTTAAAGTAAGTGTCGATTATCGATTATCGGTAATTATCGGAGGTATTCTGAGACAACACTTAACCATGATCACTCCAAGTCTAAACTGAAGTTCTGTAAATAAAAAAAGAGATCTGTTCAGCCGTTTCGGAGTCTAGAAGGAACGAACTCACACACTTCCAGGAAAATTATAATATTCGACTGATTTGTGTAGGCATTCTTCTTGTATAATAGATTCTAATAAATATATTTACTTTAATAATATCCCAGGCATATGTTAGTTTTCCAGTATTTGATTACTGTCCATGTAATGAATTCAATATTTTCGGTATATGTAATATGGTCGATTGTTCCATCGACGAAATGTTTCAGCTATTCTGCCTGTTTTATAAGTATTTTAATGGTAGGTGCTCCGATAAACTTTAAGGTTTTGTACTCCCACACCCCGAAGAAATTTCCGCAACATACCCGGAAAGCATTCAAATCCGATCCCTGCACAGTAGAGACTCCCAGATGCCAGAAAAGTCATGTACTCTACTAGTTTCTTTCCCAGAGCTACTAGACTTTGGAATTCCTTTCTGGGTATATTCTACCCTTACTGTACTGGTATGCAAAAGTTCAAGTGCAATGGAAACAGATATCTGGCTGCTAAACTTAATATTCCTGCAAATTATTTCCCAGCTTATAGACCCCTACATGAAGTGCCTCCGTGCTTTATTTTGAGTGACAATGTAATAAAAGAAAGGTATGTCTTTTCTTAATTAAGAATTATTTAAAATAGCTGATAAACTTTAAACAGGTTCTATAACATTTTGTAAGTACAGGTCAGTAAACTGTATAATGCGTATAAAATATTCATCCTTATAAATACTTAGATAGTCAGTGCTGGTTTTTTTTATTATCATTCACCAAATTCTTTCTTTTCATTCGTATTTTATTTTTATACGTCTTTTATTTACATATATGGCAATATATTTATATTATTTGATTTTATTTCCTTTCTGTTAAGACATTTTCTTTAAACTACGAACGTCTATCAACCATCTTTTATCCTTTCACGAAGATTTTAATTGGGACATGGTGGAAAAGATAGTTTTTTACAAAATAGTGGTATTCAAATTGTGCAGGAAATGATGAAAAGTCAACCAGATATTTAAATCGGGACAATAATTCCTCACAACAAACACACAAAAAAAAAATAACGGATTTGCACTATGTTTTTTTAGTTATAATAAAAAGAGTTCAAGAAAAAACAAGACGATATCCACGATGAAAGATTACTGTCTACTACACGAACTAAAGAAAAAAATCTCGGAAACCAAAATAAAAATAATGATAAAAGTTTTTTGAGTAATTATTTAAGATTTTGCATAATTTTATTTATTCAACCATTTAAATTTTTTTACGAAAAATGTCTTTAATAAGGAAATCGATGATGTATTTTTTTTTACGATTTGTTGAGTCATTGTTTGATGTTTTATTAGAGCAAATAAAACTGGGAAGACTATCAATCTATATATCTTCCCTCCAAACCTGCTAATAAATTATGGTAGAGTAGACGTTGAATTTTTTAATCTGAAGAAAAAAATTCCAAACTAATACCAATATACATCACCACATCACACTATAGCACACAGTCGTTTTGAACTATATATTCTATCGTGAGATTAATACACGCTGATTCGAGAATGATGGCGGTGTGTAAACCTTACTTTATTATAATATCACTGGGCATATCTTCATGAAATCGGACCGTGTTATATATATATATATATATATATATATATATATATATATATATATATATATATATTTACATCTCTCTCTCTCTCTATATATATATATATATATTTAACACTGTACGATTTCATGAAAAATGAATATATATATATATATATATATATATATATATATATATATATATATATATATATATATAATTATTTCTACAGTCAAACAACTAGAGCCATAACAGTCAACAACATTGGGTTCATCAGTAAAAGTTATCTCGACACGGGATTCTAGACTCGAGTCTCCTGCATACGATCGAGGACTCAGCAACAGCATCACACACACGAAAGCCTACGAGCAGTACTCTAGTAAATTGTGGTTAAATCTGATTATTAAATGAACCTTCTCCGTCTCGAACAAATGTGGGGACATCATACTAACAAGAACCTATGCCGATGTCTCATAAGTAAGACTTTTTCACTCCATAGGACGATGCAATCGAGCATAATAACGTGTCGAGCAATTAGTAATAGAATTGTCAGAATTTTAGAGATAGTATAACTATTTTTACAGTCAAAAGAATTACGACAGTCGACAAAGCGGGGGCTAGCAACAGGTTGCCCTCATTTGGACTCATCATTTGAACGCAGCCGAACTCAGGATTTGAAACACGAGTCAAATAACATGTCAATAATAGGAAGAATACATATAAAAAATAAAAATAGGTTTAAAAATAATAAGAACACAAGGAATTTAAATATAAATACTGGAAAAGCATATAAAAGTAATAATTCTCTTAAGAATAAGAGGAACAGACGCAAAAAAACACACATTGGCTCAATCTCTATTTCACCGAGCATATACAAAGTAATATCTCTAAGCAGTTTTACAAAATAGCTGATGAGAACTTCTCCACATTACATAGATTTAATAGAATAATTAAAAAGAACACAATTTATCATTTCATTCTCAACCGCTGCCAATCTAGATAATAATATAATAGGTTCTAATAATGGTAAAATAAACAAAATAGTGGATAATAATAAAATTGAATCAGGTGAACTAAATTTGGAGAGAAAATGTAAGTGTAGAATATTAAGGATGGAACACTGCTGCCATATCTGGGCAGCAGCTGCTAAAAACAGCCGATCATGCCTTGACAGAGTACAAAATAGACTTCATGACTTAGTGGGGGATGCCTTTTTCTCTTCCCTGCAACCTCTCTCCCACAGAAGAGACGTTGCAAGCCTATCTTTGTTGTATCGTTATTTTCATGGCAGGTCCTCGTCTGAACTCCAATATCTGGTTCCCCCCTCGCCAATCTTTTACGAAAAACACCCGTCTAGCTGAATCCACTGTCAAAACTTTCCCCCCTCTTTATCTATTCCTAAATCAAAACGTAGATTCCATGAACCAAGCTTCTTTCTTAGACCTGCACGCCTGTGGAACTCTGTTCCGTCTGCCGGCTTCCCTTCTGACTACAACTTGGATATCTTCAAGTCCCACTTCTTGATGAACCTCCCCCTTAAGTAGACACTTTAAATATCCAAACTAACGTACTGTACTTACAATAACCCTTATCCCTGAGGGGCTTCCGGGCCTTGATAAGTGGTGACCACCTTGTAAAAAAAATAACAAACGCCCATTGGGGGGGGTCAATTGCTTAATTTCTTAAATTGTATACGAATGTGAAGTTAATGTGGATAATAGTAAGCAGATATACCCAGGAGAAACTGAGTGTTTATGTAGGGACAGATAGCGAAACCATGCTTCATCTTTAAAAACTGGACCAGAGAATGAATCATATAGCGAAGAGAATAATGACAGAAAAAAGGATTGACTAAAAATAATTAGTAAGAATAAGAAGAGGAACACAAATACATGAAATAAGTTGGTTTGGGAACTACGTAGGCATAGACGATTTTAAATTCAAACGGTCACTAGTAGATAAATCTAGAAAGTATAAATCGAGTTACTCAAAAAGATAGTGAATTTTTAAGAGAAAACATGTAACAGAAAGTCAGATGTTATACAAAGCTGTCTTCATGGACACCAAAATAATGATTAAACTAAATTTTAAAAAGAAAAATATACTGAAGATAGTGAGGGTAAAATGTAAGTGTGGAAAGAGAACGTTTAAATTTAATACCAATATTTTAAAATGGTGGCATAAATGACTAAATTATACAATCACCAACTTAACATATACACACTTAAATGAGTATAAACAAAATAGGAGTAATAGATGTAATTTTAATTGTAATTCTTTTTATAGGTAATAAAATAACACTGAAGCTATTTAAATGACACGAAAATATAAAATATAATTGGAATAAATCCATTCTATGAAAATACAAAATTAAAGAAAACTAAGTGAGCAATTGATTTAAGATTGTTATAAAGAAAATGTTAGATTTACAAGTTTAGAATTAAACAAGGTGATTAATAAATACGTGAGTAAAAACATCAAAATATTAATACGTTAAATTCGATAAATTATAAATTCATAACCATTTACTAAATACAGATAAATAAATTTGAACGTAATGATTTTACGGATGGTATGAGAGAATAAATAATAAATTAAAAAAAAATATTGAAAGATTATAAGAATTGAAAATATAAGTTTCAAATTTAAATTATTGACATAAACAGTATTAAATGAAAATAAATTTTAATGAATAATGTTTAAATTATTTTTTTTTTAATTACAGTTTCCTTTTTAAGATATAAAATATCAATCATAAAGGAATCAGTATATTGTAGAATATAAACAAAATACGAAATCATCGAAGATTTTAGAAGAAACAATAAGCATATAAAATTTTTAGGAGTAGATTTGTATCTGAAATAAAATCAAATAAATAAATGAATTGAGGAAGAAAAATAATTATAAAAATTAAACAAAAAACTACAAAAGACAAAAATAATCATAAAATAGATAATTGGTTGAAATATCATTTAAAAAGTAGAGAGAGGGAGATAGGGCGATTGCTAAATTAATAGATTATCGCAAAATATAAAACAAAACTAAAATATAATGGTCATATGTAGGTTCAGCTACTAGTTCTCTAAAAAAAGGGATTATGAATGTATCCATATATGTATAAACAGTGTATTTTGCCAACTATAGAGTAGCAGATTTGGAAAATTTTTAAGTGATATAATTTTTAATATTGTCCAAATAGTTATGTAACAATTGTAACGCATAACAAAATAAAGATTAAGATATTCCCATTTTATAATTTACTGTTTTGATTTTTGCGTAAATATTACATGCATGCTCGATTCTAAAAACTGATAAATATGAAACTTTAAAATTTGAGTAAATTACTTTTGATAATAATTTTATTGATATATGCACATAGCCAGAATTTTAATATATTACTGTTTTAGTTGAATAAATACGAATAAGATATATATATATATATATATATATATATATATATATATATATATATATATATATATATATATATATATATATATATATATAGTTATTTACTATAATAATTATTAAATCCCTATGGACACTAGTGTTTCATCCTTTCGGGAATCTTCAGTGCAGGGTGTCAGGATTAACATCAGTCGATCGATTTGAACACAGCGACACAAGCAATCTCTATCTTCATTAGCAAGGACCGTATTTATCTATCCATCTTTCTATCTATCTATTTCTCTATTTATCTATCCATATATATATATATATATATATATATATATATATATATATATATATGAATGCACACACAGACGCGTGTGCATATATATATATATATATATATATATATATATATATATATATATATATATAAATATACACACAGATGCGCGCTCGCGCACACACACACATATATATATAAATACACACACAGACGCGCGTGCCCACACACACACGCACACACACACACGCACACACACACACACACACGCACACACACACACACACACACACACATATATATATATATATATATATATATATATATATATATATATATATATATATATATATATATATGGAAATTATGTCAAAAGTATTTCGATGATATAGAAAAGTGACCAAACCAAGTTATATTTCCATCCACTTTTTTTCCTTATTGTAACAATTTTTCCGGATGTACAAATTGAAGAAAATATTTTTTTTTAAATATATTTCTGGTGAAAGATAAGACTTTGTTGTATTTCAGAATAGAAAGAAAGTCGTGGAAATATTTTAAATTATGTTTTGTAAAAGATGACTTGTCTCTATGTTCGAACCAAAACATAGTTAGAAAAGATGTTTGAAAGTCATAGCGTTTTTTTTTTAACTTCATAAAGCCGTTTACATATTTAAAATAAGATATGAAGTAATTCATATTCTTGTTCAATTTATATTCAAGGATTCAACACCATCATATTTTCAAACTGGAAACTAAATGTACAAAATTAATCTCAAACAGCAAATGGAGACGCATCGGTCGGCTGGATCTAATACAAAATCTGAACACTAAAGAACTTTCAAACATTGAAATTGAAACGCTCAGTTTTTAACTAAAATCGCAATCGGCATGCATTCAAATATTATCATCAACAAAATCTTAAATCATTACATGCATCAAGATACAGATTAAAAAAAAGGTTTCATACAGGGTGATGTTTAAGTCGCAGCTACTCAGACGTATGATATACTACTACCAAATAGATATATGGATGCATTGAAACATCTAGAGGATAACAAGAACATAATAATATCACCAGCTGATAACGGAGGCAGTATAGTAATAACTGAACAAATATAACACATCTTTGAGGCAGTTGGCACACAGATATATAGAAACATTGATTTCAAGTATTGACATTTTCAAGATTCTTTAAAAATCTTATAAAAACAAAAACTTTACCTATGCATTGAATACGACTCAAATATTTCTTTTATCGTATTGCTTCTTCAAAACTCATAAACCTATATTCCTATACGCCCCGAAATATGGAACATTCTCGCCATAATAAGAAAATGAGAATTGGTATGATATTTTGTTTCCTTCTACATGTATATAGAAGTTTCAGTCCAGTATATGTAACCGAAAAACTTAAATAACTCGCAGACACTTGGTAAATGTTGTAATATCGAACATATGTTATGTTAAACGCAACGATTAAAGCCACAAAAATATTTTCCAGAATATAGAAGTAAACAGCGCATGCACCAGCTATTTCATACATGAACGGATATCTTCTTTTAACTACGCACGCCAATTGGACAATAAGTTGCAAAACTCTAAAAAAAACTATGGAAGTTTAATACTACAAACAACATCACAAACTATAAAACAAACATTAAAAACAAGACAACTTCTCCAATCAAACTAATTCCCAAGCAACCATATACACTGTTCCTTGGGAACATTCCCATCATATATACGTTGTTAAAACACTCCTTAGATTAGAGGATAAACACAATGAACATAAAACAGATTTAAGACATAGCATTTCTCTACCCTGCAACCCCTCTCCCACAGAAGAGACGTTGCGAGCCTATCCTTGTTTTATCGTTATTTTCATGGCAAGTGCTCGTCTGAACTCCAAACCCTGGTCCCCCCTCACCAATCTTTCACGAAAAACACCCGTCTAGCTGAATCCACTGTGAAAAATTTCCCCCACTCTATATCTGTGCCTAAATCAAAACGCGGATTCCATGAACAAAGCTTCTTTCTTAGAACTGCACGCCTGTGGAACTCTGTTCCGTCTGCCTGCTTCCCTCCGGACTACAACTTGGATGTCTTTAAGTCTAATGCTAACAAATTCCTAATGAACTGCCCCCTTAAGTAAACACTTCATCAAATCTCCACACTAACGTAATGTACTTGCAATAACCCTTATCCCTGAGTGGCTTCCGGACCTTGATAAGTGGTGATCACTGTGTAAAAAAAAGCAAATCTCTAGATGAATTATTTAATCATTTCAGCATAATAAAATGTCTTCAAAAGCAAAAATAAAAAGCAAATCATAACAAGTAAAAATAGTTATATTTATTTCAAGTAAACAGTGAGGAAAACTTGTAAAATCTGTTCTTATCCCAAATTCTAGCATTATCAAATATGCAAGTATCCATAATAAGTCTCCATTAATTAAGTAAACTCTTATTAAAAGCACATAATTTTATTTTTGACACAGATTAACTCTCTCACATCATAAAAAAACACTACCGATAATAGTTAATAAATATAATCAGTCAATAAATTGCATAACAAAAATACATTCATTTCGTATCAGTTACTCATTTGAATTGTAACGGTAATATTTATTCCAAAAATGTAGAAATCACATCATGTCTTCTTTAAATATATTAACGGATTTATGACGTTGATAAACTATTCTTATTTTCTTTAAAATGCTAAAACATTTTTTGAATTTCCAACCACTTTTTTATCATAAAATATAACGAAGTCATAAGTTGCACAACAACTATATTTTCAAATATTATACTGGTGTTTTACATTTTTGAATTTTTTCAACCCAGGAGACGTCTTAAAATAAAGACGGAACGTTGATAGTCATATGACTTGGTTTGTTCCGTTTTTAACTCTCCCTTTCTCTCTCTTCCTCTCTCTCTCTCTCTCTCTCGCTCTGTCTTATATATATATATATATATATATATATATATATATATATATGTATATATATATATATATATATAAAAGATCCTTTCACCTCCATTTTATGTCATATCGTCGGATTTAATCCAGCTCAACAATTATACATATATATATATATATATATATATATATATATATATATATATATATATATATATATAGTTGTAGAAGTTGTATCCCTTTTAAAACTATATGAAAATAACTTTTTTTGAATTTTCTATCATTCTTTGCAAAATTGTTTAGTCAATAGTCTCTCTACATTCTGGCTTTCCCGAATTTACAATGGTAGTAATATTATTTCAGGGGTAACCACTTGTCTACCAGGACACACTGTTTCAGGGATTTAAAAACAACAGAGTATATTATGCCAGGGCCTCCAAGTACTTCTGATCAAACACTACTTCCCTTAACAAAAAAAAAAAAAATGTTCCGAATATTGGATCTAGTTTCTCGCTCCAGACTAATTTTGCTAACCTATTCATACTATCAATCAATATCTTCCTTTCCTGGATATATATTTTTAATTTACCCGTCTATTGTATTTATACCATTCGCATGAATCCATTATACTAATTATCACCCCGTACTATTGTTGGTTTTTTATTAATATATTTAAAATTTTATCTACTGCTTTAAAAATGTATAAATATTTCAAATACTTATATATTAATTCTTTAAAATTATTGTTAATGCATTACTTATATAGTTTTCGATTTACTTTATTCATCTATTTTGATTAGTTGTATACGATATAAAGCATCACAATAACGAACAGACGCTTTATTTAACGCCTGTCTTAAGCATGGCTAAACGTTTGATAAGGGTTGAACACTAGGCTACTTATTGGACGGATACGAGATTGATCCATATCAAATGTTTAGCCAGGATGAAAACAGATGATACCTACAAATATGCATGTCCATTTATCACTTTTATTACACGTAAAAATATTCAATAGATATTTGAATAAAACCATTTAAATGTTTAATAAATAAAATAATATATAATGATATAAATAGATAAAATGTGCATGTATATTATATATGCATATATCTACATATGTATATGTACATATATATATATATATATATATATATATATATATATATATATATATATATATATATAGCAAATCTCTGATTTAAAAAACCATAAACCGGAAGGCCAGTACCCGAATTAATCTGGTCTGCAGTTTAATTTGTTGCTGGCTACCTTGCTCTTGCTTGTTGCTGGATCTCAACATTTTGAACCGAGAGAGAGACTTAGCTGTCGTACAAAGCTAAGACTCCGTGATATCATATTTGTATAGATACTCCCTCAGACATTTAGGCTCATGAATTTTAAATGTCTGAGGGAGTGGCACTCGTCTGACAACACGTTGCAATCATATATATATATATATGACACTTGTATTTTAAAGCAATCAGTAGCGCGGCCGACAATCAAAGCGTCCTTAATATATATAAATATATTATATACTGGCATGGATACCCAGTGTCTCCAGGGTCGACATGAAGTTCGGTTTTGCCACACCTGCTATGCTTCGAATATTGAGCAGTTTTTCATTATCATATGTCAACTCCATCGTTACCCCAACAAAAATTTCAAAAATAAAAGAACGAATGAAAACACGAAAATGTAATTCTACCCCCCCCCCCGATTTAGAATTACGTGACAAATTCTCTACTAGATATTTCGGCAGAGGTGATGCGAAGTGAAGCCATTCTTCGGATATTGAACACCTTTTTGTGACTATAGTCCAGTTTAAGCGAATTCTTCTTATGCTCCCTCAGTTTAGAATGATTTGCTATTACGGTTTGTTGCAACGAAAACAAACGGTAAATAATTCAGTTTCAAAAAATAACAAAGTAGAATTTGTGTTAACCGAAATACACGTGGTTATGTTATAAAACTGATGAGTTATGACTTATTGTGTTATTAATAGAAAAATATAGCAGTTACGATGTAAAAAAATGTGAAGAAAAAACTGGCAAAAAAACGTAAATGAATTTTTCTTTTGTTTTTGTTTTCAGAAAAGTATCGTAATTTAATTGGATTGTTTGTTTATTTTAAAATAAAATCCACTGAACCACAAAGACAATTGCGAAATTACGGAAATTATTTTATTTAGCCTGATTCAAAAAAATTATTGTTGAAAGCTTGCGTGAATTATTTTTAGTTTGGTTATCTACCGAAAAAGAAAACAGAAACAAAATGAACAAAGTTAGCGCCGAGAGAAATAACTCAAACCGCTTTATAAAAAGATCGATGTCGGTAAAAATAAATTCAATTAAATATGTTACCAATATAAATCAAATTTAAAAAATAAACTTAAATCGAACGCTTAAAACAATTCTCTCACTATAAACAATAACAAACACACCACTATTTAATAAAATCGATTTTCTTAATGTACTATGCAAATGATGTCACCTCTTAATCGTATATTTTGCAAGAATAATACTATATATAGGAATGAATCATACGTTGAAGTCATGGCCCGTTTGTATATATTAATTTAATTGTGAATAAACAAACAAACAAATAAACAAACAAATAGACACGAATACGAATTTATACACACACGCGAGCGCGCACACACACACACACACACACACACACATATATATATATATATATATATATATATATATATATATATTATTTTTAAAATGATGAGTCGTGGACGACGAAACGCTTGTTAGTGGATAATTATATTTAAAAAATAATATATATGTCGCTCCCCATTAAAAAAGGGGGTACCAGATTGGTCAATGTGAAAATTATTCCCAACAAGCATTTAGAAAAAAATGCACTTTCGTATAAATACTTTCTAATTCACATTTGTCATCAATTGAAATGAATGGCTCTCGTCTTCAGGAGGCCTCAAGTTTTAACAAGCTTCTGGGCTTGACCATTACTCCTGATCTTAAATGGAACACGTATATAAAATCTGTTGCCAAGGCCGCTGGAAAAATGGTGGGATCTTTCTATCGATCCAGTAGATATCTCACTGCTGATGCTATTCTCTACCTATATAGGAGCCAGGTACGTCCAAGGATGGAATACTGTTGCCACATCTGGGCAGGAGCTGCTAGAAAGGACTTGTCCTGCCTTGATAGAGTTCAAAATAGACTTCGTAGCCTCGTAGGAGATGTCCTTTTCTCCTCCTTGCAACCTCTATCTCACAGAAGAGATGTTGCGAGTTTGTCTCTGATGTATCGTTATTTTCATGGAAAGTGTTCGACTGAGCTTCAATCTATGGTCCCCCCTCGCCAAACTTTCACAAGAAACACTCGTCTAGCTGTAAACACTATCAATAATTTCCCCCACTCTTTATCTGTGCCTAAACCTAAACGTAGATTCCATGAACAAAGCTTCTTTCTTAGAACTGCACGCCTGTGGAATTGTCTTCCGTTTTCCTGCTTTCCGGCTGACTACAATATGGTTGTGTTCAAGTCTAAAGTAAATAAGTTCTTGATGAGCCGTTCCATATAAGTTATTAAATTTACCAAATTTTCATTACTAATGATTACTATATTGACCAATTTCTACTGTACACTCTTTAACCCTTATCCTTGAGTGGCCTCTGGGCCTTGATAATGTGGTGACGCCTTTGTAAAAAAAAAAAAAAAAAAAATACTTGAATTCATTCAAGAAAGTATCGCTAACAAAAACAAACAAAAACATATATATATATATATATATATATATATATATATATATATATATATATATATATACGAAATTTACGTTAATAATTTTGTAAATGCCTACAGACACTAGTTTTTCATCCTTTGGAGAATCATCGACGCAGGTCGATACGATTACTAATGGTCAGAAGATTCGAAGCAGGTCATGAAGCCATCTCTGTCTATATTAGCAAAAAAAAAACAAAAAAAAAACTCAACAGCTATTCTCAACCTCGAGAAATATCGTTCAAACGTTAACATTTATTATTTAATCTAGCCTGGGTGCCCAGCGTTGCCCAGGTGTTTGGAGATGTGTGTTGAGCAAAAAGAAAAATATATGGACGTAGCTAGGCAGGTTCGAACTCGTACCGGGAATGAGGGAATAATCGGGAAAAAAAAAACTCTGACGTCTTTGCCGTTGCGCCAATCGCTAAATCGAAGGTGAAACGGATTCAAATTGAGTTAATAGACAATCGAAAGATGGGATAACCTGTGAAAATATCAGCGAACAAAGTGACTCCTCCCTGTCGAAAAGTGCTCACTTGAGGTGGGTGATATTAATGTTTTCGGCCTATTCCTCCATATTATTCGTCCGAAGGGTCGAGCTTTAAAATTATTCCAATGTCGTTAAAATCCGTCGCCTCTGTCGAAAGTTATAAGCACACATACAAACATGCAAGCACAGATACATACATTTAAATAGATTCTTGCCCATTATATTATAGATGTCGTAAGATCCGGCTGTAATAGTCTAATGATTATAACATCCTGATCTGCGCTGCGAGATTTAAGTGACTAACTTCCTATTTTAAATGTAAAATGCGTAACAATAAGATCTGATTTCTTAAAGGGGCTGATAATTACATATACACACACACACATCTATATATATATATATATTTGTGTGTATGCGTTTATAGATGGATAGACTATAGATCGATCAATAGACAGCAATATATATATATGTGTGTGTGTGTGTGTGTGTGTGACTGTGTGTGTCTGTGTATAAATTGTCACTATTTTATGTTTGAGTATATTTTTTAGTTAAATACCAACAGCCATTAGCTATAATGCAATGCTCTTTATATAAACAAATGGAGTTTAGGCGTTTGGATAATGTTTGATCTATGTATTATCATATACCCATCTTTACAGCAACAAAATAACGTACCACCAACTGTCGCATAGTCAGTCGACATTTATTACTGGTTTTCGGTAGTTGCTAATCCAGCCACACTGAAGAGATTTGATACAGCGAAACAATCTCCCTACGTATAGCTATATATATATATATATATATATATATATATATATATATATATATATACATATATATATATATATATATATATATATACATATATATATATATATATATATATATATATATATATATATATATATATATATATATAGGGAGAGAGAAAGTAAGAGACATTTAAAAAATTGAATCTAGATATCAAGTTTGTGATTTTACATCCACTTGCGCGTAATTAAGTGTATTTACCTTCCGAAAAGAACCGAATTTTTAAAGACGAAATATGAAAGCTTAAAAAAATGTCGAAAGAGTTGACTTAAACATTTCTGTCCCTCCTTTTGACATCAAATTTGGTTTACTTTTATTTTACTTTTTCAGATCATTCAATTCCATTCCATTCGTCAGCAAGGCGTAAAGAAAGGAAAACACACACACACACACACACACACACACACACACACACTCATGACGGCAAAGCCAATTCAAAGTACCGGATTTTTCATTCCTTTTTTTTTTTTTTTTTTTTTTTGTTATATTCGCTTTCAATTTTGTATATAATTACGGCGCGTTTTCTTAAAGGCTTATTATCTTTTAGAAGTTTTGTTGTTGTTGAATTTGCATTTTTTGTTGTTGTTTTTGTTGCTGTCGTTGTTATGGATTACAATGTTTTATTCCCCGTTTTTGTTTATTCTTCCTTTTATTTTGAAATTAAATTTTTCTTCTTTCTAATTCGTCATATTCGTTGCCCATATCTATCATACGAAAAAAATGTGCCAATCGCATTACATTCCTTACGCTACTGTCTATGTATTCCTCTCGTGGAGACATATACATAAAAACACATACAAATGCACATGTATAACGGCAAGTGCGTACCTGCGTTTAAATATGTATGTATCACAATAAAAGATGCATATAAATAAATGAATATATAAATAAACTCACACACACACAACACACACACACACACACACACATATATATATATATATATATATATATATATATATATATATATACATCAAGAAATAAGATCACAAGATAAACGTTTCTGTAAAATTTAAGAAAATATTAATACTTGTATAATAAACATAACCAAATAAAAAATAACTCTATACTAATAAATAGGAAATCGACCTTCTCAGAAAAAAAATATAATTAAAGATTGTAAATTATTCTTTACATGATTTCATAATTCGACGGGGTACTAAAAGAGAAATATTAAGATTTATTTAATCCTTGGAGTTTCAATGCGTTTTTTTTTTATCAGAGGAAGTATTAATCAATGAATTCATACAAGGGTCCGAAAATATTTTCGGACATATTAGTATTAAACTTTCCAAGTACCAAAGAGTGGTGAAATTCCTTCAGTAGAATAGCATACACATCTAAAGACAATACCTGTAATAAAAATGGAAGAAAATCGATTAGGTGATGAAAAATATTTAATTTTCATCGTTTTATTTTTACAAAACACACGCGACATTATTTTTCGGAGATCGTTAAAAAACTGTTAATAGTCTGTAATATCACCTATGCACAATAACATCTCTATGTGCTTCTATTAATTGAGTTTTGGCATCTAGTATTCATTCCCATACTTGAGCCTCTTTCTTTATTTCAGGTCCATCCTAGACAAGTTGCGATAAAAGTTCCCAAACATTTTCCATTAAATGTAGATCTGGGCTTTTTGCAGGTCATTCCAATGTAGTCATATTCACTTTAGCCATCCATTCTCTCATGAGTTTTGACACATGGATGCTGCAATTGTCTTGCTGTAGAACCACATAATTCCCCATCTCTCTTCTTATTCCTGGTAGGGTTTTCTCCTCCAGCAACTGTTTGTAGCTTTCGCAGTTCTACCGTCCTTTCAGCCACTCCAACCATATATTTCCATTAGCAAAGGTCATACCTCAAACCATAACTCCTCCTCCCATCTGTCGCTTTTTCAGTACGACAGGATCACCCCTTCTCGACCAAGTACACCATCCATAGGGGCTATCAAATTTGACAAGCTTCTGATGTTAGTGCCTTTTTTTTTCTTAGCCCTTGCATACTTCAAACCAATCCTATGCAGCGTCGTTTGTATTCTTCGGACGTTTACATCTAATTCACATTTCTCCTTCACTTTTCTTGCTGTAACTTTTTCTCCAGATGTCAAAGGCTGTGTCACTTTCTTCTTCATTCTCCTTTCAGTCTTTTGCCAATTGATCTTTTCTGTCCTCTCTTTTTTCCGATGGGAGTTTGTCTTCAGCGTGTATTCAACCGTTGATTTCGACAGCTTGAAATCTATGGCGATTCTTCTGATGATGAGGCAATCTTCCCATTCCTTCCGTTCCAAGCAAACGACTTTTTAATGCATTTTACCTCATTAAACTTAGTTCTTAATAAAATAGGAGTTTTGGTAATGTCCGAAAAATAGTGTCGCGCAAGTTTTCGCAAAAATCACAAAAATCTAAAATCATCAAAGCCAAACTAAAAAAAATTATTAGACTAGTAGTGGATTTTCCCTCCTCAACTACGTACTTACAATCTCAAAAGTTTTTGGCACTAGTAACCACCTTGAAGTACTTTTTTCAAAGTGTCCGAAAAATATTGTCGAGCCCCTGTAGTAAGGATATGAATTTGCCGATATTGGCATAGATTGCAACTGCATTATATGAAAATTTATCATATTGGCAAAACGTTGATGAAGTCAATAGTGAAAATAAAAGTACTTAAAATAAAATTGCAAATGAAAGGATATGCAGTGGTTAAGTTTTCGAAAAGGCGAATTGGTTTGAAAAATCGTAAAATAGTGTCAATGTTTTCTATAAGATGTAATCTGAGCGATCCAAGTTAAAAATCCGAAATAAGCTTAATCCTATTACAGTGATTAAGGAAACCTTATTCGTATTATTTAGATTCATCGGACTACTGTTCTCATCTTGAGTGCGATTTTCGCAAAGATTCTGTCGATATAACCTCCCGTCTTCTTCAGATGTATTATCTCGAACTCGATAATGCTTCTGTCAAACAGGGGAATTTGGAACGGGGCTAGCGAGCTCTTGTTCCGTATGCCATAACTGGATAGAGGCCCTGAGTAATTGGCAATTATATTTTTCGGTCGTCCACACTGAGGATTGAACTTTCAATCTTCAGGAAAGTATTAGTTTTCACAATTGATTTTTGCAAGTATTCTAACAACTGCGCCACGTGTCCTTGCGAACTATACATAAGTTCTTGTAAATGTTAATCTACGGTCTTTAATTAATTGAGTTAAGTGCAAAATGTGTTCAATAACTGATATAATAATTAAGTGAATGATTTTGTACTACGAAACACGTATTGTCAATAAGTGCAAACGTCAACTAGATTAAAAGAATAAATTGGAACTTGTTATTTGGAATGTAGATATTTGTCATTTATTCATTATATGCTCTGCAATTACATTGAGCTTCTTAAATGAGGATTAGTATAGATACAAATAAATATAAGTGAATAAAAAATATTCCAACCGGAAATATATATATATATATATATATATATATATATATATATATATATATATATATATATATATATATACCTACACACACACACATATATATATGCGTGTGTAGGGATATATA
The DNA here is from genome assembly GCF_053919585.1 of Euprymna scolopes. NCBI lineage: Eukaryota > Metazoa > Mollusca > Cephalopoda > Sepiida > Sepiolidae > Euprymna > Euprymna scolopes. The sequence goes on along the minus strand of NC_136490.1, from coordinate 43,822,234 downwards.
TATATATATATATATATATTATATATATATTATATATATATATACAGAGAGAGAGAGAGAGAGAGAGAGAGAGGGGGGGAGAGAGACGCATTGATGAACTTTGAAACAGCGAAACAGTAGTGTATGTAGATTATAATATCTTCTTATTATAAACTTACCTAGTGCCTGTCTGTCTGTGTGTGTGACGCGGTTTATCTCAGCCTACAGGCAATCCGCCTAGGCAAGTAAGCAACCGCAATGAAGCTTATGACCCAGCGGATGTTTTACTGATATTTATATCCATGTTTGGTGTATGAAAATGCAAAAAATAAAATGCAAAAAATGCAAAAATATAACGATTTTCTAAACACCGTTTTATTTACTGGATATTTTTTCCGGTATTCAGCGGAAGTTATTATCTGCCTTAGTCAGTTCGATTTACTGTGTGTGTGTGTATGACGCGGTTTATCTCAGCCTATCGGCAACCCACTCAGGAAACTAGGGTACCGAAATTAAGCTTATCACACAGCTGATGTTTTAGTGATATTTATATCCATTTTTTTATGGAAATGCAAAAAAAAAAAAAATGAAAAAAATAAGGATTTACTAAACAACATTTTATTTACTAGATATTTTTCCGGTATAAAAAGTCAAGTTTGTGCATCTGGGCACACTTAGGTTCTTGTATATATATATATATATATATATATATATATATATATATATATATATATATATATATATATATATATATATATATATATGGTTTTTATTATTATTACTGTTTTATCTGTTATATATATATAAATATATATATATATATTATTATTATTATCATTATTATTATTATTATACTGTTGGTAGAATTTTTCAGTAACTCATAACAACAACAACAACAACACAATATGTCATTCCAAAGAGTGCTCAATGCATGAAACAGAGCAATATATTGATTGTTGGAGAGCTATTGGCTACACATTAGCAAACGTGTTTCAATGACCCCCTAGCAGGGAAAATCACCTCATCAGTCCAAAAACCATCCATGGATGGTTTTTGGACTGATGAGGTGATTTTCGCTGCTAGGGGGTCATTGAAACACGTTTGCTAATGTGTAGCCAATAGCTCTCCAACAATCAATATATATATATATATATATATATGTATATATATGTATGTATATATATGTATATATATGTATATATATAAATATATATATATATATATATATGATAATGTGCGTGAGGTCACTTCTTTACCTATATACTCAAAGAATATGTTACTTGCACACTGAAAATTTGGTATATATAATATTCAGACGTGTGAGAATTTTTTTAATTTTAAATAAAAGGCTGCTGAGATGTAAAAATTGAAAGGCATCGGATTTTTATCTATTTGCTAACAGTTTCACGAATGCGCATGCGTGAATATTTTACATTGCGTATTACTTATGTTAAGAATAATTAGTTTGAAAACACCTGTCAAAAATCTTGCCATGCTAGTCTAATGGGTTTTGTAGTTGACTCTTTGTTCCTTTTTTTTTATTTTTGTTTAGATTTCGATGCAAGTATTTTCTATTTTTCTACTTATAAAAAGTTAACTGTTTAAAAAAACATAATACTGGCATGAATATGTCTTAGTTTGTGTATTATTAACATATAATATGAGTGCGTATTTTACGACCGGGCAACGTCGAACGGGCTAGTAAGTGCGCGGAATATGGTAACAGAAATGGTTATAGTCGTTTTTTTTTGTTTTTTTTTGCATTTGGTTATTCCTATATGTTTTATATTTAGAGATAAACCAGTCTATTTTATTCGTTAGCGTTAAGCTACATTTTTTCTAAGAAAAAAAAAACGTTAAAATAAGCTAACACAAAAATTCTCATCCGTCTAATTAGAAATGTAATTAATTAGTACGTTATTTGTTATACATCTATGTTTAAATAATTATTTTTAACTCGACAGGATTAAGAACAAGAACGTTAAAATAAGCTAAAACATAAAAAAATACTCTTAAGTAGAATAGTAATGTATTATTGCTATATATATATATATATATATATATATATATATATATATTATTACTATATATATATGTGTGTGTGTGTCTGTATATGTGTATATATATGTATGTATGTGTGTGTGTATGTGTGTGGCTGTATATATGCATAGGCGGTTATACCTATCCATAGTAAGCGGAAAATGCTATATGAACAAAGAGAAGATACGAATATGGATATTTAGAGATTGTTACAATTAATGAAATACAAAAATAAATATAGGATTTAAATTCATTTCACCACTGACATATCTATATCATTCTTTTGGTATGTCAGTCTTTACCAGAGATTATACTGTGCCGGAATTTTTTGCTATCTATCTATCTATATATATATATATATATATATATATATATATATATATATATATATATATATATATATTGCTATATATATATACATATATATGTGTCTGTATATGTGCATATATATGTGTGTGTGTGTGGTTGTGGGTGGGTGTGTGTGTGAGGGGGGGGTCTGTATATGTACATAGGCGTTTATACCTATCTATAGTAAGCGGACAATGCTATATCAATAAAAAGAAGATAAGAATATCTGTATATATATACTGTGCCGGGATTTGTTGTATATATATATATATATATATATATATATATATATATATATATATATATATATATATATATATATATGCGTGTGTGTGTGTGTGTGTGTGTGTGTGTGTGTGTGTCTGTATATATAATATTCGGATTTTTTTCACGCAATGTTAATGTTTATATAATATCAAGCATAATAAACAATACTTACAAGAAAATAAACGTTCAGCTTCTACATTTACTTAATTTTCTTTCTTTAATTATTATCTCGACCCAGACTTTATAAAAATAAGTATATTAAAAAGGATTCATTTTCCGAAGAAGGTGGAATGTTATACTTATCGAAATAGTGTAGAAATATGAGTTCCTACAGTCGACATAATACAAATAATCAATCCTATTTTAAGAGGGAATACGAACAAAATGCATTATATACATTTTAATATAGTCAATCCCAGCCTTGCTACCTGTCGTTGCCCGGGTGTTTTGAGGTGTGTGTTGAGCAAAAAAGAAAAAAAAATGAAAGAAAAAAGAAAAAAAATAGTGATAGTAGGCAGGCAGGACCGAAGCCCTACCGCTAAGGACGAAAAGAGCGTGAAAAAAAAAACAAAAAAACTTATGTCTTGCTGCTGCACCCATCGACAAACCGGAAGTGACGTAGTTTAAAATTAAGGCTAAAAAAAGAGTTGATTGCTTTCGAAAATATATGCGTAAAAACGAACCCTCCCGGTAGAAATGTGCCCAGTGAAGGATGAAGGAATTAATGTTTTTGGTAATTTTATTTTATATTAGTTGTTCAAAACTATACTGATCTCATAAAAATCCGTCGCCCCTGTCGAAAGTTTTAGGCAGACATACATAAATACATACATACATACATGAGGATGGCAGCAAATTCCTTTGCGAACATTGCCATTACTTGATATAGCAAAAAAAAAGGGATATACAGAAACACGAAAACAAATCAGTGATGAGCCGCACGTGGTCCTCAAGCTCTGCCAAACTCTGGCACTCCCTGGCACACATTGTGCAGACATGTTCGCCACTAGCAGCACGTTCCTGGTAGTCACACATACATATTAACATACATGATGATTGCAGCGTCTTGTCAGACGGGTGCCACTCCCTCAGACACTTAAAGTCCATGAGCCCAAAAATGACTTTTTTTTTTGGCTACCGGTGAATTCACACGCTCTAGCAGGCATGACATTAAAGACGGTCGCAACTTTTCCATCGCCACAGGACAACCTTTATAGACAAATGCCTGAGGGAGTATCTATACACAGATGATAGTACAGAGTCGTAGCTTTGTACGACAGCTGTCTATCCAGCAACAAGCAAGAGCAAGATCGACAGCATCAAGTTAAACTGCAGACCAGCTTAATGCGGGTACTGGTCTCCCGCTTTATGTTTTTTTTAAATCAGAGATTTGCTTCTCCTAGAAATAGTGCCTTCACCACGGCTTACGGGAGCACTCTCCAACCCAACACACACATACATACACACAAACACGCACGGCGCTAGTTGGCCGTTGACCCTGAAAAAGGGTTCATTCGCCCTTTGGAAGGTCTTGTTTTTAATCCTTCAGGGAGACTAGCCACCCTCCTCGTCAAACAAGTCTGGTTGGGGAAACAGTTTTGTCGCCAGTGACCCGACCATAGGGCAGGTAGTATTGGGTTACATGGTACCAGTAGCATATGACACGCCCTGACATAATACACATACATACATACATACATACATACATACATATATACATACATTTAAACAGTCAGGTTTCATATTATAGATGAATGTACATATCAAATGAAGTGATCCCTTGACACTGATATACATTCTACTCTAAAAGTATGTTGGAGTTCCCTCCCGTTCTCCAACGCTCTTTGTAACATACCGCGGATGCGCGTATCCAAAAGCATGCGAAATGACATCACCGGTAAAGAAAAAAGACCGTAAAAAAGAGAAAGAAAACGATAACGTAAGAGACATGAAGCACGTTATTTATCACGTTAGAAATAAAAAAGTAAATGACGGTGTTACAAAGAATAAGTGAGTTGAAATATGTACTAGTATGTGTGTGCTTTGTGACTGAAAACTACAACGTGTTGGTTTCCGGAAAAAAGTTACAGTTTGACTGTAGTAACGTGCAGAAATGCAACTATAATGTGAACGGAAATATTGCTTCTCAATTCCCTACATAGAGATTTTATATATATGGTTCCAAATAGTAGTCCCATGTGTCCAAGGAGTAATGTACCCCGATTGACGTGAATAAGAGTAAAAACATATTTTTGTGTGCAATTCTAATTATAACAAACATTACTAAAATTCAAAATTCAAATAATGCATTTGCATGGATTTTATGTAATATCTCATTAGTATACAATGGAGCTCATAGTTAATATGATGAAATAATAATGACACAAACATATTAAAAATTCCATTAAAAGTTATTTATAATAACACAAGTGTAACTGCCTACAAAAAAAAACTAATATGTTTTTGTCCAAAAGCAAATTCACACACACACACACATACACACACGCACACACACACACACACACACATATATATATATATATATATATATATATATATATATATATATATATATATATATATCGTAAAACGCAGACAATTTTGTGTTGCTTGATTGCCATATGTATTTTCAAACCTTACTACTTGTCTCTGCTTATATATCGAGAACTCTTGGAGTAAATACTTCAGAAAAATAGATGCATAAAATTCTATGTAAATATATTAAATTATTTTATATATTCTAATGAAAATATTTTATAGTGATGTATAAAGAACATATTTTTTATGTATTAATCTAAAATATCGTTTGCATACGAGGTTCAGATAAAAGTGTCTGGTATCCGTTAAAATGTGTTTTCATACAAAAATAAATAAAGTTGCTAAAATCATAAAAAATCATTGACCACGATATTTTTAACGAGGTAAAATCCATAAAATGTTGTCAAAGATGTTGCCTTGAGATTACTTGGAACCGTTCCTGGCAGATATATTAAAATCTATCAGAAGTTTCACTTAGTCTTATAGATGAGCATTCATCGACATACACTATAGTGAGGTGAAGCATCGTATTGATGATGCTTAACGCGACAAACCTTCGCCATGTTACTCTTATGTCTGGATGCTGGTCAATTGGTTGGTTGGTTGTTTTTGTTTTACAGCATATCAACCCTTTTCGGGCTATTTAATACTGAATTCAAAGATCCATAAAACATTTTTTAATAGAATATATTTGTTGTTTTCAAGTCGGTTCTTATTTAACCCGTAGTTGGGATTCTAACAGACCCGTTATGCAGAAACAAACTCCGGGTCAGAGTGGACCTGGGAGCAATGGTAATTAAAGGGTGGCTCCACACTCACCAAAGTTTAAGGTCATATCCAGGACCCTGCATGCTGGTCTTCATAGTGGTATACATACATACATACATACATACATGCATACATATATACATATATATATATATATATATATGCATATGTGTGTATGTGTGTGTGTGTGGTTTTGATGAAATATGTATTTTTTCAATTTATTTCATCTTGTGTGTAACCAATCCTTACTGTGCAGGCGTGTGTTAAATATAACAGCAGAACATGTTTAACCATAACAGTATAGTTACATTTCGAGATCCAAATATCTATTTTTCATGAAAAACTGCTCATATACCACGTTAAATTTTCGATACAGTTTTTATAGATCATTTTCGTTGTGCAGAAACAAACGGCTATTATTATAGGAATACTGCCTCTTTTCGTGTATATACTCTTCAGAAATATTAACAGTTATTTGGTAGATAGAAAATGCATGAAAATAACATGCTTCAAAAAGAAAAATTCGTTCTTAGAAGACTCAACAGCTTGTGTGTGTTCTGGCAGCCATCTTTGTTCTTATTGAAAAACTAGACAGGTTTTATTCAATGTATGAATTAAAGTGTTTTGAAATTATCTAATAATTTTAAATAGACGTTATTTAATATTATTATTACAATTACTTTAATGATTTAATATGTATTTGTGTAATTGGTTAACTGGGGTTATATCTAAAAAGGGCATGTATATATATATATATATATATATATATATGCCCTTTTATATATACTAATTTATAAATTATATATGGCGATTAAGCTACACTGAATATTCCGCGTTTCATCCACTCTAGGACGCTTCAGGCTTATGCGCGAATTCTGTGATTGTTTATCGTTTTTATATGCTCCTCTTCTATTCAGATTTTAGTTAGCCAATCAGCTTTCTAGTATCCACCGCGCCCTTCCAATCAGGCAATGGGCATGCATTTATCGGACAAAGGATCTGTTTTTTTTATTGTTAGTGTATATATATATATATATATATATATATATATATATATATGTGTGTGTGTGTGTGTGTGTTTACATACATATATGCACATATATATGCATATATATGCATATATATACATATATGTGTGATCGTTTATGTATATTCATGTTTATTTAATTTATTTATTTGTTTATTTTCTATTGTTTTTGTTAGTTTTAAAACTATTTTGTATCGTTATCCTAGAGTAAATGTTATTTTGTGAACACAGTTATTTGCTATTTCTCTTCTACAGTTTAATAGATGTTTGGGTTATTTAAAGTACAGGACAGCAAATTTTTCATGAAGGCATAATCTACATGGGTCATCAAGGTCCCTACACGTGGTAGCTTGTCTTAGACTTTTCCATGCGACTACCGGCGAATGTCCGCTTTCTTTGAGTTCCCAGTATTTATTCGCTAGTGTTGTTTTTGTACAGTGTTTTTTTATTGTTGAATGTACTTTTGTTGTCATGGTATCGGGTTTAAACATCTAAGGAATCATATCTATGCAATATTTCTTGTTATTCGGGTTTTCTTTCGCAAATTTTGTTGCCTGATAAACTACGCTTTTGGTTAGACATTTATTTTGAACTGGGAAAAGTGTGCGATGTCTACAGTTGCATTTATCTTGTTCGTATTTTTATTTATTGTATGATTGTTCTTGTCCGGGAATTGTTTATTATTATTATTATTGTTCTTATTATTGTTCTTATTATTGTTCTTCTTCTTCTTCTTCTTATTATTATTATTATTATTATTATTATTATTATTTTTATTATTATTATTATTATTATTATTATTATTATTATTATTTCTGCTAGTGTTAGTTTTATTTTTGTCATGGTCTCTACTTTTTTATTGTTTATTTTGTTGCTGTTTACATCATTTTTATTTAATATTTTATTATTATGTGCTTTAATTATTATATCTAAATTTTCGCAACAACTGTAGGTATTTTTATTGAAGATTTTGTGTAAGGGGTTGGTTGCGGGAAAGTGTTTTTCAGTAAGATCTAGAAATTTCTTGCCAAATTTTGTTTTTAACATTTGATTATATGGGGCCGTATACCAAATTATAGTTCTTTTTCTTCTATTTCTAATTTTATTATAGTTATTGGTGTTTTGTTGCTTATATTTGATATCGATATTTTTGTATCCCCTATTTTTTAGGGCTGTTTCGTAGATATTGGTTGACCTGCATTTTCATCGCTTGAGTTATTGCATTATATATATATATATATATATATATATATATATATATATATATATATGTCTGTGTTTGTGTGGGTGTGGGTGTGTGCGTGTGTGGGTGTAGGTGTGTGGGCGTGCGTGTGCGTGTGTGTGTGTGTGTGTGTGTGTGTGTGTGTGCGTGTGTGTGTTTATAGAGGAAATATGTTTATTCAAATAAATTTCAATTTTGCTTGTACCAATCCTTTAATTTATTCAGCCTGAAGTAATTGCGGCTTATATAAAAAAAAAAATTGACAAAATTCAATATTCCAAATTTCATGATGTTGACCAACTTGTGTATATTTCTTTACGTATGTTGACATGCACATCCATGGCAGTTCTTGCAGAATTATTCCGAAATAAACCTATAAGAAAAAGAAATTATCAACATTAAAATAAATTAAATTTGAACTTGGGTTGGTTGTTTGGTTGTTTTTGTTTTACTGCATATCAACCCTTTTCAGGTTATTCAATGCTGAATCCAAAGACTTTGAAGAAAATTTTTTAATAGAATATATTTGCTGTTTATAAGTCGGTTTCTATTAAACCTGTAGTTGGGACCTTAACAGGTACTACCACTCCGGGTTAGAGTGGACCTGGGAGCAATAGAAATTAAAGTTTGGCTCCACACTCCCCAAAGCCCGCAAGCTGGGGTGTCAGCACTGGATATAGTTTAAGGTCATATCCAGGACCTCGAACTTTGTGAAAGGAGTAACAATTGCAATTATAGTATAATGACCATATAACTTTATTTTTTTAATTTATTTTTCTTCTAATAAGTCAAGCTAAGAATAAATTCAGAAATTACATGGATGAATCTGCGCTACGAAACGTGTGCTGTAAATGCTTGTTCATGTCAACCTACTTTAAGAAATAACAAGTAACATGACCAACATCTTTAAAGTTGGAATATAGACTTTTGTCACACACACACACACACACACACCCATATATATATATATATATATATATATATATATATATATATATATATATATATATATATATATATATATGCATATAAATATTATATGTATATATGCATATAAATATTATATATATATTCATATAAATAGTATATATATATATATATATTATGTTTCTCTGCTCTTTAATAAGTAAGTTTCTTCACAGTTGAGCACTTTCTGTGAGATAAAATGTCACTCGGTTTTTCTATGTGAGTGATTGCTACTTCCGGTCGCCTGATCACTGTAATTCGTTTTTAATCACGTTTATGTTTGTATTTGATTTTATAAATTTTAAATTTCACTTAATTCTCCTCGCAGTTGACGTTGACCCTGCGTGTACTTTCTATGCTAAGTTCGAATCCAACGACTAGCGATAATCATGACTTTCTGCACTGATAATTCCGACAAGATCAAATACTACTGCTTGTAGGGATGATATATATTATAATTTTTAAAATTTGTGGATGAACTCTATGACGACGTACTCTGGTAAAAATAACACTTATGGTGTATATGAGGCAACGGGAACTGAATTGATGCTGATATAAAAATATTCAAATAATTTTGATTATTAATTTGTTAACCACATCTGTGGTGACTTCAACGTCCATAACATTGAATGGCTGACCCATTCAAATAAGACAGACGATGAGGGGAGGTTTTTTAATGATTTTTCCATTGCTTATGACCTCACTCAGATTGTTCGCGAACCCACCCGTGTGCCCGATAAACCCGGTCAATATGCAAGTCTCCTAGACCTTTTTCTCTCAACTTCCCCTGAGCTATGTTCATATTCCGTTCATTCTCCTCTAGGATCCTCCGACCACTCGGTCGTATCAGTTAAGATAAAAACGAAATGTAAGAAGCCCCCAGACGTACGCCTCCACCGTACTGTATACCGATACTCTATGGCTGACTGGGATAGCTTCCGCACATTCATATCTGATTTACTTCTGCACTCCATGTTTAAAAAGGAGGTGTCCTCTATAGCATCAAATCTGGCCGAATGGTTTATTGTAGGCATAGACCAAATCATACCATCTGAAAAATTCCAACAAAAATCTAACAACCAGCCATGGTTCTCCCCAGAATGTGCTGCTGCTGTCACGCACAGAAATCACTTTTTCCATAGCTACCAACGTAATAGATGCACTGAGACTAAAGCTGCTTTCATGACTGCCAGCAACCACTGTAAAAGAGTAATAAAAATGCAAGAGAGCTATATGCCCAGTCTGTAAAATCCAAGGTAGCTGATCAGCGGCTTTGTTCTCACCAGTTTTGGCAAATAACAAATAGGATCCTGAACAGAAGTGTGCGTTCTATCCCAACCATTATCAATGGACCAGAGGTCATCTCGTCAGCGTCAGACAAGGCCAAACTATTTGCAAAGAACTTTGCAGCTAATTCTACCCTATGCGACGAAGGCCATCAACTCCCCATATTTCCTCCTATAACACAGAACACGCTAGGTAACATACAAATATCCGTGCATGAGGTCGCCAAGCTAATCAAAACCTAGATTCCAGTAAAGCAACTGGCCCTGATGGAATCCCAATTATAGTGTTAAAAAAGCTTCAACCAGAACTTGCTCCCATACTTAAAAAACTATTTAAGCGCTGCCTTTAGGAGAAGTGCTTTCCGACTCCCTGGAAGACCTCATCAGTTTGCCCTGTATTTAAGAATTCAGGTGATAAGTCATCTCCCTCTCAGTACAGACCAAAAAGTCTCCTGTGTGTTATGAGTAAGTTGCTGGAATCCATATTAAATACAGAAATAGTCAACCACCTCAGCAGGAATAACCTTCTTAGTGACACACAATATGGTTTGCGCTCTGCAAGATCTACCGTAATGTGCTGACGGTTATATCCCACAGGATTAGTGAATCTCTTGACAAAGGCTTCCTTTCTAGGGCAATTGCTCTTGACATATCAAAAGCCTTCGACAATGTATGGCATAAGGGTATACTTCACAAGATTTTCAGCTACAGTATAACTGGAAATGTTTTCTCAATCATTAAATCATTTCTCTCCGATAGGCTCATAAGAAAAGTGGTAGATGGACAAAAATCGGAGGCCTGCAATATAAATGCTGGAGTCCCTCAGGGGTCAATCCTGGGCCCAACTCTCTTCCTGATCTACATAAATGACCTCCCTAAACACATACTTAAATCATTCGTTGACATCTATACTGATGACACGACCATCTAAGGCAACACATCAAAGGCTGTAAATGACAAAATTCTCTCTGATTCTCTCTCCTCTGATCTCGAGCGCGTGGTTCAGTGGGGTAAGATGTGGCTGGTTACCTGTAATGCATCCAAAACCAAACTCCTATCCTTACATCATCAACGCTCTGATCCCCATCTGGCATCAATTGTGATGGATGGCTTTCGTCTGGGTGAGGCCCCGTGTTTTGACAAACTTCTGGGTTTGACCTTTACTCCTGATCTGAAATGGGGCACGTACATCAAGTCTGTTGCCAAGGTCGCTGGAAAGATGGTGGGATCCTTCTACCGCTCCAGAAGATATCTCACTACTGATGCAATTCTCTATCTATATAAAAGCCAAGTACGTCTAAGGATGGAATACTGTTGCCATATCTGGGCAGGAGCTTCTAAAAACAGCCTATATCCTGCCTTGACAGAGTACAAAATAGACTTCGTGGTTAGTGGGGGATGTCCTTTTCTCTACTCTGCAACCTCTCTCCCACAGAAGAGACGTTGCGAGCCTATCCTTGTTTTATCGTTATTTCCATGGCAGGTGCTCGTCTGAACTCCAATTTCTGGTCCCCCCTCGCCAATCTTTCACGAAAAACACCCGTCTAGCGGAATCCACTGTGAAAAATTCCCCCCACTCTATATCTGTGCCTAAATCAAAACGCGGATTCCATGGACAAAGCTTCTTTATTAGAACTGCACGCCTGTGGAAATCTATTCCGTCTGCCTGCTTCCCACCGGACTACAACTTGAATGTCTTCAAGTCCAATGTTAACAAATTCCTAATGAACCGCCCCCTTAAGTAAACACTTCATCAAATCTCCACACTAACGTAATGTACTTGCAATAACCCTTATCCCTGAGTGGCTTCCGGGCCTTGATAAGTGGTGATCACTGTGCAAAAAAAACAAAAACAAAAAAAAAACGTATTTTGTTGAACCAAGATAATAATGATTGTTTTCAGCTTGTAAAATTTTGGAATCGGAGCTAGAGCGTATGTGCGGACAGAAATGAATATGTACAACCACTCGCTTGAGTATGTATTTTATTCACAATCACAGTCTATTGCATTAGGCTCGCAAAGATAATGAATTTATCTGTTTATTATTTTATTAAATATTAGCTGGCATTTATATTTGAATTTTCAACTTCTTAAAAATGTATATTTATTAATTTTCCTGTAATAATGATATATTTATGGGGTTCGCTTTATTGAAATTCTACTAAATTTATGTGTTTTCCGTCATCTACACATGCCTACTTATTTTGTTTCTTTAATTCACTGAAAACACTTTGATACTGACTCTAGTATTATTATATTTCTAACAATGTGACATGCCGTATTTAAATAGATAATATATAAAAGGATGTGTGTCTGTCTGTCTCAAACTCTCTTTCGAAACTGAACGCCTCAGATTGTCTCAGAACGGCGCTAGCTGCATGAAATGATTATTTTCTTCTATGTGTGTTTAGCATGTAATAATAGTTTTAAGGGCTCCAAAAATTCAAAATTGAAAAAAAAAGCCTCATAGATTTGCACAGTAATCTGAGTTTAAATTTAATTTTAATTTTTAATCGGTCAATTTGCGTGTCACGTTTGTACAGTGGTAACGTCGCCAGCTTTAAATGCTATGGTTTTGCTTTCGTTTTCGAACATAGCTGATATCACCCAATTACTTTTTTTTTTACTTTTGAAATCACGACTCTATAATAATATATAAGAAATCTGGACTCTATACTAATATATAATATAATATATAATATATAAAAAAATATGACATTTAACCTTAACGGGCAAAGTTTTATAGTTTTATATATAAAAAGCTATATGTATATCTGTCTGCCTCAATATTTTCAAACTAAAACTCCTCCCTCGAAACTAAAAATCGATGGGCGGCGCTAGTGGCCTAAAATTATTATTTTTTTTTTTTTTACGGACCGTATTATTATGAGTCTCATCAGTTAAAAAGAGTTTGTAAGGTTAAAAAATTGATAAAAATTTGAACAAAAAATATTCTGTACTGCAATTTTGGTTTATTTTAAATTTTAATTCATAAGTACTTTGTATGAGTGTCACGTTGGTACATTGGTAACGTTACCAGCTTTGAATGTCACACTTACACTTTTGGTTTCGATTCTAGCTAATGGCACCCAGATACTTTTTTCTTACTTTTGAAATCACGACTCCATAATTATGTATAGGAAATCTGAACAAATTAAAATAACATATTTAAGCGTATTTTATGACCGAGCAAAGCTGGGGCCCCACCTCCGCAAATCCAATATATAAAAGGTTATATGTTCATCTTTCTGGTTGTATGTGTATATATTTCCAAACCCTATCTCCTCCGTAAACAAAAGTAACAGAGCGGCGCGAGGGGCATCAAATGATTGGATATTTTACGGACCGTTCTTGTGTGGGGCTTTAGTCGGTTAAAATAGTTTTTAAGGGATCAAAGATGGGGCAAAATTGATAAAATCGTAATCCATTTTGTACATTCATATTAGTTTGTGTCTAATTATTTAATTTGTAATCAGTTCCTACGCTTGCCACTTTGATACAGTGGTAACGCCACCGGTATTAAATGCTACAGTTTTGTGTTTGGTTTCGATTCTAGCTAGTGGCACCTAAATACTTTTTTCTTCTTTTTGAAATCACGACTTTTTATAATATAAACGAAATCCGGGCAAATTAAAATATAATATTTAAGCGTAATATACGCCA